>NC_092341.1:188290000-188627500 GCF_046630445.1 Rutidosis leptorrhynchoides
AAGTTTTATAGAATTTGACTACCGAGTCAAATACTGAACCAGAGTCTCGGTATCACTTAATTCATTGGTTTTAGGTGTTCTAAGGCTTCAAGTCTTGTGGTTACTGAATCTATACCGAATCTGGGTATGTTACATGTGTTACTAATCAGTTTCTGATACATAATCGGGTTTACCGAATCTTTACCGAATCTACTACAGTACCGAATCTGTGACGACCCGGAAGTTTCCGAATAAATTTAAACTTATTTCTTATATGGTTTCGACACGATAAGCAAAGTCTATTAAACCGAGTCTCAAAATTTTTGACCTATTTCATGAAATCATTTGACCTTCGACCAGTCCTGATGATTCACGAACAGTTAATTGTAACTTGATATGTGTATATATATATATATATATATATATATATTAGAAATATAATTTTAAATATTGTATGTTGTTGTTACCAAAATTTATCTATGTAAAATAAAACAAAATACAATAATTATTATTTAAAACATATATATATATATATATATATATATATATATATATATATATATATATATATATATATATATATATATATATATATATATATATATATAAAAGTATATTAAAAATAAATATTTAATGATTGTAATACTTGTTGGATGTTTCGATTATTATTTAGAGAAGTTTAATTCGAACTTATATTATTTTAAAATAACGGTGATCCGAAAATGAGTAATATAAATTTTAGGCTTATTAAAAATGTATTTAGGAACTATTTGTTGAATTCTAAAACTTTTCATATTTTACTTGGGGTTGGGAGTGAATAATTAATGTAATTTTTATTTAATAGTAAATGATCGAATTTTATACCATAATGACCAAAATAAATAAATATAGTTAATTTAAAAATATGGAATTTTTCTGAACAATTTTATCCGCCACTGATTTCGCACGATACACAGTCCGTAAAAACTGTCGGTAGAAACAATCCAAAATAAATGATTGCTTTCCTATTTGACACTGTTGTGCATGATTAATATCATGATTTATTACTATGTTAAGTTTGATTCTTTGTATCATATTATATTTATATGTTTATAAACATAGACATATACATACATTAAAATGACAACCAGTCAATTTCTTCATCCTCGACAACCAACCTATTTCACTCTCAACTTTCCATCACCACTACAATACCTAAGCTGCCATCGATTGATCACCCATCATCACAACCATCGTCACCATTTCCATCGTTAACAATTACCACCACTTTGAAATCAAACCGCCATCACATACGATCTTTCATTTGCACCATCATCTATATAAAACCATGAAAACCATCACCAAACCACCATTGAACCTTTTCAACTGCTGCTCATTCCGTTGCTTTCAATCAGACACACACAACATCAAATCCTTGTCATTTTGTTTCCGTTCCCATCAAACCAAGCGAACCAACCCACTTCCGGTTTCTTTTTTTTTTCCGGTTTATATTCGATCCACAAACAACCGGCTATCACCACCGTCAACAAACAACCACGAAACCACCATCATCATTGTTATTTCTTTGCTTTGTTTCTTTCATTTTCGGTGCGAAGCACCACCACCCTCACCATGTTTAATCTCTCTCATCCTCTCTCTCTCTCTCTCTCTCGTGGTGATTATAGATCGAACAAACCGAAGAGAACCATCACCTCACCACTTAAGACCACCACCATCCTCCACTCCATCACCACCGGAGCACCACCATTTTACTGTGCTGCTAATGCGTTATTCCATCTTGCTGTTTAAACAATTAATGATGGTATGATGATGAAGTTATGATGATGATGCCATCGTTGTATTTTTTCCTGTTGAGAGCCGAAACAATACACCCACTTGTTTATATTTAAGGTATATTTATATTTATTATTATTACTATTATTATATTTATTATTATTATTATTAATATTATTAATATTATTATTATCAATATTATTATTAAATGATTAGGATTATGATTAGATTATAATAATGATAATGATTAGATGATAATGGACATGATATTGATGATGATGGAGGAGATGACAGAAAGAATGGGTTAAATGAATTAGTTTATTTATTAAAACAGAATTGAAACAGATAGAGGAACGGTTTGGATGTATGGGTGTTTAACGTGAGGTCATGGGTTCAATTCTAGACTGAAACATTTTTTTTTTCTTTTAACAATAAATCTGGTTGGGCTGCTAATTGGGCTCCAGTTAATATGTTGGGCTAAACAAGGCAAATAAAAGGCTTATATATAATTGGGTGCGAATTAAATCAGAAAAATGAAATAGAGGAATGATTTAGAGGCGTGTTGGTTATCCAGGAGATCGCGTGTTCGAGCCCTGGTTGTGGCACATTTGTTTTAGAAAAAGAAGAAGAAAGGGAAAACAGGAAGAAAAGGGGGTTATATAAATATAAGCATCATATTAATTAGAAATGAAACAGACAGAGCTTTGGTTAAGGATGTTATTGGGTTAGCGGGATGTCGCGGGTTCAAACCCGGACTTGGGCATTTTTTTAGGACTACTTCTTTGAGGTAGTTTACTTATTACTAATTATTATTACTATTATTATTATTATTATTATTATTATTATTATTATTATTATTATTATTATTATTATTATTATTATTATTATTATTATTATTATTATTATTATTATTATTATTATTATTATTATTATTATTATCATTTTTAATGTAAGTAGTATTATTATTAAAACTAATTTTTTATATAAAAATTATCATTTTTATTATTAGAACTATCATTATCATTATTATTGGAATTATTATTATTTTTATCATTATTATTTTTATTATCATTATTTCTAACACTAATATTATTATTTTTATCATTATTATTATCAGTATTATTAATATATTAAATAAAGATTTTCTACATAAAAAAATATTATTTACATAAACCATAACTATATTAATATGTTTGTAATAAATACTAATTATCTATTTAATGTATATAAAAATAAATATAGTTAATTTAGTTATTAATGAAACGTACAAGTTACTAAAATAACAATTAATAATAATACCTAAATTTGTTCGATTACCATTATATGTGTTAATATACATATAAATGATATAGGTTCGTGAATCCGAAGCCAACCTTGCATTGTTCAGTTTCGTCGTATGAATATTTTTACGACAAAATATTGGATAGTGAGTTTCATTACTCCCTTTTTAAATACTTTTGCAATATATATTTCTGAGACTGAGAATACATGCGCTGTTTTTATAACTGTTTTATTAAATACTTTTGAGATATATTTTTGAACTGAGAATACATGAACTGCTTTTAAAAATGTTTGACGAAATAGACACAAGTACTAAAAACTACATTCTATGATAGAATTATTTGGATTAAGAGGTTCGATTTCTATAAAGATTGTATTTTCGACCATCGGTGAGATGATTTTGCATTGCACGACGCATTAGCTACCGAAATGGTTCGATTTAGTAGTTAGTAATGGTGAGATGATTTTACATTGTACGACGCATTAGCTACCATTTTAGCTACCCTCGGTGAGATGATTTTGCATTGCACGACGCATTAGCTACCGAAATGGTTCGATTTAGTAGTTAGTAATGGCGAGATGATTTTGCATTGCACGACGCATTAGCTACCGTTTTAGCTACCCTCGGTGAGAAATTTTTGCATTGCACGATGCATTAGCTACAGTTGTAAAATTATTTACGGTGAGAAATTTTTGCATTGCACGATGCATTAGCTATCGTTATTAAAATTATATTTACTACCACAGTGAGATGATTTTGCATTGCACGACGCATTAGCTACCGTTGGTGAGTTTGTTTTGAAAGGTTCTGGTGTTCTTCATATGAATGATTTTTACAGCAGTGAGCAGACCTGCACAGATTGTTTTCGAAATATGAGTATCTTGTGGTCTATTATATTATTGGAAATGATTTATTATGATAAACTAATGAACTCAACAACCTTTTGGTTGACACTTTAAAGCATGTTATTCTCAAGTATTAAGGAAATCTTTCGCTGTGCATTTGCTCATTTTAGAGATATTACTTGGAGTCATTCATGGCATATTTCAAAAGATGTTGCATTCGAGTCGTTGAGTTCATCAAAATTGATAATAAGTAATTCATAGTTTGGATATAGTATGGGATAGTGTGCATGCCTGTCAACTTTCGTTATAATGAAAGTTTGTCTATTAAAAACGAATGCAATGTTTGTAAAATGTATCATTTAGAGGTCAAATACCTCGCGATGTAATCAACTATTGTGAATCATTTATAATGTATATGAACGGGTCCTTTCAGTTGGCATCAGAGCGGTGGTCTTAGTGAACCAGGTCTTGCATTAGTGTGTCTAACTGATAGTTGTTTAGATGCAATAGTAGGTCTGGACTTCGACCGTGTCTGCATGTCAAAATTTTTGCTTATCATTTTGTGTCAAAAATTACCTACTTATCATTCTTAGATAATCACTTACTTATCATTCTTAGTCTAGACACATCTTACTGCATTGATTGCATGAATAGTGTATAGACAAAATTCATATCTTAGTGTATCTGTTACTGTAAACTTTGCTTAGTATATTCCGTAAATTCCTCTGTAATCTACGAAATCTTTTGTTCTATATATATAGATATTCTATACAATTAGAATACCACCCGATAGCCGGAAATCATTTCATATCGAAAATTCTTTATTCAATCGTACGAAATGGAACTCGCCACTAGTTCAAGTCCCTCGGATTCCCATATGGAGTTTCACTCGAGCTCCGAAAGCAGTGTCACCAGAATGAATCAACCAATCAGCCATCACTAATTCTGGATGATTTGGGATGGGTTCGTAGTCGACTTAATCAATGGAGACGAGAAGAAGGTGATCCTTTCCACCAACCAAATTCATCTCTTGGTGAAAATCCTGAAGCACTTACCGGCGAACCTGTCCGAAACACCATATTAACCCTCATTTTCAGGATATCTCGCAATGATTATATGATATCAAAAAAATTCTCAACCTTATTCATCCACTCGTTCTGATCGACAATCATCCCGGAATAATGGAAGAAGTCAACGAGCTTCGCGCTCGAGTAATCAATTTGGAGAATATGGTGCAAAACTTACCAGCTTCAGCAACATCACCAGCACTAACAGTACCACCAACATCAACACCAGTACCACCAACAACCCAAGTTTCAACATCACATGCCTCAACACCTCATTCTGTACCTCGAGTATAATCATCGTTCTACATGACGTTCTACATTATTTATCATCGTTCGACATGGCGATTATGTAATCTCTAATGTTTTAAAGATTATATAGTCTTGTTCTAACGGTAAATCAAATGAGTTTAATATCATATTGACTCATTAAATCCATGATTACATCTGAAGTAAATATATATGTATATATGTTTTCATAAAGATTATAATTAAACATTCTTTTGTACAAACTGTTAATGGTGAAAATATTTTAACGGGTAGGTAATACCTGAGGAATATTTAGATTTCACATTAATAAGTTACACTGTACATTCTTCGAATCTGATTCAACAGTCATTTACTATCCTACTTACATCCACAGATATACGTATCTGTTCACCGCAGAATAACCATTTTCATTCAATTTCATATTTGGGTTTTGACCTATCAGAATCCAACAAGTGGCATAATGAAGAAAACATTTAACAAAATAAAATTTGTTAGAAACAAACAAATTTAACTATGAGAAATTCTGTTAAGAATCCACGCTAACTATTCCAGCTAACTATTCCTAATTCCATGTTACATTTTAATTATCGCAATTTATTTATCGCAATTTTAATTCTCGCAATTTTATTTATCGTCATTTAATTTCTGTCATTTATTTTACGCAATTTAAATATCGTCGGGACACGTATACAATGTTTTGACATATCATATCGACGTCATCTATATATATTATTTGGAATAACTGTAAAGACCCGTCCTAATCCATCCGGACGAAATCCATATCGATTATAAACGATTCACAATAGTTAATTACATCACGAGGTATTTGACCTCTATATGATACATTTTACAAACATTGCATTCAATTTTAAAAGACAATCTTTCTTTACAACGAAAATTGACGGCATGCATACCATTTTAGAATATATCCAACTATAATCGACTTAATAATAATGTTGATGAACTCGATGACTCGAATGCAACGTCTTTTGAAATATGCCATTAATGACTCCAAGTAATGTTTCTAAAATGAGCAAATGCACAGCAGAAGATTTCTTTCGTACCTGAGAATAAACATGCTTTCAAGTGTCAACCAAAAGGTTGGTGAGTTCATTAGTTTAACATAAATAATCATTTCCATCATTTTAATAGACCACAAGATTTCATATTTCCATTTCTCATAAACATACGTCCCATGCATAGAGACAAAAATATCATTCATATGGATTGAACACCTGGTAACCGACATTCACAATATGCATATAAGAATATCCCCTATCATTCCGGGATCCTCCTTCGGACATGATATAAATTTCGAAGTACTAAAGCATCCGGTACTTTGGATGGGGCTTGGTGGGCCCGATAGATCTATCTTTAGGATTCGCGTCAATTAGGGTGTCTGTTCACTAATCCTTAGATTACCAGACTAAAAATGTGATGACCCGGGAATTTCCGACCAAATTTAAACATAATCTTATATGATTCGACTCGATAAGCAAAGTCTATTAAACCGAGTCTCATTATGTTTGAACTATTTCATGATAACATTTGACCTTTAACTATTTCCGACGATTCACGAACCTTTAATTGTAACTAAGAATGTAAATATAAATAATTATATATAAAACTAATTATATTAGTATTAATGAACTATTAAGTAATTTTGTTATTATAAAAGATAACATTTAATAACTAAAGATTTTCATTTTGAATATATATAGTATATTGTATATAAATGATTCAAACATATTTTACCAACGTTATCAAAATATTAAATGTACAATGTTATACTTTGTAGTTAATTGTTTAATATACATAATTAATCATCTACTCAACATTTAAAACATGATTTTATATATATGGTAGTATACATATATACATAAATATAACTATATATATATATGATTTTATACATAATTATTATATTATGTATATGTAGAAATTTAATATATCTATGATGAAATAATGTACTATTTTAATAAATATATATAATACTTACATATATAAAACATTTATATTTTTCATAATTACATACATAAGTATAATATAATTAGTATGTAAATAAATATTATAATATATTTATATTAAAATGCATAAATATATAATATTCAGTATATGTTACAATACATATTACATAATTATTAAATATTACATAATAATAGATGATATTAATAAATTAAATTTAAATACAAATATAGTTGTTGTAGTAATGTTATTTGTATCGTCAAATATCAATATTTGTATTCATAATATCACTTTATATCATATAAAGATGAAATTGGATGTATAAATTAGATTATTATTACTAATATTATTATTATCGATAAAATATTAATATTATCATACTTAGTATGGTATTATTATTATTATTATTATTATCATTTTTACAATTATTATTATCATTAATATTATATTTATCATTATTATTAATTTTATTAATATTATTAGATATTAATAGTATTGTTATTATATATTATTATTATTAATTAAAAAAAAACAGTAGGAATCTATATTATACGCTTGACCTCTGTATCCTTTATCTCTATTATTATTAATTTTTTTGTTTCTTTCCTGCTCCCAACTCGTGAACCTGTGTTGACATTTTCTCCATTTTTTATCAACCGATCTCTATTATTACAACATGATTATGTATAATTGCAAATCAAATAAAAAGGAAATCCAATGGGATTAAAGAGCACATCGATATTTTTTTTTCTTCTTCTCTGCACGCTCCAATTTTTTTTTCTCTTAATTCAATTTCGAATAAAGTTTCAAAATCTAAAAATGCAGAAAGGTTAGAAATCTTTCTTTGAATCTATCTGCAAAATCTCAACTGTCAAATCTTTATATCGATCTTGAATTTTGAAGTCAAAGTTTAGTTTAAAAAAAGTCAACAATTGTTCTTGAGACAAATTCGCGTTCGTGTATATGTTTCTGATCAAATTGACGATTCCAGTAGTTTTTATACATGTTTAGAAAACTATTTCGTGTTATAAACATTATCTATAATGTTATCTATTACGAAATCAATTTTTTTTGTTTTGTTCCAAGAACCGACGCTGCAGTAGGCCTTTAGTGTTTTTTTTTTTTTTTATTTTAGAACCCAAATTATTTTTTTTTCTGTAATGTTTTGAAGCTTTAAAGGGAACCCCGATTTTTTTTTTTTTGGTTATTGATGTTTTGTTGAATCCATGAGACTTGTGGAGAAGAAAAGGAATAGAAGAAAAACAGTTTATATATAAAATTTAAATTCGATATTAGTACAGAGAATCAGAATTGGTGGGATGGTCGAGAGTGTTTGCGTGTGAGCATGTGGTCACGAGATCGAGTCCAGAGGACGGTAGTTTCTTTTTTTTTTTTGAAACTCTTTTCATGTGAGGTAGTTTTCTTTTCTAATTTTATTATTGTTATTATATATTAATTATTATTAGTATTATTATTATTATTGTGATTGTTTTGATTGTTATTGTTATTGTTATTATTAGTATCATACTTGTTATCATATTTGAAAGTATTATAGACATTACTATTATTATTATGATAGGTATTAATAATATTATTATTAGTAATAAACTTATCATTTTAGTATTTTATCATCATTAGGATTGTGATTATGATTATCATTATTATTATTATGAAGGAAATAAAAATATATTATTATCATCAATATTAGAATTTGTACCGGTTTATAAATAATAGTATCATCAGTACATTTACAATTAATAATATCATATTTATCAGTATCATCATTAATATTTACTAGTATTATTATGATTATCATTTATCATTTTATAAATATTAGAACCCTTATTATTAACATAAGTATGGTATTAGTATTAATATTATTTTAGAGTTATTATTATTAGTATCATTAACAGTTATCATTTTCATTTTTTTTGCTATTAGTATTATCATTATTAATAAAATTATTATTATTATTAGTAAATCATTATTATCTAAATTATTATTTTAACAAATAAATCTTTTGTACACTATATATATACTTATGGTATATACTAGGATTGTATTAATAATTCACATAACAAACTAATAAAATTTCATAAATACAATACTAACCACAAATATATGTATATAAATATATTAATGTCACTATTTATATAAACGTAAATCATTATAGATATATATACATAAAATCGATATATATATAAAATATAACTTAAAATATAATATAAGTATACGTTTTAAAATAAAGGTTAGAATAAATTCTACAAAACTATAATATATAAATAATACATATTAATAAATGAAATTTTGTAACTTACATTATACGTATTAATATATACACAATTGATATAGGTTCGTGAATCCGAGGCCAACCCTGCATTGTTCAATGACTTCATATATATTTTTACTACAAAATACAGTATCTTGAGTTTCATTTGCCTTTTTACCCTTTATATTTTTGGGCTGAGAATACATGCGCAACTTTTATAACTGTTTTACGAAATTGACACAAGTACGTGAAACTACATTTTATGGTTGGATTATCGAAGTCGAATATGCCCCTTTTTATTAAGTCTGGTAATCTAAGAATTAGGGAACAGACACCCTAATTGACGCGAATCCTAAAGATAGATCTATCGGGCCCAACAAGCCCCATCCAAAGTACCGGATGTTTTAGTACTTCGAAATTTATATCATGTCCGAAGGAGGATCCCGGAATGATGGGGATATTCTTATATATGCATATTGTTAATGTCGGTTACCAGGTGTTCAATCCATATGAATGATATTTTTGTCTCTATGCATGGGACGTATGTTTATGAGAAATGGAAATCTGAAATCTTGTGGTCTATTAAAATGATGGAAACGATTGTTTAAGTTAAACTAATGAACTCACCAACCTTTTGGTTGACACTTTAAAGCATGTTTATTCTCAGGTACGAAAGAAATCTTCCGCTGTGTATTTGCTCATTTTATAGATATTACTTGGAGTCATTCATGGCATATTTCAAAAGACGTTGCATTCGAGTCGTCGAGTTCATCAAGATTATTATCAAGTCAATTATAGTTGGATATATTATGAAATGGTATGCATGCCTGTCAACTTTCGATGTAATGAAAGTTTGTCTTTTCAAAAACGAATGCAATGTTTGTAAAATGTATCATATAGAGGTCAAGTACCTCGCGATGTAATCAACTGTTGTGAATCGTTTATAATCGATATGGACTTCGTCCGGATGGATTAGGACGGGTCTTCACAGTTGGTATCAGAGCGGTGGTCTTAGCGAACCAGGTCTTGCATTAGTGAGTCTAACTGATAGTCGTTAGAATGCATTAATGAGTCTGGACTTCGACCGTGTTTGCATGTCAAAAGTTTTGCTTATCATTTAGTGTCGAAAAATTATTTGCTTATCATCCTTAAAGTCTAAGACATGTCTTACTGCCTTTATTGCATAGACAGTGTATAGTTAAATTCATATCTTAGCGTATCTGTTATTGTTACCTTTGCCTGACAGCTTCCGTAGATTCCTCCGTAGCTTATGGGATTTTAGTATTATATATGCATATGTAAATTATGTATTGCAGGGTACTAATCTACATCCTATAATCTATTTCTCATCGAAAATCCTTCATCTGATCGTACGAGATGAATCCCTCAACCAGTTCGAGTCCATCAGATTTCGATAGATATTTCGATAGTTATTCCGACAGCTATTTCGATATGGATTTCCACTCGAGCTCCGAAAGCAGAGTAACCGGAATGAATCGATCAATTAGCCATCATCTATTCTGAATGAATTGGAGATGGGTTCGTAGTCGACTTAATCAATGGAAACGCGAAGAAGGCGATCATTTCCACTAACCAAATTCACCTCTTGACAATGAACCTAAAACGTTTATCGGCGAACCTGTTCGAGACACCATTTTCTCTCTCATTTCCAAAGTATCTCATCACGATCATATACTATCTCAGATTCTAAACCTCATTCATCCGCTCGTCCGAACCGACAATCATCCCGGTGTAATAGAAGAAGTTAACGAACTTCGCGCATAAGTTGTAGTCTTGGAAAATATGGTGCAAAACGTACCAGCTTCATCCAAATCACCGGCACCAACAGTACCACCAACAACCCAAATTTCAATATCACATGCCTCAACATCTCAATCTATACCTCGAGTATAATCATCATTCTACATGACATTCTACATCAGTTATCTTCGTTCGACATGGTGATTATGTAATCTCTAATGTTTTAGAGATTATTTATTCTAGTTCCAACTGAAAACTAAATGAGTTTAATATCATGTTAACTCATTAAATTCATGATTACATCTGAAGAAAATATATATGTATATATGTTTTCATAAAGATTGTAATTAAAAATTCTTTTGTACAAACTGTTAATAATAAAAATATTTTAACGGGTAGGTAATACCCGAGGAATATTTAAATTTCACATTAATAAGTTACACTGTATATTCTTCGAATCTGATTCAACAGTTATTCACTATCCTATTTACAACCACCGGAATACTTATCCGTTCACCAAAGAATAACTATTTTCATTCAAATTCAATTTCATATTTGAATTTTGACCTATCAGAATCCAACAAGTGGCATAATGAAGAAATAATGGACACAATAAAAATTGATTAGAAACAGACTAATTAACAATATTAAATTTTATTAAGAAACCACGCTAACAAAATCCTAGCTAACTGTTCCTAGCTAACTGTTAATTCCGTATTACATTTTATTTATCGTAATTTATTTATCGCAATTTATTTATCGCAATTTATTTTATCGCAATTTATATTCTCGCAATTTTATTTATTGTCATTTAATTTCTGTTATTTACTTTACGCACTTTATTTATCGTCATTTAATTTCTGTTATTTATTTTACGCACTTTAAATATCGGGACACGTATACAAGGTTTTGACATATCATATCGACACATCTATATATATTATTTGGAATCACCATAGACACTCTATATGCAGTAATGATCGAGTTCTCTATACAGGGTTGAGGTTGATTCTATAATAATATATATACTTTGAGTTGTGATCGAGTCTGAGACATGTACACGGGTCACGATACGTATTAATTAATTCAAATATTATATATTAAATTATATATGAATGATTGCACTGTCAACTGTGGACTATCGACTGTGGACTAATAACATTGGACAATTAAAATGAATTAAAATATTGAATATAACATATGAAACTAAACAATTCTTCAAGTTTGCCACTTGATTTCGTCTTAAACCTCATTTGTATCTTCACGATTACATTCTGCGTTCAAACCTTTCATGATTCTTGAAAACACCTCAATCGATAGGATGAATCAACCGCACTTCATCTACGAAAGGAAAGATTTATGCATATAGTTATGCACCTGAGAAACTCAAGGCAATTGAGTAAAAGTTCAACACGTAGCCGCGTCAGATCCTTTGGCATTTATTAACAAAAACAACTTTACGATCCCTTTTCAAAATTAGCCAATTTTGTCACAGCTCCAACAAGTCAACTTCGACTTTTCGTACGAAACAACCTTATTATAACGTTTATATATACGCGTGCTCTTTTATTGTTACCAGGTAACCTTTCATATTCCATCATATTACCATCAGCGTTTAATCATCTAAAAACACAATTCTCCTGAAACCACCTCGGATTAATAACCGATGATTCAGATATCATAGCATTAAATGCAGAGGAAACAGAAAAATGGTAGATGGTCTAAACGGACAAAAGTTTGATGATAAAGAAAGGAGTGTTAGGAACGCTCGATAGAAAATTGGGTATTGAAAAACAGATTGAGTTACCCATGAAGGAGACCAAGGATAAATACAAGGACCAAATCCTATATTCAAAGGATTCAGGTAATTCTGGATCCGTTGAAATCTTTAGAGAATATCTTGCTCCGAAGTCATGTTAAAATCTTGCGGAAAATCTTTCTCCATCAACCGTCAAACTTAGAAATTCCAAAATATCATCATCAATATCTTTGATATTTCTGAGGATATTTTCATAAATATTCTCGTCCGAAATTATATACCTCTTCGTGCTTCCTGTGTATCAATATATTGGAAAAATTCAATAGAAAATATAGTACCGAAAAGCAGATTATGCGAAACTATGAAGAAAGCGGTGGATAAATCACAAAGAATAAGTTTGACTTCAAAGAATCCAAATAATTCAATGTCTGCTAAAGTCTATAGTGAATAACTTGCTCCTTACTCTAAACCCTTGCAGACAATAGTTTCTATCATCCTCTGATCTTAGATATTCTGAGATATTATCGTACCTTTCATTATAAATATCCTCCATATTTCTGGAGATATTTTTATAACTATTCTTACCTGAAATCATTAATATTTTCGTGCTATAAGTATTACATCATATAGAAACTGTTAGTTTCTATATTCTGTAAATTTTCAAGCTTAAAATATGAATGTTACTGTAGTAATGATGGGAACTGATGCATGAGTTAGTATAATATAATGACACTTGATCAACGTGATTATATTACAGTAAGTCATGCTGAGTTTCTAAATGAAACGTGATGATTCACAGATCATAACGTCATCATGTGCCATGTTACATAACTCTTTCATCCTACTTAACTCCGTAACAAATCAAGAAAATGTATTCTTGATGGTTCTATCTTCCGTGATGTTGATAAATTTGAAAATCAAATCGTGCTATCACGTTCCTTCATGCTTAGAACATTATAATCATTCGAAACTCTATATCTATAAATTCTGGACCATTATTCGCTTGACTTGAAGTCGGGAAGAGAAAAAAAAAGCATAGAGCTTTGAAATATAAGGGAGAATATAAAGTCCGATAACAACACATAAATTACAAACCGTGTATATCAATGTTTATCGCAACATAAAGACACGGGAGAATTAAAAACATTATAATCCCGAGGACGAAGTAGAAGAAAGCAGATTCCTCTGGTGGAAGTTGGAAAAGGAGAATGATTGTTGCGATAGTAAGGATGAGGACAAGGATCAGAACTGGATTAATCATTTTCAGAATCTTTTGGATGTATGAACTAAGAAAGAAAGTATAAGAATGGTGAGAATAATGGAAAGGAAGAGCTTAATTTATACTGGAAATATCAGACGTAGTAATCGGGGCAGATCACCTTATTTAATTAAAGAGATCTTAATTTCCATAAATCCCCAAGAATCAGATTTTATAGATCTTCAAGATTTTCTTTAAATCCCTTAAATTCCGGAATTCAACCAAGGCAATGTCAAAAGTTAAGACGCGCCTTATTTTCTAAATTCAAACCCGACTACGTCAAAAGTTAAAAACAAATCTTTGTTTCTCATTTCATCCTTTTGTGAATAGCTTCATTCGCACTCTTCGAATAATCGAATTATTTTTATCCATATTACTCAATGATGATAAAACTCAAGTTATCAACTTATATTCGTCAGGAAAACATATTTAATGTTAGCTATGACGACCTCACTCAAATTTCGGGACGAAATTTCTTTAATGGGTAGGTACTGTGATGACCCGGGAATTTCCGACCAAATTTAAACATAATCTTATATGATTCGACTCGATAAGCAAAGTCTATTAAACCGAGTCTCATTATGTTTGAACTATTTCATGATAACATTTGACCTTTAACTATTTCCGACGATTCACGAACCTTTAATTGTAACTAAGAATGTAAATATAAATAATTATATATAAAACTAATTATATTAGTATTAATGAACTATTAAGTAATTTTGTTATTTTAAAAGATAACATTTAATAACTAAAAATTTTCATTTTGAATATATATAGTATATTGTATATAAATGATTCAAACATATTTTACCAACGTTATCAAAATATTAAATGTACAATGTTATACTTTGTAGTTAATTGTTTAATATACATAATTAATCATCTACTCAACATTTAAAACATGATTTTATATATATGGTAGTATACATATATACATAAATATAACTATATATATATATATGATTTTATACATAATTATTATATTATGTATATGTAGAAATTTATAATATATCTATGATGAAATAATGTACTATTTTAATAAATATATATAATACTTACATATATAAAACATTTATATTTTTCATAATTACATACATAAGTATAATATAATTAGTATGTAAATAAATATTATAATATATTTATATTAAAATGCATAAATATATAATATTCAGTATATGTTACAATACATATTACATAATTATTAAATATTACATAATAATAGATGATATTAATAAATTAAATTTAAATACAAATATAGTTGTTGTAGTAATGTTATTTGTATCGTCAAATATCAATATTTGTATTCATAATATCACTTTATATCATATAAAGATGAAATTGGATGTATAAATTAGATTATTATTACTAATATTATTATTATCGATAAAATATTAATATTATCATACTTAGTATGGTATTATTATTATTATTATTATTATCATTTTTACAATTATTATTATCATTAATATTATATTTATCATTATTATTAATTTTATTAATATTATTAGATATTAATAGTATTGTTATTATATATTATTATTATTAATTAAAAAAAATAGTAGGAATCTATATTATACGCTTGACCTCTGTATCCTTTATCTCTATTATTATTATTTTTTTGTTTCTTTCCTGCTCCCAACTCGTGAACCTGTGTTGACATTTTCTCCATTTTTTATCAACCGATTTCTATTATTACAACATGATTATGTATAATTGCAAATCAAATAAAAAGGAAATCCAATGGGATTAAAGAGCACAGCGATATTTTTTTTTTTCTTCTTCTCTGCACGCTCCAATTTTTTTTTCTCTTAATTCAATTTCGAATAAAGTTTCAAAATCTAAAAATGCAGAAAGGTTAGAAATCTTTCTTTGAATCTATCTGCAAAATCTCAACTGTCAAATCTTTATATCGATCTTGAATTTTGAAGTCAAAGTTTAGTTTAAAAAAAGTCAACAATTGTTCTTGAGACAAATTCGCATTCGTGTATATGTTTCTGATCAAATTGACGATTCCAGTAGTTTTTATACATGTTTAGAAAACTATTTCGTGTTATAAACATTATCTATAATGTTATCTATTACGAAATCAATTTTTTTTGTTTTGTTCCAAGAACCGACGCTGCAGTAGGCCTTTAGTGTTTTTTTTTTTATTTTAGAACCCAAATTATTTTTTTTTCTGTAATGTTTTGAAGCTTTAAAGGGAACCCCGATTTTTTTTTTTTTTTTTGGTTATTGATGTTTTGTTGAATCCATGAGACTTGTGGAGAAGAAGAGGAATAGAAGAAAAACAGTTTATATATAAAATTTAAATTCGATATAAGTACAGAGAATCAGAATTGGTGGGATGGTCGAGAGTGTTTACGTGTGAGCATGTGGTCACGAGATCGAGTCCAGAGGACGGTAGTTTCTTTTTTTTTTTGAAACTCTTTTCATGTGAGGTAGTTTTCTTTTCTAATTTTATTATTGTTATTATATATTAATTATTATTAGTATTATTATTATTATTATTGTGACTGTTTTGATTGTTATTGTTATTGTTATTATTAGTATCATACTTGTTATCATATTTGAAAGTATTATAGACATTACTATTATTATTATGATAGGTATTAATAATATTATTATTAGTAATAAACTTATCATTTTAGTATTTTATCATCATTAGGATTATGATTATGATTATCATTATTATTATTATGAAGGAAATAAAAATATATTATTATCATCAATATTAGAATTTGTACCGGTTTATAAATAATAGTATCATCAGTACATTTACAATTAATAATATCATATTTATCAGTATCATCATTAATATTTACTAGTATTATTATGATTATCATTTATCATTTTATAAATATTAGAACCCTTATTATTAACATAAGTATGGTATTAGTATTAATATTATTTTAGAGTTATTATTATTAGTATCATTAACAGTTATCATTTTCATTTTTTTTGCTATTAGTATTATCATTATTAATAAAATTATTATTATTATTAGTAAATCATTATTATCTAAATTATTATTTTAACAAATAAATCTTTTGTACACTATATATATACTTATGGTATATACTAGGATTGTATTAATAATTCACATAACAAACTAATAAAATTTCATAAATACAATACTAACCACAAATATATGTATATAAATATATTAATGTCACTATTTATATAAACGTAAATCATTATAGATATATATACATAAAATCGATATATATATAAAATATAACTTAAAATATAATATAAGTATACGTTTTAAAATAAAGGTTAGAATAAATTCTACAAAACTATAATATATAAATAATACATATTAATAAATGAAATTTTGTAACTTACATTATACGTATTAATATATACACAATTGATATAGGTTCGTGAATCCGAGGCCAACCCTGCATTGTTCAATGACGTCATATGTATTTTTACTACAAAATACAGTATCTTGAGTTTCATTTGCCTTTTTACCCTTTATATTTTTGGGCTGAGAATACATGCGCAACTTTTATAACTGTTTTACGAAATTGACACAAGTACGTGAAACTACATTTTATGGTTGGATTATCGAAGTCGAATATGCCCCTTTTTATTAAGTCTGGTAATCTAAGAATTAGGGAACAGACACCTTAATTGACGCGAATCCTAAAGATAGATCTATCGGGCCCAACAAGCCCCATCCAAAGTACCGGATGTTTTAGTACTTCGAAATTTATATCATGTCCGAAGGAGGATCCCGAAATGATGGGGATATTCTTATATATGCATATTGTTAATGTCGGTTACCAGGTGTTCAATCCATATGAATGATATTTTTGTCTCTATGCATGGGACGTATGTTTATGAGAAATGGAAATCTGAAATCTTGTGGTCTATTAAAATGATGGAAACGATTGTTTAAGTTAAACTAATGAACTCACCAACCTTTTGGTTGACACTTTAAAGCATGTTTATTCTTAGGTACGAAAGAAATCTTCCGCTGTGTATTTGCTCATTTTATAGATATTACTTGGAGTCATTCATGGCATATTTCAAAAGACGTTGCATTCGAGTCGTCGAGTTCATCAAGATTATTATCAAGTCAATTATAGTTGGATATATTATGAAATGGTATGCATGCCTGTCAACTTTCGATGTAATGAAAGTTTGTCTTTTCAAAAACGAATGCAATGTTTGTAAAATGTATCATATAGAGGTCAAGTACCTCGCGATGTAATCAACTGTTGTGAATCGTTTATAATCGATATGGACTTTGTCCGGATGGATTAGGACGGGTCTTCACAAAAAAGGGGTATATTCGGTTTAATAATCCAGCCATAGAATGTAGTTTCATTTACTCGTGTCTATTTCGTAAAACAGTTATAAAAGCAGCGCATGTATTCTCAGCCCAAAAATATAAAGGGTAAAAAGGCAAATGAAAACTCACCATACTGTATTTTGTAGTAAAAATACATATGACGACATTGAACATTGCAGGGTTGGCCTCGGATTCACGAACCTATATCATTTGTGTATATATTAATACACATAATTGTAATCGATTAACTTTATATATATATATATATATATATATATATATATATATATATATATATATATATAAATATATATATTTTCTTCTTTTAGTTATGTATTAAATTCAATATTTATATATACTTTTATTAATACTTATAATATATTATTATGCTTATTTGATCTATAGTTTAGTTAACGTTATATCAATATCAATAATATTATATCATAATATTAAGCGATATTAGTATAATTATGTAACAAACATATTTGTATATAATTTTCTTTCATTTGCAAAGTAATAGTTATTGTAATAATAATACTAGAATAAAGTTAATTATAATAATTATAATGCTAATATCAATAATGATAGTAATAATAATAAAAAAAATAATATAATAATGATAAGATAAAAATGATAGTTTTCAATAAAATAATATTTTTAATAATAACGGAAATTTTAATAATAATTGCTTTTAATATTTATAATGATAAGGATAATACTAAAATTAAAAAAAAAATGATACATTTAAAATAATGATACCTTTAATAATGATAATAACAATAGTATTAAAATGATAAAATTTATAATAATAATACTAATAATACTAATGATAATTATAATACTTTTTAGATATAATCCCAATGATAATAATTATATTCTTTATAATAACAATGATACTAAATGATCAATAATCTCGTATTAGTAGTTGATCAATCCTAGATTATCCTATTACGGTTAATCAAGGATTGAGTGCAATGAGGGGGTATAGTGGATGTCGATTATGGTTTTGGGAACTTATTGTCATATTTCGTTAAGTGCTAAACGATCAACAACCATGTCCCGGTCTTCGCAAATTACCTTAACCAAACAATGATTTAGTCTCGGGCAAAGTCACGAGAGAAATCAATATGGCTAGGGCAACCCTTCCAGAATCAACAACCCAAAATGAGAGGCCAAACTCCCTATTTATAGATCTAGGAGTTATGCGGAAGTAAGTTGTGCGGGCACTTAGGCATTTCGCATAAATACTGCGAGAAGCCTTCGCACTCTTTAATGTTCTGCGCAATCCCACCGCACTCACACTGCGGTTCAGTTGTCTTGTGCGTTAACCTCTAAAAGGCCTTCCGCACTAAAAATATACATATACATAAGTATGTATATGATCAAGTCCCCCCAGTTTATTGTGTTACATTTTCGCTGAAAATTTAAGACAATAAACTCTTAAAAAATAAAAAATTGTAGATCAGTAGTAATAATCTAGGATAATCTAGGATTGATCAGTAGTAATAATAATAATAATAATAATAATTATATTATATTACTAATAATAATAACAATAACAATAATAATAATAATCATATTTGTAATTTTAATTATGATAAATAATAGATGGTAACTAATAATAATAATAATAATAATAACAACTATAATACTTGTATTAATATCAATCACTAATAATAACAATAATTATAATGATAATAATAATGATAATAATAATAATGATCATAATAATAGAAATATTAGATAACTACCTCATAATAATGGGGTTTAAAAAGAAATGCCACCAGCGGGTCTCGAACCCGAGACCTCACGATCATTACACACTGCCTAGACCATTGGGCTGTTGCCCTTTTTCTGAATTAATACCGAACACAAACATATTCAACCTGTATTAATATTTCTGTTATATTCCTTCATCTTCATTCAAACTGAATCAACCCATATTCAAACACGATCACATACACTAATCACAAATTTGATTTAGATTTCATAACAGAATAGAAACTGAAACGTTTAAAACATGGTTAAATCACTGGAATAGAGAAGGAAAATAAAAAAAAATAAAAACGATAGCAGCAGCTTTTTTTTTAAAAAAAAATCGATGAACAACCTATTCAATGATTTTAAATTCTAAATGTTTTTAGCTTATGTTTATAACACAAATTGTGTCCTAAATCAAGCCTACAAACTTTCTCAAACAACAATTTTAACAGGAACGATCTTCAAAACCTTAATTTGATCAAAGAACAAAGTTTGACTTTTTGAAACATATACTTTGACCTCAAAATTCGATTTCAATTCTAAGAATTGAAATCTAAAACTTTCCAGATAGTTTTATTAGAAGATTACTAACAAAACTACATTACTAGATTTTTAAATTTGTTACGAAATCATGATTTTGGAAAATTGGAGCAAGAACAGGGGGTATCGTGTATGTTTTTATCTTTTCTGTTTAATTCAACAGCCAATAGCCGTAAATTGTTATTGTATATGATATTGTGAAAGTGAAGTTGAACGTGCTTCTCCAAAAACACTGATCACTCGCTTGTTTTGTAGTCCAGAACCTCGACAGGAATAATCAAATCAAAGAAAAAGAAAATAAATAAAAATAAAAGGGACCACAACCCTAACAGAATTTGTTTGGTACTGAAGTGGATTGGGAATCGATTTGTACGAATGATACAGTTACATATCGAAATTTAGGGATAAAAACACGTTCAATTATAGTTATATAAGATTTTATTTATGAATATTATTACTAATTAATAATTAATAATTATATTTATATTGATAATAATAACCTACATAAATTAATACTGATTTCTTAAAATATATCTATCTGCATATATCTGTATATATGTATACGTATATATCTATCTCTATATATGCATATCAATCATATTTATATATTTATTTTTTATAGATTATAATTAATATTATTAATAAATATAACTAAAATAATAATACTCTTAATAATAATACAAACTTATAATAATATAATAGTAATAATAATATTACTAAAATAATAATAATGATCATAAGTGTATAACAATAATAATGATGATAACAATAAAACTAATTATACTAATATTAATAATAATAACAGTAATATTAATAGTACTAATAATATATCAAATCAAATGTATCAAATTTCATATCTATATATAATAATATTCATAATACTGATATTAGTATTAATATTACTATTTATTTTAATATTGAATGTAATAACATAATAATTATTCTTGTAATTATATTTAATGTAATATACAATATTATATTATGTGATAACATTTATTTAATATTTATATATTACAAATAGTTATAAATTATAAGTATATATATTCATTTTATTAGTAACTTAATTATTCTCTTTATTATTTTACATTCCACGTTCTTACTTTCTCATTAAATAATTTGAAAGCTAAAATAGTTATCTTATCAAAGTTACGAGAAAAATATTGTAAAGCATGTGTTGAAAATTAAACGGGAATCTCCACTAACTTTTGTCTAATTCTCGTCAATTGATACATTCGTTCTTTCATGTAAGTCACTTTACCATTTTCTAAAAGTTGTTAAAAGAACAGATTTCTTAAATCATAGTGGACCTCATAACAGAGACACGTAATCATAATTACAATGTATCTGATAATTCAATCATTTTATATTAACTTTTACTTCTGTCGATAATTGTATTGAATATATATTGCAACAAATATGTTTATGTAAAGTATTATAATTTAATACTTTGTTAACATTTTCAATTAATATAATAATATCTTATATACATACATGTCTATACACATAATTGTTCGTGAATCGCCAGATATGGTCAAAGGGTAATTGATTACATGAATATAGATTTCAAAACATTCGAGATTCAACATTTCGGATTTTGCTTATCGTGTCAGAATTATATAAAGATTAAAGTTTAAATTTGGTCAGAAATTCCTGGGTCATCACAATAACCATAGACACTCTATATGCGGTAATGTTCGAGTTAGCTATACAGGGTTGAGGTTGATTCTAAATAATATATATACTTTGACTTGTGATCGAGTCTGAGACATGTATACAATGGGTCATGACATGTATTAATTAATTTGAATATTATATATTAAACTATATATGAATTGTTGAACTACTAATTGTGGACTATTAACTGTGGACTACTAACATTGGACAATTAAAATGAATTAAAATATTGATTATTGTGACGACTCGGGAATTTTCGACTAAATTTAAACTTAATCTGTACATGATTTCGATACGATAAGCAAAGTCTGTAATGTTGAATCTCGAAAATTATTGAAACTGGTTACATGAAATCATTTGACCTTCGACTGTTCCCGATGATTCATGAACCATTGCTTGTAAATATGTGGATATATATAAATATGTGCATATATAAATATATGTATAATATATATAATAACGTGAACATTAATAAACTAGCATATACATTTAATTGTTGGAAATAAATATGTAAAATAATTTGCGATGTAATAAAAACTAATATTATATATAGATATATGTATTTATGTATATAAATTTTACTTGTAAATATATAAAGCTATATTAAATATATTTTTTTAAGAATATATAATATATTTGTTTTAGTGATAAAACTTTTTATTTAAAACTGATTATATTTAGAGAGAGAGTAAATGGAAAATGATTGATTTCGAGCTTAATTAATAAAAGTCAGTAACACTCGTTTGATGTTTTGTTAATTTTAATATAGATATATTACATGTTCATCAAGGACTAAAATAAAAGTTGAACTGTAAATCGATTACGAAGATCTTAGATTTGTTAAAAATATTTTTACCTTTTTAAGTTAAAATATTAGTACTCCGTACATATAAATTGGAACAGAAAATAAATAATTATTGAATTTTTTTGATCAGGTTTCAAACAATTAATGAGTGAAATAATTAAATATATTTAATCTAAAAATTTGGGATTTTTAGGAACACCTTTATACGATAACTGTTTAGCAATGGACACGATATTATATCCAGTTGAAAGTGTCGGCAATGGAACTATTGTTTAAGGCCCGTGAATTTAATTATTAATTATTAATAAGATCACTGTGTTTATCTTTTACATGAATGATATTTAGATATAACATATACCTTCATATACTTACACAATGAATAAACTTCAACCACCATCGCACCTTTCCATCAACTTCTTCTTCAACCATGGGTCATCGGTCACCGGAGGACCACCACAAACCGGTCAACCTCCGCCACCTTAAACCATCGACCACCACAACAGCAACCACCACCTTCTTCTCCATTAACAAAATCACAAACTTCTCTTGCGTCTGTTTTCTATCATGAATTTCCACCACCACAGCTCCACCATAATTCGCCACCTTCCATCTACCATCTTCTTTAATCAACCATCACCACTCTTCGAATACAACCTCCACACGTCACCATCATTTCTTTTCCCTCTTTCATTCACTGCTTCTGCAGCCACGCTGCTATTTTCTTTCTGTTTATGTAGCCACCAACACGAACCAGCTGTCGTATACTTGTTGTTGCTACACTAGACCAAAACCAAAACCACTTGCTTGTTGCTCATGTATGTTTGTATTATTGTTCCTGTTATCACTCGATCCTGTCATCTATTGCTACGTTGTTGTTACCAGTCTATTTTCCCATATTTTTCGATCCATCTGCTACTACTATATGTCACTGTAACTGCTACTGCAGCCTCTATTTTCCGTTCAGTTAAACAAAACTAACAAAACACGATGAAGATGATGAATAGTAGAAGTCGATGACGATGACGAGTAACGAAGAATGAAAGTTCTGTGATGATGGTGGTGGATTGTTAATGGTAACGAGGTAATGGGGAAGATCACATAAAATGATGATTATGATGTTAATGTTGATCGTGATTTTTATGGAGACTAGCGAAGATGATGGGCCGTGATTTTATGTTAGGATAGACGATGGTAAAGACATATTAAGATGATGATGTTAGATTATGTATGATGATGATAATGATTCATGAATCCTAAGGATGATGATCGAAGTAATTATGAGGATGAAGCTGATAATGATCGATGATGTTGTATGATGTTTATGATGGTGTTCATGATCGAGAAGATGATGGGAGCGAGATGATGATGATCATGGAAGAATGATTATGATGGTGATGATACAGGAATATGATATACGTATTACGGTTTGATGAATATTTTTAAGCCTACCTATATTTTTTTTCTTTTCTTTCTTTTCCTACTCTTACTCCTTCGTAATAGTACCAGACCCAAAACCCATTTATCTTTTGGATCAAATTTCACTTGGGCTGAGTTATTGGTGTAGTTGGGCCGAATTCCCTTTGTGTTGTTGGGCCAAGAATCACTTATGTTTTCAGTTGGGCCGAAAGAAGATACTAAATAGATATCTGATCGGGTTATTGACAAACAAACAGATGGTTCAGCTGGTTAGTGCATGCTTCGGGTTTAAGGGAGGTCGCGGGTTCAATCCTGGCTTGAGGCATTTTTTTTTTAAAAAGGATTATTAAGGTAGTTCCATTTCTAATTTTGATATTGTTATTATTATTCTTATTATTGTTATTATTATTATTATTATTATTCATTTATTATAATTATTAAGTATTATAAGGATTATTATTATTATTATTATTATTATTATTATTATTATTATTATTATTATTATTATTATTATTATTATTGTTGTTGTTGTTATTATTATTATTATTATTATTATTACTACTACAAGTTATTTTATTATTATTATAATTATTGCTTTTACAAACAAAAGATAGTTATATAGAGTAAAGATATCTAACTAAACTATAAAAAAAAAAAAACTTATAAATTATAACATATAATAATTATATCACTAAGAAAATATATAAATTTGTTCGAATTAAAATATATGTGTTAATATATATATATATATATATATATATATATATATATATATATATATATATATATATATATATATATAAATGATCTAGGTGAAATGTCCCGTTCTTATTGATTAAAAACGTTCCATATTAATTGATTTCGTTACGAGGTTTTGACCTCTATATGAGACGTTTTTCAAAGACTGCATTCATTTTTAAAACAAACCATAACCTTTATTTCATAAATAAAGGTTTAAAAAGCTTTACGTAGATTAAATGATAATCTAAAATATCCTGTTTACACACGACCATTACATAATGGTTTACAATACAAATATGTTACATCGAAATCAGTTTCTTGAATGCAGTTTTTACACAATATCATACAAACATGGACTCCAAATCTTGTCCTTATTTTAGTATGCAACAACGGAAGTTCTTAGTATTCACCTGAGAATAAACATGCTTTAAACGTCAACAAAAATGTTGGTGAGTTATAGGTTTAACCTATATATATCAAATCGTAACAATAGACCACAAGATTTCATATTTCAATACACATCCCATACATAGAGATAAAAATCATTCATATGGTGAACACCTGGTAACCGACATTAACAAGATGCATATATAAGAATATCCCCATCATTCCGGGACACCCTTCGGATATGATATAAATTTCGAAGTACTAAAGCATCCGGTACTTTGGATGGGGTTTGTTAGGCCCAATAGATCTATCTTTAGGATTCGCGTCAATTGGGGTGTCTGTTCCCTAATTCTTAGATTACCAGACTTAATAAAAAGGGGCATATTCGATTTCGATAATTCAACCATATAATGTAGTTTCGATTACTTGTGTCTATTTCGTAAAACAGTTATAAAAACAGCGCATGCATTCTCAGTCCCAAAAATATATATTGCAAAAGCATTTAAAAAGGGAATAATGAAACTCACGCATATCAATATTGTAAAACAGTTAATAAAGCATTTGCATGTATTCTCAGCCCAAAAATGTAAAGAGTAAAAGGGAGCAAATAAACTCACTTTCACAGATTTTTACTTCGTCAGGAAGTAAGACTTGGCCACTGGTTAATTCACGAACCTATAATAATATATACATATATATCAAAGTATGTTCAAAATATATTTACAACACTTTTAATATATTTTGATGTTTTAAGTTTATTAAGTCAGATGTCCTCGTTAGTAACCTATAACTAGTTGTCCACAGTTAGATGTACAAAAATAAATCGATTAATATTATCTTGAATCAATCCACGACCCAGTGTATACGTATCTCAGTATTGATCACAACTCAAACTATATATATTTTGGAATCAACCTCAACCCTGTATAGCTAACTCCAACTTTCACATATAGAGTGTCTATGGTTGTTCCGAAATATATATAGATGTGTCGACATGATAGGTCGAAACATTGTATACGTGTCTACGGTATCTCAAGATTACATAATATACAATACAAGTTGATTAAGTTATGGTTGGAATAGATTTGTTACCAATTTTCACGTAGCTAAAATGAGAAAAATTATCCAATCTTGTTTTACCCATAACTTCTTCATTTTAAATCCGTTTTGAGTTAATAAAATTGCTATGGTTTCATATTGAACTCTATTTTATGAATCTAAATAGAAAAAGTATAGGTTTATAGTCAGAAAAATAAGTTACAAGACATTTTTGTAAAGGTAGTCATTTCAGTCGAAAGAACGACGTCTAGATGACCATTTTAGAAAACATACTTCCACTTTGAGTTTAACCCTAATTTTTGGATATAGTTTCATGTTCATAATAAAAATCATTTTCTCAGAATAACAACTTTTAAATCAAAGTTTATCATAGTTTTTAATTAACTAACCCAAAACAGCCCGCTGTGTTACTACGACGGCGTAAATCCGGTTTTACGGTGTTTTTCATGTTTCCAGGTTTTAAATCATTAAGTTAGCATATCATATAGATATAGAACATGTGTTTAGTTGATTTTAAAAGTCAAGTTAGAAGGATTAACTTTTATTTGCTCACAAGTTTAGAATTAACTAAACTATGTTCTAGTGATTACAAGTTTAAACCTTCGAATAAGATAGCTTTATATGTATGAATCGAATGATGTTATCAACATCATTATTACCTCAAGTTCCTTGGATAAACCTACTGGAAATAAGAAAAATAGATCTAGCTTCAAAGGATCCTTGGATGGCTTGAAAGTTCTTGAAGCAGAATCATGACACGAAAACAAATTCAAGTAAGATTTCCACTCGAAATAAGATTGTTATAGTTATAGAAATTGAATTAAAGTTTGAATATGATTATTACCTTGTATTAGAAAGATAACCTACTTTAAGTAACAAAGGTTTCTTGATCTGGGATGATTACTTGGAATGGATTTAGAAAACTTGGAAGTAAACTTGCAATCTTGGAAGTATTCTTGATTTTATGAAACTAGATCTTTTGGAATTTATGAAGAACACTTAGAACTTGAAGATAGAACTTGAGAGAGATCAATTAGATGAAGAAAATTGAAGAATGAAAGTGTTTGTAGGTGTTTTTGGTCGTTGGTGTATGGATTAGATATACAGGATATGTAATTTTGTTTTCATGTAAATAAGTCATGAATGATTACTCATATTTTTGTAATTTTATGAGATATTTCATGCTAGTTGCCAAATAATGGTTCCCACATGTGTTAGGTGACTCACATGGGCTGCTAAGAGCTGATCATTGGAGTGTATATACCAATAGTACATACATCTAAAATCTGTGTATTGTACGAGTACGAATACGGGTGCATACGAGTAGAATTGTTGATGAAACTGAACGAGGATGTAATTGTAAGAATTTTTGTTAAGTAGAAGTATTTTGATAAGTGTCTTGAAGTCTTTCAAAAGTGTATGAATATATATTAAAACACTACATGTATATACATTTTAACTGAGTCGTTAAGTCATCGTTAGTCGTTACATGTAAATGTTGTTTTGAAACCTTTAGGTTAACGATCTTGTTGAATGTTGTTAACCCATTGTTTATTATAACAAATGAGATGTTAAATTGTTATATTATCATGATATTATGATATATAATATATCTTAGTATGATGTATATACAGTTAAATGTCGTTACAACGATAATCGTTACATATATGTCTCGTTTCGAAATCATTAAGTTAGTAGTCTTATTTTTACATATGTATTTCATTGTTAATACACTTAATAATATATTTAATTATAATTTAACATAATTAACCAAGTGTATCAATATCTTAATATGATTCATATGTACCTAGTAAGACGTTGTTATAACGATAATCGTTATATATATCGTTTTCGAGTTTCTTAAATTAATAGTCTCATTTTTATGTATATAACTCATTGTTAAAATACCTAATGAGATACATACTTATAATAAAATCATGTTAACTATATATATAACCATATATATGTCATCGTATAGTTATTACAAGTTTTAACGTTCCTAAGTCACCGGTCAACTTGGGTGGTCAATTGTCTATATGAAACCTATTTCAATTAATCAAGTCTTAACAAGTTTGATTGCTTAACATGTTGGAAACACTTAATCATGTAAATAACAATTTCATTTAATATATATATAAACATGGAAAAGTTCGGGTCACTACAGTACCTACCCGTTAAATAAATTTCGTCCCGAAATTTTAAGCAGTTGGAGGTGTTGACGTATCTTCTGGAAATAACTGCGGGTATTTCTTCTTCATCTAATCTTCTCATTCCCGGGTGAACTCGGGTCCTCTACGAGCATTCCATCGAACCTTAAGAATTGGTATCTTGTTTTGCTTAAGTCTTTTAACCTCACGATCTATTATTTCGACGGGTTCTTCGATAAATTGAAGTTTTTCGTTGATTTGGATTTCATCTAACGGAATAGTGAGATCTTATTTAGCAAAATATTTCTTCAAATTCAAGACGTGGAAAGTGTTATGTACAGCCGCGAGTTGTTGAGGTAACTCAAGTCGGTAAGCTACTGGTCCGACACGATCAATAATCTTGAATGGTCCAATATACCTTGGATTTAATTTCCCTCGTTTACCAAATCGAACAACGCCTTTCCAAGGTGTAACTTTAAGCATGACCATCTCTCCAATTTCAAATTCTATATCTTTTCTTTTAATGTCAGCGTAGCTCTTTTGTCGACTTTGGGCGATTTTCAACCGTTGTTGAATTTGGATGATCTTCTCGGTAGTTTCTTGTATTATCTCCGGACCCGTAATCTGTCTATCCCCCACTTCACTCCAACAAATCGGAGACCTGCACTTTCTACCATAAAGTGCTTCAAACGGCGCCATCTCAATGCTTGAATGGTAGCTGTTGTTGTAGGAAAATTCTGCTAACGGTAGATGTCGATCCCAACTGTTTCCGAAATCAATAACACATGCTCGTAGCATATCTTCAAGCGTTTGTATCGTCCTTTCACTCTGCCCATCAATTTGTGGATGATAGGCAGTACTCATATCTAGACGAGTTCCTAATGCTTGCTGTAATGTCTGCCAGAATCTTGAAATAAATCTGCCATCCCTATCAGAGATAATAGAGATTGGTATTCCATGTCTGGAGACGACTTCCTTCAAATACAGTCGTGCTAACTTCTCAATCTTGTCATCTTCTCTTATTGACAGGAAGTGTGCTGATTTGGTGAGACGATCAACTATTACCCAAATAGTATCAAAACCACTTGCAGTCCTTGGCAATTTAGTGATGAAATCCATGGTAATATTTTCCCATTTCCATTCCAGGATTTCGGGTTGTTGAAGTAGACCTGATGGTTTCTGATGCTCAGCTTTGACCTTAGAACACGTCAAACATTCTCCTACGTATTTAGCAACATCGGCTTTCATACCCGGCCACCAAAAATGTTTCTTGAGATCCTTGTACATCTTCCCCGTTCCAGGATGTATTGAGTATCTGGTTTTATAAGCTTCTCTAAGTACCATTTCTCTCATATCTCCAAATTTTGGTACCCAAATCCTTTCAGCCCTATACCGGGTTCCGTCTTCCCGAATATTAAGATGCTTCTCCGATCCTTTGGGTATTTCATCCTTTAAATTTCCCTCTTTTAAAACTCCTTGTTGCGCCTCCTTTATTTGAGTAGTAAGGTTATTGTGAATCATTATATTCATATATTTTACTCGAATGGGTTCTCTGTCCTTCCTTCTCAAGGCATCGGCTACCACATTTGCCTTCCCCAGGTGGTAACGAATCTCAAAGTCGTAATCATTCAACAATTCAATCCACCTACGCTGCCTCATATTCAGTTGTTTCTGATTAAATATGTGTTGAAGACTTTTGTGGTCGGTATATATAATACTTTTGACCCCATATAAGTAGTGCCTCCAAGTCTTTAATGCAAAAACAACCGCGCTTAATTCTAAATCATGCGTCATATAATTTTGCTCGTGAATCTTCAATTGTCTAGACGCATAAGCAATCACCTTCGTTCGTTGCATTAATACACAACCGAGACCTTGCTTTGATGCGTCATAATAAATCACAAAATTATCATTCCCTTCAGGCAATGACAATATAGGTGCCGTAGTTAGCTTTTTCTTCAATAACTGAAACGCTTTCTCTTGTTCATCCTTCCATTCAAATTTCTTCCCTTTATGCGTTAATGCAGTCAAGGGTTTTGCTATTCTGGAAAAGTCTTGGATGAACCTTCTGTAGTAACCAGCTAGTCCTAAAAACTGGCGTATGTGTTTCGGAGTTTTCGGGGTTTCCCACTTTTCAACAGTTTCTATCTTTGCCGGATCCACCTTAATACCTTTTTTGTTCACTATGTGACCGAGGAATTGAACTTCTTCCAACCAAAATGCACACTTTGAAAATTTAGCGTACAATTCTTCCTTCCTCAATACTTTTAACACCTTTCTCAAATGTTCACCATGTTCTTGGTCATTCTTTGAGTAAATAAGTATGTCATCAATGAAAACAATGACAAACTTGTCAAAGTATGGTCCACACACTCGGTTCATAAGGTCCATGAACACAACTGGTGCATTAGTTAAACCAAACGGCATGACCATAAACTCGTAATGACCGTAACGTGTTCTGAAAGCAGTCTTTGGAATATCATCTTCTTTCACCCGCATTTGATGATACCTGGAACGTAAGTCAATCTTTGAATAAACAGACGAGCCTTGTAGTTGATCAAATAAGTCGTCGATTCTCGGTAGTAGGTAGCGGTTCTTGATGATAAGTTTGTTCAACTCTCGGTAGTCAATACACAACCTGAATGTACCATCTTTCTTCTTGACAAACAAAACAGGAGCTCCCCACGGTGATGTGCTTGGTCGAATGAAACCACGCTCTAAAAGTTCTTGTAATTGGCTTTGCAGTTCTTTCATCTCGCTGGGTGCGAGTCTGTAAGGAGCACGAGCTATTGGTGCAGCTCCTGGTACAAGATCTATTTGAAATTCAACGGATCGATGTGGGGGTAATCCCGGTAATTCTTTCGAAAATACATCAGGAAATTCTTTTGCGACGGGAACATCATTGATGCTCTTTTCTTCAGTTTGTACTTTCTCGACGTGTGCTAGAACAGCATAGCAACCTTTTCTTATTAGTTTTTCTGCCTTCAAATTACTAATAAGATGTAGCTTTGTGTTGCCCTTTTCTCCGTACACCATTAAGGTTTTTCCTTTTTCTCGTATAATGCGAATTGCATTTTTGTAACAAACGATCTCTGCTTTCACTTCTTTCAACCAGTCCATACCGATTATCACATCAAAACTCCCTAACTCTACTGGTATCAAGTCAATCTTAAATGTTTCGCTAACCAGTTTAATTTCTCGATTCCGACATATATTATCTGCTGAAATTAATTTACCATTTGCTAATTCAAGTAAAAATTTACTATCCAATGGCGTCAATGGACAACTTAATTTAGCACAAAAATCTCTACTCATATAGCTTCTATCCGCACCCGAATCAAATAAAACGTAAGCAGATTTATTATCAATAAGAAACGTACCTGTAACAAGCTCCGGGTCTTCCTGTGCCTCTGCCGCATTAATATTGAAAACTCTTCCGCGGCCTTGTCCATTCGTGTTCTCCTGGTTCGGGTAATTTCTAATAATGTGGCCCTATTTTCCACATTTATAACAAACTACATTGGCATAACTTGCTCCGACACTACTTGCTCCGCCATTTCTCGTTCCGACACCATTTGTTCCTTTCGTTCTGTTAACCCCTGGTCCGTAGACCTCACACTTCGCCGCGCTATGACCATTTCTTTTACACTTGTTGCAAAATTTGGAGCAGAACCCCGAGTGATACTTTTCACACCTTTGGCATAGCTGCTTCTGATTGTTGTTGTTGTTGCGGTTGTTATTGTTGTTGGGATGATTGTTGTGGTTGCTGTTGTTGTTGTTGTTGTTGTTATTGTTGTTGTTGTTGTTGTTGTTGTTGTTGTTGTTGTTGTTGTTGTTGTTGTTGTTGTTGTTGTTGGGCCGTTTGTTGTAGTTGCGATTGATGTTGCGATTGTTGGGATAATTGTTGCGATTATTATTATAATTGCTGTTGTTGTTGTATTGGTGATTCTTATCACCGTTTTCCTCCCACTTTCTTTTGACTTGCTTCACATTGGCCTCTTCAGCCGTCTGTTCTTTAATTCTCTCCTCAATTTGGTTCACTAGTTTGTGAGCCATTCTACATGCCTGTTGTATGGAGGCGGGCTCGTGTGAACTTATATCTTCTTGGATTCTTTCTGGTAATCCTTTCACAAATGCGTCGATCTTCTCTTCCTCATCTTCTAACGCTCCCGGACACAATAGGCACAATTCTGTAAATCGTCTTTCGTACGTGGTAATATCAAATCCTTGGGTTCGTAACCCTCTAAGTTCTGTCTTGAGCTTATTGACCTCGGTTCTGGGACGGTACTTCTCGTTCATCAAATGCTTGAATGCTGACCACGGTAGTGCGTATGCATCATCTTGTCCCACTTGCTCTAGATAGGTATTCCACCATGTTAACGCAGAACCTGTGAAGGTATGCGTAGCGTACTTCACTTTGTCCTCTTCAGTACACTTACTTATGGCAAACACCGATTCGACCTTCTCGGTCCACTGTTTCAATCCGATCAGTCCTTCGGTTCCATCAAATTCCAAAGGTTTGCAGGCAGTGAATTCTTTGTAGGTGCATCCTACACGATTTCCTGTACTGCTAGATCCAAGGTTATTGTTGGTATGTAGCGCAGCCTGTACTGCGGCTATGTTTGAAGCTAGAAAAGTACGGAATTCCTCTTCATTCATATTCACGGTGTGTCGAGTAGTCGGTGCCATTTCCTTCAAAATAGTCAAATGGAACTAGTTAATCATACAGAATATTAAGAGTAGTTAATAGTATTTTGTAGCATAATATGAACTCATTTATAAAAGCTTTTTCTTCATATTAGCGTTTTATAAGTTTAAATTCGGGTAGTACCTACCCGTTAAGTTCATACTTAGTAGCTAATATACAATTCAACTACTACAATTCTATATGAAAAACTAATTATAATAATATTTCACGTTCAAACTTTTATACAATATTTTACAAACTTACAATACCGCTTATTTTACATAAAGCATGAAATATAGCACACAATAACTTTGATACAAGATAGTTGTGAAGATAATTCTAGCTATTACACAAACAAGTCATGCATTCTGGTTTTACTAGGACTACTTCCCATCCTTGGTCTTGTGGAACATAAGCGTTATGGCCGTTGATAAGACAGCGTGTTGTAACGTCGTCAAAGGGACGAGGGTTACGTAATGACCAACAGTCTCGTAATAACTTAAAAACCTCATTTCTTACCCCAATTACCGACTCCGTCACTTATGGGAACGTTTTGTTTAATAGCTGTAGCCCGATGTTCTTTTTCTCACTTTGGTGAGAAGCGAACATTACTAACCCGTAAGCATAGCATGCTTCTTTATGTTGCATGTTAGCCGCTTTTTCTAAATCATGAAGTTCTATATTCAGATACATTGAGTCAAAATAATTTCTTAACCCGTTGTGTAAAATAGCATTTGGGTTCCCCGCAATATATGCGTCAAAGTAAACACATCGTAACTTATGGGTTTCCCAATGTGATATCCCCCATCTTTCAAACGAAAGTCTCTTATAAACCAAGACATTCTTGGAACGTTCTTCGAATGTCTTACAAACTGATCTCGCCTTAAATAGTTGTGCCGAGGAATTCTGACCGACTCTAGACAAGATTTCATGAATCATGTCTCCGGGTAGGTCTCTTAAAATATTGGGTTGTCTATCCATTTTGTGTTTTTAAACTGTAAAATAGACAAGAGTTAGATTCATAAAAAAATACTTATTAATACAAGCAATTTTTACATATATCATAAAGCATAAGCACACTATATTACATATATTACACCACACGAATACAACTATCTTATTCCGACTCGCTCGTTTCTTCTTCTTCGGTTTTGGTTCGTTTTGCCAAGTTTCTAGGGATATATAATGTTCCCCTAATACTAGCTGTCGTTTTCCACAACGGTTTAGAAAAACCTGGTGGTTTAGAGGTTCCCGGGTCATTGTTACAACTTAAGGACTTCGGGGGTTGACGATACATATAAAGTTCATCGGGGTTGGAATTAGATTTCTCTATTTTTATGCCCTTTCCCTTATTATTTTCTTTTGCTTTTTTAAATTCAGTTGGGGTAATTTCTATAACATCATCGGAATTCTCGTCAGAATCCGATTCATCGGAGAATTGGTAATCCTCCCAATATTTTGCTTCCTTGGCGGAAACACCATTGACCATAATTAACCTTGGTCGGTTGGTTGAGGATTTTCTTTTACTTAACTGTTTTATTATTTCCCCCACCGGTTCTATTTCCTCCTCCGGTTCCTCCTCTTCCGGTTCTGATTCTTCTTCCGGTTCTGATTCTTCTTCCGGTTCCTCTTCGGGAACTTGTGAATCAGTCCAATATATATTCGACTCTTCGTTATTATTAGGTGAGTCAATGGGATTTGTGCTAGAGGTAGACATCTATCACACAATATCAAACATGTTAAGAGATTAATATATCAGATAATTTATACATGTTAATAATATATAGTTTCCAACAAAAATGTTAAGCACTCATTTTTAAAGAAAACACGGTCGAAGTCTAGACTCACTAATGCATCCTAACAAACTCGATAAGACACACTAATGCAAATTTTCTGGTTCTCTAAGACCAACGCTCGGATACCAACTGAAATGTCCCGTTCTTATTGATTAAAAACGTTCCATATTAATTGATTTCGTTTCGAGGTTTTGATCTCTATATGAGATGTTTTTCAAAGACTGCATTCATTTTTAAAACAAACCATAACCTTTATTTCATAAATAAAGGTTTAAAAAGCTTTACGTAGATTAAATATCCTGTTTACACACGACCATTACATAATGGTTTACAATACAAATATGTTACATCGAAATCAGTTTCTTGAATGCAGTTTTTACACAATATCATACAAACATGGACTCCAAATCTTGTCCTTATTTTAGTATGCAACAGCGGAAGCTCTTAGTATTTACCTGAGAATAAACATGCTTTAAACGTCAACAAAAATGTTGGTGAGTTATAGGTTTAACCTATATATATCAAATCATAACAATAGACCACAAGATTTCATATTTCAATACACATCCCATACATAGAGATAAAAATCATTCATATGGTGAACACCTGGTAACCGACATTAACAAGATGCATATATAAGAATATCCCCATCATTCCGGGACACCCTTCGGATATGATATAAATTTCGAAGTACTAAAGTATCCGGTAATTTAGATGGGGTTTGTTAGGCCCAATAGATCTATCTTTAGAATTCGCGTCAATTAGGGTGTCTGTTCCCTAATTCTTAGATTACCAGACTTAATAAAAAGGGGCATATTCGATTTCAATAATTCAACCATATAATGTAGTTTCGATTACTTGTGTCTATTTCGTAAAACAGTTATAAAAACAGCGCATGCATTCTCAGTCCCAAAAATATATATTGCAAAAGCATTTAAAAAGGGAATAATGAAACTCACGCATATAAATATTGTAAAACAGTTAATAAAGCATTTGCATGTATTCTCAGCCCAAAAATGTAAAGAGTAAAAGGGAGCAAATAAACTCACTTTCACAGATTTTTACTTCGTCGGGAAGTAAGTGAAATGTCCCGTTCTTATTGATTAAAAACGTTCCATATTAATTGATTTCGTTGCGAGGTTTTAACCTCTATATGAGACGTTTTTCAAAGACTGCATTCATTTTAAAACAAACCATAACCTTTATTTTATCAATAAAGGTTTAAAAAGCTTTACGTAGATTATCAAATAATGATAATCTAAAATATCCTGTTTACACACGACCATTACATAATGGTTTACAATACAAATATGTTACAACAAAATAAGTTTCTTGAATGAAGTTTTTACACAATATCATACAAGCATGGACTCCAAATCTCTTCTTTATTTAAGTATGCGATTGCGGAAGCTCTTAATAATCACCTGAGAATAAACATGCTTAAAACGTCAACAAAAATGTTGGTGAGTTATAGGTTTAACCTATATATATCAAATCATAATAATAGACCACAAGATTTCATATTTCAATACACATCCCATACATAGAGATAAAAATCATTCATATGGTGAACACCTGGTAACCGACATTAACAAGATGCATATATAAGAATATCCCCATCATTCCGGGACACCCTTCGGATATGATATAAATTTCGAAGTACTAAAGCATCTGGTACTTTGGATGGGGTTTGTTAGGCCAAATAGATCTATCTTTAGGATTCGCGTCAATTAGGGTGTCTGTTCCCTAATTCTTAGATTACCAGACTTAATAAAAAGGGGCATATTCGATTTCGATAATTCAACCATAGAATGTAGTTTCACGTACTTGTGTCTATTTTGTAAATCATTTATAAAACCTGCATGTATTCTCATCCCAAAAATATTAGATTTTAAAAGTGGGACTATAACTCACTTTCACAGATTTTTACTTCGTCGGGAAGTAAGACTTGGCCACTGGTTGATTCACGAACCTATAACAATATATACATATATATCAAAGTATGTTCAAAATATATTTACAACACTTTTAATATATTTTGATGTTATAAGTTTATTAAGTCAGCTGTCCTCGTTAGTAACCTACAACTAGTTGTCCACAGTTAGATGTACAGAAATAAATCGATAAATATTATCTTGAATCAATCCACGACCCAGTGTATACGTATCTCAGTATTGATCACAACTCAAACTATATATATTTTGGAATCAACCTCAACCCTGTATAGCTAACTCCAACATTCACATATAGAGTGTCTATGGTTGTTCCGAAATATATATAGATGTGTCGACATGATAGGTCGAAACATTGTATACGTGTCTATGGTATCTCAAGATTACATAATATACAATACAAGTTGATTAAGTTATGGTTGGAATAGATTTGTTACCAATTTTCACGTAGCTAAAATGAGAAAAATTATCCAATCTTGTTTTACCCATAACTTCTTCATTTTAAATCCGTTTTGAGTGAATCAAATTGCTATGGTTTCATATTGAACTCTATTTTATGAATCCAAATATAAAAAGTATAGGTTTATAGTCGGAAAAATAAGTTACAAGTCGTTTTTGTAAAGGTAGTCATTTCAGTCGAAAGAACGACGTCTAGATGACCATTTTAGAAAACATACTTCCACTTTGAGTTTAACCATAATTTTTGGATATAGTTTCATGTTAATAATAAAAATCATTTTCTCAGAATAACAACTTTTAAATCAAAGTTTATCATAGTTTTTAATTAACTAACCCAAAACAGCCCGCGGTGTTACTACGACGGCGTAAATCCGGTTTTACAGTGTTTTTCGTGTTTCCAGGTTTTAAATCATTAAGTTATCATATCATATAGATATAGAACATGTGTTTAGTTGATTTTAAAAGTCAAGTTAGAAGGATTAACTTTTGTTTGCGAACAAGTTTAGAATTAACTAAACTATGTTCTAGTGATTACAAGTTTAAACCTTCGAGTAAGATAGCTTTATATGTATGAATCGAATGATGTTATGAAAATCATTACTACCTTAAGTTCCTTGGATAAACCTACTGGAAAAGAGAAAAATGGATCTAGCTTTAACGGATCCTTGGATGGCTCGAAGTTCTTGAAGCAGTATCATGACACGAAAACAAGTTCAAGTAAGATCATCACTTGAAATAAGATTGTTATAGTTATAGAAATTGAACCAAAGTTTGAATATGATTATTACCTTATATTAGAATGATAACCTACTGTAAGAAACAAAGATTTCTTAAGGTTGGATGATCACCTTACAAGATTGGAAGTGAGCTAGCAAACTTGAAAGTATTCTTGATTTTATGTAACTAGAACTTGTAGAATTTATGTAGAACACTTAGAACTTGAAGATAGAACTTGAGAGAGATCAATTAGATGAAGAAAATTGAAGAATGAAATTGTTTGTAGGTGTTTTTGGTCATTGGTGTATGGATTAGATATAAAGGATATGTAATTTTGTTTTCATGTAAATAAGTCATGAATGATTACTCATATTTTTGTAATTTTATGAGATATTTCATGCTAGTTGCCAAATGATGGTTCCCACATGTGTTAGGTGACTCACATGGGCTGCTAAGAGCTGATCATTGGAGTGTATGTACCAATAGTACATACATCTAAAAGCTGTGTATTGTACGAGTACGAATACAGGTGCATACGAGTAGAATTGTTGATGAAACTGAACGAGGATGTAATTGTAAGCATTTTTGTTAAGTAGAAGTATTTTGATAAGTGTATTGAAGTCTTTCAAAATTGTATAAATACATATTAAAACACTACATGTAAGTGTTGTTTTGAAACCTTTAGGTTAACGATCTTGTTAAATGTTGTTAACCCAATGTTTATAATATCAAATGAGATTTTAAATTATTATATTATCATGATATCATCATGTATGAATATCTCTTAATATGATATATATACATTAAATGTCTTTACAACGATAATCGTTACATATATGTCTCGTTTAAAAATCATTAAGTTAGTAGTCTTGTTTTTACATATGTAGTTCATTGTTAAGATATGATAGTTATGCGAGGTGTATATAAAATAGCTTTATATTTTAGCAGAAAATACTATTAAATACGATACAATTTTACACAAGATATTTATTTATTTAGAGAATGGATATACTTAAACCTTGCTACAACACTTATAGGCAGTGTACCTAATCGTACAGTAGTGTAGTTTTTAGTAAGTCCGGTTCGTTCCACAGGGAAAATCTTTAAACAAAGCTTAACGCTATATTAGTTTATTTTTATAAAAATACAAATATATATATAAGTAATATTATTATTATAAAGGGGGTTTTTACCGTTTAATGACCGGTTTGTCGATTTTAAAACTTTAGTCGCAGTTAAAACCAAATGTAAAATTATAAATAAATACAAAACTTAATTTAAAGCGTAAAGTAAATAACGATAATGAAATTACGAATAATAAAAGTGTGATAAAATAAACTTGCGATAATTAAAAAAGTACGATAATTAAAAGTGCAATTAAATACAATAACAATAAAAATGCGATAATTAGAAGTGCAATTAAATATAAAATAAAGGAAATTAAATATGAAATAAAAGAATTATGCTATTTAAACTTCCGTAACCATGATGTTTAACGTGTTGATTTTAGTTTTATGCCCATGGGTTAATTGTCCTTTGTCCTGGATTATTTAATATGTCCGTCTGGTTTTTGTCCATAACAGTCCATCAGTCATAAATATAAAGTGCGAGTGTCCTCGTCAAATTATCCTTATACCCGAAGTTAAATATTCCAACTAATTGGGGACTTAAACTGTAACAAGATTTTAATACTTTGTTTAATAATTACACCAGGATGTCGACTGAGTGTAACCCAAGGTTTTAAAATTTTGTTATCAATTATACCAAGTGTCCGTGTACATAATTTCACCCCTGTTTTAATTATTCTAGTAGCTATTAATCCATTCCCGTGTCCGGTTAAATGAACGATTATTCTTACATATAAATACCCCGCCCATCGTGTCCGATCGAGTGTATATGGTAATTTATAGGGACGCCCAATTGTAAATCTTTATATTAACATTAACAAACTATCATTTAGTTAAACAAATATAAAGCCCATTAATAGCCCATAGTCTAATTTCCACAAGTGTCGTTCTTTTGTCCAAACCCCAATTATGGTACAAAGCCCAATTACCCAATTTTAGTAATTCGCCCAACATCATGATTACTTCGTTTTAAATAAGCATAATAATAACTTAGCTACGAGACATTAATATAAAAAGGTTGAACATAACTTACAATGATTAAAAATAGCGTAGCGTTACACAGATAGAATTTCGACTTACACCCTTACAACATTTGCTAACATACCCTTATTATTAGAATTATAATTAAAATTAAAATTAAAATATAAATTATAAATATAAATATTACGTATATAGATAGAGAGAGGGATATATATGTTATATTTTGCGATCAGAATTCGTTTGCTTTTATAGGGAGTTTTAGTTTTTTGGGGCTCCGCGACTTGCGGCCTTTTCTGCCTTCAAACTCCGCGAGTCACGGAGTTTGAAAATACAGCTCACCAACTTTGGAGTCTTTCTTGCCGACGGATTTTTATTATTTATATAATATATAAATAATTATAAGAATTATTTAAATATTATATTATATTTATGTGCATAGTTGACTTGTAATTTTTAGTCCGTTGCGTCGAGCGTTGAGAGTTGACTCTGGTCCCTGTTCCGGATTTTCGAACGTCCTTGCGTACAATTTAATATCTTGTACTTTGCGTTTTGAATCTTGTACTCTTGTAATTTCGAGACGTTTCTTATCAATAATTGGAACCTCTTTGATTGTATTTTGTACTTTTGAGCTTTTTGGTCGTTTGCGTCTTCAATTCGTCGAATCTGTCTTTTGTCTTCACCTTTTATTATTTAAACGAATATCACTTTTAAATAGAACAATTGCAACTAAAAGCTTGTCTTTCTTGAGGAATAATGCTATGAAATATATGTTCGTTTTTAGCATTATCAAATATCCCCACACTTAAGCGTTGCTTGTCCTCAAGCAATATCGTCTTGAAATACTAGAATCACTTCTTTATTCTTCACACTTTATACATCAGTGATTTCTATACGGCGGTATAAACAATGGTAGTAACGATATGGTTTACAGTCCCACATGACTATAAAAATTTAGATCCATTAAGGAAATTGGATCTTTATGAAAACATTTGATCTTTTGAAAATTAAATCTAGCTTTTACCCTAGATAAGTTTTCCGGAATAACCCTTCACCGGTGTTTGCAAAATATTTTTGTGGGTTTGGTGGGTTTCAGATTTGAAAATTTTAGCTCAAAACTTGCGGTTTTGTGTCACCCACTTGCTAACCTTGTATTTAGAAAGCAACACGTCCAGTTTACTTGTCCCGTATATTACCTTTCGGTAAACTACCGTCCGGTTGTAAAGGAAAGCGTTGAACAAGCAACTGTTAAGGCAATGTCCCCTGACATGCTTTTAATTTATGGTCTATAACGTGTCAGACGCAATTACTATCCTTGGTAGGAGCAATAGTAAAGCTCACCCTTATAATTTGTAGGTTTGGCACAAGGTCCTGTTTTTACCTACTATACAAGCATCGTTCTTACGGTTGACACCCGATTTGGTTCAGGTGACCTAATGAATTCCAGGTGAATTCCTAGGATTTTACGTTCAATGGTAATGAACGCATTGAAAATGGGTTTTACAAAACAAATCGGTTTATAATTTTATCAAAATATTTTCTCGTTCAAGCTCGAGTTTAGATATCATTGAATTCCATGAGTTTGAATTCTCAATCTTTAAGGTCAATCTCTAGGATTGAGTATTATCAGGCTTAAAAGCTGATTTTTGATCTTTTAAGGAGATTATCCTTTCTGGGGATCTGATTCATTAGTCTTATCCAGCTAATTTGCATGGTGCCCCCCCATTGTACGAGATAAATCCTTCTCATGGTTAGGATAAATCTGACCACTTGGCGACCCTGTTTAATGCTGAGGTTCGTGGATTTCCTGCTGATTTTAGTGATGACTTTTCTAGGTTTTTCGTCAACCTACAGCTGGTCTGGACGACAACTTCATGACCTAAATCAAGAAGCGCGTTTCTTTTTCGGAAGACTTTACTTCCTTTTAATGATGGAATTGATTCATCGTGTAGATCCATCTCTTCTTTTCTTTCATCGGGTAAAACAGTTTAGTTTAGTCCAAAGCAAAAGTATTTTCAGTTATTTGTACAAAAAAAAGTGACATATGTTTTGAATAACTTGGAGAATTTTCCCACACTTGGCTTTTATTTTCCTTTTTATTGTCCTCTATTCCATTTTAAATGAATTTTAACATTTTGGTTTGTTTATCAATTTATGTCCTTTCCGAGGTAACAATAATTTCGGTGTTAAAACCTAGTTTTATCGTTCATAAATATGTATAAACATGATTTTGAGTTCATTTAATTGAAAATTTTGAAAATTTTTACTAGAACTGGGTAGTCAGTATAAAAGACTAGGGCTGTTCTTTATTATCAGAGAGCACTAGATTCTAATACAACTACTACGTTACTAGTATTTTTAATGGTAACCAAGTGTTTAAGATAAAAAATTTAAAATCCGAAAGAATTTAACCCCTTCCCACACTTAAGATCTTGCAATGCCCTCATTTGCAAGAAATCAGTAACAATTTAAATTATTGAGGGTGATTTGTGTGAAAATGATTAAATTTTACCAAAGTTTCCAAACATATTTGTGTTTGCTTGCTGAATGATAAATGGTGCATATCATTTGTTCATTCCGTCTTGTTGTTATTTCACATATATTTTGCATCTTGTCGTCAAAATTAGTTGCTTTTGCTGAACTTAATGCCAGTATTTGAAAATGCGTTGTTTTACCCTGTTGTGTACATAAGATAAACTGCAAACATATATACATATTTTTGAAGTTTGGTATATTACCCCACATTCAAAAATTATTAAAATCTAAGAATAAAAGTTAGAAAATTATAAAAACTATTACAATATTAACATAAGTATTAAACGTATCAACATTACAAATTACAAAATAAATAAAACTAAGTAGACTAGGGATGATACTGATACCAATAGGGGTTCCATGCATAACCATAGGTGCTATAGAATGCTTCGGCTGGGTTATACGTAGGATACGGTGGTTGAATCTCTATAGACTAGGGAGGGAATATGGGTTTTGGAGTAGGAATATAGTTTCTACCTATATGTTGGCAATAAGCTATGATTTGGTTTTGATGAACTTGCCAATCTTCAAATGCTCTTTGTCTAGCATTTTCGTACTCCTGTGAAGCTATAAACCTTTGCATTTCTTGCATTTCATTTCCCCCTCCTACATTACCTTGTTGTTGGTTTCTCTCAACCTGTGGATGTCTACCATGGTATTGTACTGCGGCGTTATTTCGCCTCTTCAAAACTTTCGCACCATGGTATACATTTAAACCTATTGTATCGCGGGGTTCTGGTTCTTCGACTAATAATCCCCCCCGACTTATATCCACACCGAGATATTCAGAAATCAAAGTAATAAAAATACCACCTCCTATTATGCTATGCGGTCTCATCCCCCTAACCATAGCTGATAAATAATAACCCACACAATAAGGTATACTTACAGCGCTTTGTGGGTCTCGAATACACATATGGTAAAACAAATCCTGTTCATTTACCTTTTCCTTGTTCTTACCTCTTTGTGTAATCGAATTAGCTAAAAACTTATGAATTACTCTTAATTCAGCTCTATCTATATCCAAATAAGAGTAATTTCCCCCTTTGAATCGGTGATGGCTTGTCATTTGACTCCATACACCATGTGTATCAAAATTTTCATCTATCTTTCTACCATTTAGTATCAGCCCTCTACAATCGGCAGATGCTAACTCCTCAGGCGTATATATACGTAAAGCCTGAGCCATGTCTAGTAAAGACATGTGGCGCATCGAACCTCCTAACAAAAATCTAATAAAAGATCGATCGGTTAAACTAGCTACCCGATCATTTAATTCTATACTACACAACAATTCTTCACACCATACTTTATATACAGGTCTACGCGTGGTGAATAAACGTACCCAGTCGTTAAAAGTAGAATTACCATACCTCTGTGCAAGTAATTCCCTAATTGGCCCGGCTAATTCTACAGCTTCTAATAGTCCCTATTCTATGACCCTAGGTACCTCAACAACTTTATAATGAAGAGTATGCAAACCCCTTTGGTATTTTGGATAATCTATCCAAAGTCTGTCAAATCTCAGGTTCAGGTGCAAATCTTCCAAGTGCATATTAGAAAATGTCATGACTGGATGAGGTATATCTTGCTTGTAGTAGTTATCCACCTCCTGTTGTTCCGCATTCTCAGCAGGAGCATTGCGAGCTTGGGATGAAGATTCACCCCTTTCAGTCTGCAAAACACATCAAACACAATTTTTGTGCATCCAAATATGCATTAGTGTCAGCAAAATCATCAATCAAAATAATTACAATGACATGATCAATTTATATCAAACTTAAGCTCATTTTCATATTTTCATCAAATCTACACTTTTTCAAATAAGCATATACAAAAATGTTCGCCAAGTTCATAAGCATTCAACTCAAATAACATGTCAAAATAATCATCACTAGCAATTAAACAAGTTTCAAATGGCATTATCTCTCAAAAATCAAGTTCATGAATTTTTAGACTTGAAAAAGTCCACTTTAATTCTCAAAATCATGTTTAGGCTCAAAGTTTGGATCATTTAACTACCTAAACATGTTACACTACTTAATTTAGCAACAATTCATGACAAAAATCGGCCATAACCTGTTTATATCAAAAAGCCCCAAATTTGCTCAAGAACACAAACCCTAGATTACTCAAAATTTGAAGTTTAAGGCTTCTAATCATGTTAAATAGCATCAATCTAGGTTATACAAGCATAATACATAAATAATTTAAGCATAATTACACTAAAAAGCATCAAAATTAAATTGGAGAAAAAATTGCTCAAGAACACTAATTTTCGGATTAAATGGTGTTTAGGTGTAGAAATTTACCATTTTTATTGAGTAATTTCTTGATAGCATTCTTCTCAACATGATTTTAGTAAAAGATTTGATGATTAACGGTCAAAAATTGTGAATTTGGGGGTGTTTTCTCGTGTATTTTCGGGTTTTATTTTCGCAGTATTTGTTTTTATGGTGTGTGGACTGATCAGTTCTGCGTTTTTATTTTTTCTGATTTTTGGTCCCTCCGCGAGTCGCGGGGTTTTTACCCTTCAAACTCCGCGAGTCGCGGAGTTTGTTATTTTTATTTATTTTTTTATTTTTTTAACATTTTATACTAATTAAAACAATTAAGTAATTAATTTTAAAATTTTGTTTCCCTTGTTATTTAGGACGAGGTCGTTTCGGACCGATGTCCTAGTCCGTCCCTCGACAAAATTTTAAAATTTGTCTTTTTGTAGCGATTGTTTTAAAAACTAAGATTTTTGGGGTTTTTTTTAATGTTTTTGGCATACTTTAATTCAATAAGATTAAAAATAATGATAATAAAAGTTCTCGTCCCTCCCTCGGGTAAAGCAATTTCGGTTCAACGACCTAGTCTTCAACTTACGACGAATTTTAAAAATCATATTTTTAACTTAATGAGATAAAGTAAATTTTTGTTTTTAAATTCACACAACTTAAATATAAAATTCAAAATTAATATTAAAAATTCACACCAAACTTAATTTAAAAATTCATATTATAAATTCACACCAAACTTATATTAATTTTTCAAATATTTACAATTTTAAATATATTGATTTTATAAAGTTTACAATATTAATTTAAGATTTATATATTAATTTTAAAAATATGGTAAAAATAAAATTAAAATTTTTTTTGGCTTTTTATCCCACTTTAATCAATCAAATATTATCAAAAATATGTGCCCCTCTTTTCGGTAAAGTAATTTCGGTTCCATGACCTAATTTAACTCATGACGAATTTTTGAAATATTTTGGGTTGATTGATTAAAGATATCTATACCTTAAGGATAAACGTTAAATTTCGCAGTGATGTAATAAATTTTTGAATGATATCAATAATTTCGGTCGCCAAACCTAATTTTATTCAATACCAATTTAATACTTTATAGCGAACAAATTAGCGTTTATTATCAAAAGGTTAAAAATAAAAATAAAATAAATAAAAACTGTACAAACATACCTGTGAAATAGATTTCTTAGTTGTATGATCTATCCCCTTCATAAGATAGTCGGTTTAATTGGTTTTCCATAGCTACATAGGCGTAACCTCGAGCATTCAGTGTTTTTTCTTCTAAACATATGAACGGTCCGTCTCTGCATAAAGTAACAAATTCGGTGTTTGAATAGGTTTGATTATTTGAACATTTACCTCCATGTGACCATTTTCCGCATTTGTGACATCTTTCTAGGTGTCGTGCTCTTCTTTTCGCTGCGGATTTTGATTTTCCTTTACCAAATTGTAACTTATTATCTTCGCATCTGGATTCTTTTCTAACTCCGTCCAATCTTTCTCTGATTACTGATACTATTTCACTTGGTAGTGTGTCATTATTACGTTTAGTGATCAAAGCGTGTAGCATTAGACCATGGTTTAGTTCACAGGCAGTCTTCATTTCCTAAAAAAAAAAAAAAAATCAGAATGGGGGGAGAAGACTACTTCTTTAGGGTCTGCTATGGAAAGACCATTCGGGTTCCATTTTCGAGAACTACATGAAAACAGACAATCTAACTCTAACAGAAATACATATTATCCTTTAAAGACTTGATTCTCCCCACACTTAGTTAGCTGTGGTATCGAAATTGTGATTAACTTCATTGTCGAATTCCATTGGACTATCTATGTAATGTTTAACTCTGTGACCATTAACTTTAAATTCAATCCCATTTGAATTTACCAATTCTACTGTTCCGTATGGAAAAACTCTTTTGACTATGAATGGTCCAGACCATCTTGATTTCAATTTTCCAGGAAATAGCTTGAATCGTGAATTGAAAAGAAGAACTCTGTCTCCTTCTTTAAATTCTTTTGAACTTCTGATTCTTTTATCATGCCATTTCTTCGTTCTTTCCTTATAGATTAATGAATTATCGTATGCTTCATGTCTTAATTCTTCTAATTCGTTTAGTTGACTTAACCGTAGACGTCCAGCTTCATGTAAATCAAGATTACATGTCTTCAAAGCCCAAAATGCTTTGTGTTCAATTTCTACTGGAAGATAACATGCTTTTCCATAAACAAGTCTAAAAGGTGTGGTTCCAATTGGAGTTTTGTAGGCTGTTCTAAAAGCCCAGAGTGCATCCTCCAATTTAATGGACCATTCCTTCGGATTTGATCCTACGGTTTTCTCTAGAATACGTTTTAAAGCTCGGTTGGTATTTTCAACTTGTCCACTTGTTTGTGGATGATATGCGGTGGAGATTTTATGAGTTACTCCATATCTTTTAAGAACTTTCTCAAGTTGATTATTACAGAAATGAGTACCCCGATCACTTATTAAAGCTTTCGGTGTTCCAAACCTTGCAAAAAGACGTTTTAAAAAGTTGACTACAACTCGTACATCGTTAGTTGGGAGAGCTTGTGCTTCCACCCATTTAGATACATAATCAATGGCTACGAGTATATATAGATTATTATGAGATTTTGGAAATGGACCCATAAAGTCAATACCCCAAATGTCAAATACTTCACATACTTGTATGACATTTTGTGGCATTTCATCACGTTGACTTATTTTTCCGGCCCTTTGACAAGCATCACAGGATTTGCAAAGAAGGTGTGCGTCTTTGTAAATTGTAGGCCAATAGAATCCAGCATCATAAACTTCTCTTGCTGTTAGTTGAGGCCCATAATGCCCTCCTGTTGGTCCTGTGTGACAATGGTTTAAAATTTTACTGGCTTCATCTCCAAATACACATCGGCGTATTATTCCATCGGGACAACTTTTAAACAGATGTGGATCTTCCCAAAAATAGTGTTTTATATCACTGAAGAATTTCTTTCGTCTTTGGTACGATAATCCTTTTTCAAGGAATCCACATACTAAATAGTTTGCATAGTCTGCAAACCATGGAATTTCTTTATAATCTATCTTCAATAGATATTCATCAGGAAAGTTGTCTTGTATGGCAGATTCATTTAGAACTTCTAATTCGGGATTTTCAAGACGAGAAAGATGATCAGCGGCCAGATTTTCTGCTCCTTTTTTATCTCGGATTTCAATATCAAATTCTTGTAAGAGTAAGATCCAACGGATTAATCTTGGTTTAGCATCTTGTTTTGAAAATAGGTATCTAAGAGCAGAATGGTCGGTATAGACCACCGTTTTTGCTAGAACGAGATATGATCTAAATTTGTCAAAAGCAAAGACAATAGCAAGGAGTTCTTTTTCAGTAGTTGTATAGTTCGTTTGTGCTCCTTGTAACGTCTTACTAGCATAATATATAGGTTGAAATCGTTTTTCAATCCTTTGTCCTAAAACGGCTCCCATTGCAAAATCACTTGCATCGCACATTAGTTCAAATGGTAGATTCCAATTTGGTGTTATCATGATCGGCGCATTAGTGAGTTTCTCTTTAAGAATATTAAAAGATTTGATACACTCATTTGAAAAGATGAATGGAGCATCCTTTTCTAGGAGTTTATTCATAGGAGTGGCAATTTTAGAAAAATCTTTTATGAAACGTCGGTAAAAACCGGCATGACCTAGAAAACTCCTAACTCCTCTAACATTGGTGGGATGTGAAAGTTTAGCAATTACATCTACTTTAGCTCTATCCACTTCAATTCCTTCTTTTGAAATTTTATGTCCAAGAACGATGCCTTCTTTAACCATAAAATGGCATTTCTCCCAATTAAGTACTAGATTTGATTGTTCGCATCTAATAAGCATTCGTTCAAGATTAGCTAGACATATTTCAAATGTATCACCGAAGACTGAAAATTCATCCATGAAAACTTCCATGCATTCTTCTATCATGTCATGAAAAATCGCCATCATACACCTTTGAAAGGTTGCAGGGGCGTTGCAAAGTCCAAATGGCATGCGTTTGTAAGCAAAAGTACCATAAGGGCATGTGAATGTGGTTTTCTCTTGGTCCTCGGGTGCTATTGGAATTTGAAAATATCCGGAAAATCCATCTAGAAAACAATAGTAACTATTTTCGGCTAATCTTTCCAACATTTGATCTATGAAAGGTAAGGGAAAGTGATCTTTTCTGGTGGCGTCATTTAATTTTCTATAATCAATACATACACGCCATCCTGTTACAGTCCTAGTAGGAATAAGCTCATTTTTTTCATTTGTAATGACAGTCATGCCACCCTTCTTAGGCACGCATTGAACTGGGCTTACCCATGGACTATCAGAAATTGGATATATCAAACCTGCATCTAGTAGTTTAATAATTTCTTTTTTAACTACATCTTGCATATTAGGATTTAGTTTTCGTTGGCGTTGCACATACGTTTTATGACCTTCTTCCATAAGGATTTTATGTGTGCAATACGAAGGACTTATTCCTTTAATATCATGAATCTTCCATGCAATGGCTGGTTTATGAGCTTTCAACACAGAAATGAGTTGTGATTTCTCATTTTCAGTAAGAGAAGACGATATTATTACAGGTAATTCAGATTCACCATGTAAATAAGCGTATTCCAAATGGTTTGGAAGTGGCTTTAACTCTAATTTCGGTGGTTCTTCTATCGATGATTTATATCGATATCTGTCTTCTTCTTTTAGCATTTGAATTTCTTCTGTTGTTGGTTCATATCCATTAGCTATAAGTGTAGCTAACATTTCAGCTTCATCAATTGGTTCATTACTTTCTCCTAAAGAACATTCTCCTGTTCCTTGTAATTCTGGAAATTCTTCTAATAATTCTGCATGTGCATCTATAGTTTGAATATAATAACATGTATCATCTGCAGATTGCGGTTGTTGCATTGTTCTATCAACTGAAAAGGTAACACTCTCCTCCTCTATACTTAGGGTCAATTTCTTACCGAACACGTCTATCATTGCTTTAGCCGTGTTTAAGAATGGTCTTCCTAATATGAGAGGAACTTGAGAATCTTCTTCCATGTCCAGAACAACAAAATCTACTGGAAATACTAAAGTACCAACTTTAACTAGCATGTTTTCCATTATCCCTCTAGGATATTTTATTGATCTATCGGCTAGTTGTATGCTTATTCTGGTTGGTTTCAATTCTCCAAGGTCTAGTTTAGCGTATAGTGAATACGGCATTAGATTTATACTAGCACCTAAGTCTGCCAATGCTTCTATTGAACTAAGACTACCCAGAAAACATGGAATTGTGAAACTTCCTGGATCAGATAGTTTTTCTGGTATCTTATTCAACAGCACTGCTGAACAATTAGCATTCATGGTAACAGCTTAGAGTTCTTCCATTTTCTTTCTATTCGTGATCAGATCTTTCAAGAATTTAGCATATCTAGGCATTCCTGAAATCACATCAATGAAAGGAAGATTTACATTTATCTGTTTAAACATATCCAAGAATTTGGATTGCTCGGCTTCAAGTTTCTCTTTCTTCATTTTACTCGGGTAACGAAGTGGTGGTTGGTATGGTTTAACATAAGGTTTAGCCTTAACTGTGTTATCTTCATTAACCTTTTCAACTACCGGTTCTTTTTCCTTATCTTGATCAGGTTGTGGTTCTTGTGGAGTAGGAATAGCTTCATCAAAAGTTACAGGTATTTCAGGTGGTTTAAGTGTTGTACCACTTCTTGTGGTAATGGCTTTAGCTGTTTCATTCCGGGGGTTAGCATTTGTATCACTAGGTAGACTTCCCGGTTTTCTTTCACCTATTAACCTTGCTAGGTTACTTACTTCTTGTTCCAAGTTTTGAATAGAAGCTTGTTGATTTCTAAATGCTTGAGCATTTTGTTCATTAGTTTGTTTTTGAGATGTGAAAAACTGCGTTTGAAAAACTGTTGTGGTGGTTTGTTTTGAAAATTAGGTCTTTGCTGGTTGTAAGTATTATTGGATACTTGTTGATTGCTAGGACCTTGTTGGTTGTTGTATGGAATATTTCTGTTATAGTTCTGGTTTTGATTGTAAATCGGTCTTGGCGGTTGATAATTATTCTGATAATTATTTCCATGCCTTTGGTTTATGTATGAAATATTCTCTCTTTGTTCCATTGTTAATTCAATACTGAGACAATCTTTTGTCAAATGTGGTCCTCCACACTGCTCACAACTAATTCGTATTTAGTGAATATCTTTAGTCATCTTTTCCATTCGTCTCTCCACAGCATCTATTTTTGCGGAAATGGAATCTAAGTCATGGCTAGAATCGGCTCTAGCTGCTTTAGATGATCTAACGATATCTTTTTCTTGGTGCCACTCATGTGAGTGGGAAGCAGTGTTATCAATAATTTTGTAAGCATCAGTTTCGGTTTTCTTCATAATAGAACCACCAGCTGCTATATCTATGTCTTTCCTTGTAGTGATGTCGCATCCTTGGTAGAATATTTATACTATTTGACAGGTGTCTAAACCATGTTGCGGACATCCTCTTAACAACTTTCCAAATCTAGTCCACGCCTCATATAGAGTTTCATTTGGCTTCTGTGTGAACGTAACAATTTCTGCTTGAAGTCTTACGACTTTAGATGCAGGCAAGAATTGTTTAAGAAATTTTTTAACTAAAACATCCCATGTATCAATCGCCCCTTCAGGTAACGATTCCAACCAATCTTTGGCTTCTCCCTTTAAAGTCCTGGGAAATAACATGAGATATATCTGTTCATCCTCAACTTCTCTTATTTTAAATAGTGTGCATATCCTATTAAAGGTACGTAGATGTTCATTTGGATCTTCCTTCGGCGCACCACTAAATTGGCATTGATTAGTCACCATGTGTAGAATTTGTCCTTTGATTTCATAATCTAGCGCATTAATGTCTGGATGAGTAATTGCGTGACCTTGGCCAGTGCGTTTAGCTCTCATTCGGTCTTCCATACTTAATGGTTCTGTTACTTCCATAATTGAATTTGTTGAATCAGAATCACTAGAGGATTCTGATTTAATGGTTCGTTCCTCAACAATCTCTGTTTGAATGATTGGTGGTTCCGGAGGAAAATTTAGTGGTTCAGGATCTACGAATCGTTCCTGAATATTCTCCGGATTCTCAATTGTGAGGTCGGGTTCAAAAAATGGATTATCAGAAATTTGAACTGGAGTACTTGGTCGACTGGATGACGATTCTAAAGAAAAATCAACGGCGGTAATATTTGCTAAATGTCTTGATCTAGTTACAGGTGGTGAACGTACAAAAGGTGGTGAACGTCTTGCTCGGTGCATTCACTGAATATCCTATTAGTTTTTAAAAGGAAAGAAAAATTATAATAAGTTATCCAATCAATAGACTTTTCTGATTTTGCCCACGTTTCGAATAGCCAAAAGATGCAGCAGAGGGGCAGGATTCGTTTGGTCTCAATATAATTGAGGACTGTTTGGCTCCAATAACCCGGTCCACGTACAAATCCAACTATTACTATGAACCAGAAAATTTTGATGTCTATCAATTTAACCACTTAAAATAAATTTTCGTAATTTTAAGAAATTTAGATAAGAAGTAGAATAAAAATCAATGTCCTAAAACTAGAATAGCGAGAATTAAGAAAGAAAAAGAGTGCGTCGAAAAAGGTCGAAAAAGAAAAATGGTTGAAAAATAAAAGGTGACAGAAAAATAAAAGAAACTTATAACACTTAAAAACACTTGACTAACCTAACCTTATTATCACAACTAACTTAAAATTATAATTGCAAATTGAGATTACTAATTGGAATGATAATTGATACATAGGTAAAAGGTGTCTAAAAATATTAAAGCTTACAGGAAAAACTAAATCCCAAATGGAAATAACTTAAAAAGAAACTAAAACTTAAAAAGGCGTCGCAAAATTCTAAAGTACCTAAATCTTAGTCTAAAGAAAAAGCACTTAAGGAATTCTACGGCAAAGCCTAAAAATCTAGAAGTAAAAATAACTATGGCAAAAACTAAGTTTAAAACTAAATATGAGCGAAAAATACAAATATTACGCTAAAACGATTAAAAAGGGATAAAATATAAAAATAAACTAAAAGTTGTAAAAAGTACAATTTTTATAAAAATATTATTTTTATATTATTTATTTATTAAAACTATTAATTTTATATTTTAATTAAACTAATTTAACTAAATATATAAATTAAATAAAAAGAAACTTAAAATAAAACTAATTATAATAATAATAAGTATTTAGGGTTAATAATAATAATAATTAATAATTACTCCGTAATTAAATGCAGATTAGGGTTTCTATCGGTGTCAGGGTAGCTCCGCGAGTTGCGGTAGTCGAGGCTGCAAACTCCGCGAGTCGCGGGGTTCCAAAATTCAACTCTGGTACAGTTTAAAATTTGACGCGTTTTTTTTTTAAATAAAAACAAAATACTTAAATAAAACTTATATAAAAATAAAGAAACTTTATAAAACTTAAATATTTAACAAAATCTTAAAAATACTTATATTTTTGTTTTTCTTTTTATATTTTCGAATAATTAAAAACGTATTTTTATAAAAACGAATTTTAATAAAAGTAAACTAAATTTTTTTTTCTTTTTGTAGCGTTGCGCTTCCGGCGTTTAAGCTTCCCCGGCAGCGGCGCTAAAAATACTTGATAGTTATGCGAGGTGTATATAAAATAGCTTTATATTTTAGCAGAAAATACTATTAAATACGTTACAATTTTACACAAGATATTTATTTATTTAGATAATGGATATACTTAAACCTTGCTACAACACTTATAGGCAGTGTACCTAATCGTACAGTAGTGTAGTTTTTAGTAAGTCCGGTTCGTTCCACAGGGAAAATCTTTAAACAAAGCTTAACGCTATATTAGTTTATTTTTATAAAAATACAAATATATATATATATATAAGTAATATTATTATTATAAAGGGGGTTTTTACCATTTAATGACCGGTTTGTCGATTTTAAAACTTTAGTCGCAGTTAAAACCAAATGTAAAATTATAAATAAATACAAAACTTAATTTAAAGCGTAAAGTAAATAACGATAATAAATTACGAATAATAAAAGTGCGATAAAATAAACTTGCGATAATTAAAAAAGTACGATAATTAAAAGTGCAATTAAATACAATAACAATAAAAATGCGATAATTAGAAGTGCAATTAAATATAAAATAAAGGAAATTAAATATGAAATAAAAGAATTATGCTTATTTAAACTTCCGTAACCATGATGTTTGACGTGTTGATTTTAGTTTTATGCCCATGGGTTAATTGTCCTTTGTCCTGGATTATTTAATATATCCGTCTAGTTTTTGTCCATAACAGTCCATCAGTCATAAATATAAAGCGCGAGTGTCCTCGTCAAATTATCCTTATACCCGAAGTTAAATATTCCAACTAATTGGGGACTTAAACTGTAACAAGATTTTAATACTTTGTTTAATAATTATACCAGGATGTCGACTGAGTGTAACCCAAGGTTTTAATATTTTGTTATCAATTATACCAAGTGTCCTTGTACATAATTTCACCCCTGTTTTAATTATTCTAGTGGCTATTAATCCATTCCCGTGTCCGGTTAAATGAACGATTATTCGTACATATAAATACCCCGCCCATCGTGTCCGATCGAGTGTATATAGTAATTTATAGGGACGCCCAATTGTAAATCTTTATATTAACATTAACAAACTATCATTTAGTTAAACAAATATAAAGCCCATTAATAGCCCATAGTCTAATTTCCACAAGTGTCGTTCTTTTGTCCAAACCCCAATTATGGTACAAAGCCCAATTACCCAATTTTAGTAATTAGCCCAACATCATGATTACTTCGTTTTAAATAAGCATAATAATAACTTAGCTACGAGACATTAATATAAAAAGGTTGAACATAACTTACAATGATTAAAAATAGCGTAGCATTACACGGACAGAATTTCGACTTACACCCTTACAACATTTGCTAACATACCCTTATTATTAGAATTATAATTAAAATTAAAATTAAAATATAAATTATAAATATAAATATTACGTATATAGATAGAGAGAGGGATATATATGTTATATTTTGCGATCAGAATTCGTTTGCTTTTATATGGAGTTTTAGTTTTTTGGGGCTCCGCGACTTGCGGCCTTTTCTGCCTTCAAACTCCGCGAGTCGCGGAGTTGGAAAATACAGCTCACCAACTTTGGAGTCTTTCTTGCCGACGGATTTTTATTATTTATATAATATATAAATAATAATAAGAATTATTTAAATATTATATTATATTTATGTGCATAGTTGACTTGTAATTTTTAGTCCGTTGCGTCGAGCGTTGAGAGTTGACTCTGGTCCCTGTTCCGAATTTTCGAACGTCCTTGCGTACAATTTAATATCTTGCACTTTGCATTTTGAATCTTGTACTCTTGTAATTTCGAGACGTTTCTTATCAATAATTGGAACCTCTTTGATTGTATTTTGTACTTTTGAGCTTTTTGGTCATTTGCGTCTTCAATTCGTCGAATCTATCTTTTGTCTTCACCTTTTATTATTTAAACGAATATCACTTTTAAATAGAACAATTGCAACTAAAAGCTTGTCTTTCTTGAGAAATAATGCTATGAAATATATGTTCGTTTTTAGCATTATCAATTTACTTAATGATATGTTTACTTATCATAGTATCATGTTAACTATATATATATCCATATATATGTCATCATATAGTTTTTACAAGTTTTAACGTTCGTGAATCACCGGTCAACTTGGGTGGTCAATTGTCTATATGAAACATATTTCAATTAATCAAGTCTTAACAAGTTTGATTGCTTAACATGTTGGAAACATTTAATCATGTAAATATCAATCTCAATTAATATATATAAACATGGAAAAGTTCGGGTCACTACAGTACCTACGCGTTAAATAAATTTCGTCCCGAAATTTTAAGCTGTTGAAGGTGTTGATGAATCTTCTGGAAATAGATGCGGGTATTTCTTCTTCATCTGATCTTCACGCTCCCAGGTGAACTCGGGTCCTCTACGAGCATTCCATCAAACCTTAACAATTGGTATCTTGTTTTGCTTAAGTCTTTTAACCTCACGATCCATTATTTCGACGGGTTCTTCGATGAATTGGAGTTTTTTGTTGATTTGGATTTCATCTAACGGAATAGTGAGATCTTCTTTAGAAAAACATTTCTTCAAATTTGAGACGTGGAAAGTGTTATGTACAGCCGCGAGTTGTTGAGGTAACTCAAGTCGGTAAGCTACTGGTCCGACACGATCAATAATCTTGAATGGTCCAATGTACCTTGGATTTAATTTCCCTCGTTTACCAAATCGAACAACGCCTTTCCAAGGTGCACCTTTAAGCATGACCATCTCTCCAATTTCAAATTCTATATCTTTTCTTTTAATGTCAGCGTAGCTCTTTTGTCGACTTTGGGCGGTTTTCAATCGTTGTTGAATTTGGATGATCTTCTCGGTAGTTTCTTGTATAATCTCCGGACCCGTAATCTGTCTATCCCCCACTTCACTCCAACAAATCGGAGACCTGCACTTTCTACCATAAAGTACTTCAAACGGCGCCATCTCAATGCTTGAATGGTAGCTGTTGTTTTAGGAAAATTCTGCTAACAGTAGATGTCGATCCCAACTGTTTTCGAAATCAATAAAACATGCTCGTAGCATGTCTTCAAGCGTTTGTATCGTCCTTTCGCTCTGCCCATCAGTTTGTGGATGATAGGCAGTACTCATGTCTAGACGAGTTCCTAATGCTTGCTGTAATGTCTGCCAGAATCTTGAAATAAATCTGCCATCCCTATCAGAGATAATAGAGATTGGTATTCCATGTCTGGAGACGACTTCCTTCAAATACAGTCATGCTAACTTCTCCATCTTGTCATCTTCTCTTATTGGCAGGAAGTGTGCTGATTTGGTGAGACGATCAACTATTACCCAAATAGTATCAAAACCACTTGCAGTCCTTGGCAATTTAGTGATGAAATCCATGGTAATGTTTTCCCATTTCCATTCCGGGATTTCGGGTTGTTGAAGTAGACCTGATGGTTTTTGATGCTCAGCTTTGACCTTAGAACACGTCAAACATTCTCCTACGTATTTAGCAACATCGCTTTCATACCCGGCCACCAAAAAAATTTCTTGAGATCCTTGTACATCTTCCCCGTTCCAGGATGTATTGAGTATCTGGTTTTATGAGCTTCTCTAAGTACCATTTCTCTCATATCTCCAAATTTTGGTACCCAAATCCTTTCAGCCCTATACCGGGTTCCGTCTTCCCGAATATTAAGATGCTTCTCCGATCCTTTGGGTATTTCATCCTTTAAATTTCCCTCTTTTAAAACTCCTTGTTGCGCCTCCTTTATTTGAGTAGTAAGGTTATTATGAATCATTATATTCATAGATTTTACTCGAATGGGTTCTCTGTCCTTCCTGCTCAAGGCATCGGCTACCACATTTGCCTTCCCCGGGTGGTAACGAATCTCAAAGTCATAATCATTCAATAATTCAATCCACCTACGCTGCCTCATATTCAGTTCTTTCTGATTAAATATGTGTTTAAGACTTTTGTGGTCGGTATATATAATACTTTTGACCCCATATAAGTAGTGCCTCCAAGTCTTTAATGCAAAAACAACCGCGCCTAATTCCAAATCATGCGTCGTATAATTTTGTTCGTGAATCTTCAATTGTCTAGACGCATAAGCAATCACCTTCGTTCATTGCATTAATACACAACCGAGACCTTGCTTTGATGCGTCACAATAAATCACAAAATCATCATTCCCTTCAGGAAATGACAATATAGGTGCCGTAGTTAGCTTTTTCTTCAATAACTGAAACGCTTTCTCTTGTTCATCATTCCATTCAAATTTCTTCCCTTTATGCGTTAATGCAGTAAAGGGTTTTGCTATTCTGGAAAAGTCTTGGATGAACCTTCTGTAGTAACCAGCTAGTCCTAAAAACTGGCGTATGTGTTTCGGAGTTTTTGGGGTTTCCCACTTTTCAACAGTTTCTATCTTTGCCGGATCCACCTTAATACCTTCTTTGTTCACTATGCGACCGAGGAATTTAACTTCTTCCAACCAAAATGCACACTTTGAAAACTTAGCGTACAATTCTTCCTTCCTCAATACTTCTAACACCTTTCTCAAATGTTCACCGTGTTCTTGGTCATTCTTTGAGTAAATAAGTATGTCATCAATGAAAACAATGACAAACTTTTCAAGGTATGGTCCACACACTCGGTTCATAAGGTCTATGAACACAGGTGGTGCATTAGTTAAACCAAACGGCATGACCATAAACTCGTAATGACCGTAACGTGTTTTGAAAGCAGTCTTTGGAATATCATCTTCTTTCACCCGCATTTGATGATACCCGGAACGTAAGTCAATCTTTGAATAAACAGACGAGCCTTGTAGTTGATCAAATAATTCGTCGATTCTCGGTAGTGGGTAGCGGTTCTTGATGGTAAGTTTGTTCAACTCTCGGTAGTCGATACACAACCTGAATGTACCATCTTTCTTCTTGACAAACAAAACAGGAGCTCCCCACGGTGATGTGCTTGGTCGAATGAAACCACGCTGTAAAAGTTCTTGTAATTGGCTTTGCAGTTCTTTCATCTCGCTAGGTGCGAGTCTGTAAGGAGCACGAGCTATTGGTGCAGCTCCTGGTACAAGATCTATTTGAAATTCAACGGATCGATGTGGGGGTAATCCCGGTAATTCTTTCGGAAATACATCGGGAAATTCTTTTGCAATGGGAACATCATTGATGCTCTTTTCTTCAGTTTGTACTTTCTCGACGTGTGCTAGAATAGCATAGCAACCTTTTCTTATTAGTTTTTGTGCCTTCAAATTACTAATAAGATGTAGCTTCGTGTTGCCCTTTTCTCCGTACACCATCAAGGGTTTTCCTTTTTCTCGTATAATGCAAATTGCATTTTTGTAACAAACGATCTCTGCTTTCACTTCTTTCAACCAGTCCATACCGATTATCACATCAAAACTCCCTAACTCTACTGGTATCAAATCAATCTTAAATGTTTTGCTAACTAGTTTAATTTCTCGATTCCGACATATATTATCTGCTGAAATTAATTTACCATTTGTTAATTCGAGTAAAAATTTACTATCCAATGGCGTCAATGGACAACTTAATTTTGAAAACTCTTCCGCGGCCTTGTCCATTCGTGTTCTCCTGGTTCGGGCAATTTCTAATAATGTGGTCCGGTTTTCCACATTTATAACAAACTACATTGGCATAACTTGCTCCGACACTACTTGCTCCGCCATTACTCGTTCCGACACCATTTGTTCTTTTCATTCTATTAACCCCTGGTCCGTAGACCTCACAATTCGCCACGCTATGACCATTTCTTTTACACTTGTTGCAAAATTTGGTGCAGAACCCCGAGTGATACTTTTCACACCTTTGGCATAGCTGCTTCTGATTGTTGTTGTTGTTGCGGTTATTATTGTTGTTGGGATGATTGTTGTAGTTGTTGTTGTTGTTGTTGTTGTTGTTGTTGTTGTTGTTGGGCCGTTTGTTGTAGTTGCGATTGATGTTGCGATTGTTGGGATAATTGTTGCGATTATTGTTGTAATTGCTGTTGTTGTATTAGTGATTCTTATCACCGTTTTCCTCCCACTTTCTTTTGACTTGCTTCACATTGGCCTCTTCAACAGTCTGTTCTTTAATTCTTTCTTCAATCTGGTTCACTAGTGTGTGAGCCATTCTACATGCCTGTTGTATGGAGGCGGGCTCGTGTGAACTTATATCTTCTTGGATTCTTTTCGGTAATCCTTTCACAAACGCGTCGATCTTCTCTTCCTCATCTTCGAATGCTCCCGGACACAATAGGCACAATTCTGTGAATCGTATTTCGTACGTGGTAATATCAAATCCTTGGGTTCGTAACCCTCTAAGTTCTATCTTGAGCTTATTGACCTCGGTTCTGGGACGGTACTTCTCGTTCATCAAGTGCTTGAATACTGACCACGGTAGTGCGTACGCATCATCTTGTCCCACTTGCTCTAGATAGGTATTCCAACATGTTAACGCATAACCTGTGAAGGTATGCGTAGCGTACTTCACTTTGTCCTCTTCAGTACACTTACTTATGGCAAACACCGATTCGACCTTCTCGGTCCACCGTTTCAATCCGATCGGTCCTTCAGTTCCATCAAATTCCAAAGGTTTGTAGGCAGTGAATTCTTTGTAGGTGCATCCTACACGATTTCCTGTACTGCTAGATCCAAGGTTATTGTTGGTATGTAGCGCAGCCTGTACTGCGGCTATGTTTGAAGCTAGAAAAGTATGGAATTCCTCTTCATTCATATTCACGGTGTGTCGAGTAGTCGGTGCCATTTCCTTCAAAATAGTCAAATGGAACAAGTTAATCATACAGAATATTAAGAGTAGTTAATAGTATTTCGTAGCATAATATGAACTCATTTATAAAAGCTTTTTCTTCATATTAGCGTTTTATAAGTTTAAATTCGGGTAGTACCTACCCGTTAAGTTCATACTTAGTAGCTAATATACAATTCAACTACTACAATTCTATATGAAAAACTGATTATAATAATATTTCGCGTTCAAACTTTTACACAATATTTTACAAACTTACAATACCGCTTATTTTACATATAGCATGAAATATAGCACACAATAAATTTGATACAAGATGGTTGTGAAGATAATTCTAGCTAGTACACAAGTCGTTCAGCAAAGGCAATAAAGACAGGTAATTCATACGTCCAAAAACAAGTCATGCATTCTGGTTTTACTAGGATTACTTCCCATCCTTGGTCATGTGGAACATAACCGTTATGGCCATTGATAAGACAGCGTGTTGTAACGTCGTCAAAGGGACGAGGGTTACGTAATGTCCAACAGTCCCGTAACAATCTAAAAACCTCATTTCTTACCCCAATTACCGACTTCGTCACTTGTGGGAACATTTTGTTTAATAGTTGTAGCCCGATGTTCTTGTTCTCACTTTGGTGAGAAGCGAACATTACTAATCCGTAAGCATAACATGCTTCTTTATGTTGTATGTTAGCCGCTTTTTCTAAATCACGAAGTCCAATATTCGGATATATTGAGTCAAAATAATTTCTTAACCCATTGCGTAAAATAGCATTTGGGTTCCCCGCAATATATGCGTCAAAGTAAACACATCGTAACTTATGGATTTCCCAATGTGATATCCCCCATCTTTCGAACGAAAGCCTTTTATAAACCAAGGCATTCTTGGAACATTCTTCGAATGTCTTACAAACTGATCTCGCCTTAAATAGTTGTGCCGAAGAATTCTGACCGACTCTAGACAAGATTTCATCAATCATGTCTCCGGGTAGGTCTCTTAAAATATTGGGTTGTCTATCCATTTTGTGTTTTTATACTGTAAAATAGACAAGAGTTAGATTCATAAAAAAAAATACTTATTAATACAAGCAATTTTAACATATATCATAAAGCATAAGCACACTATATTACATATATTACACCACACGAATACAACTATCTTATTCCGACTCGCTTGTTTCTTCTTCTTCGGTTTAGGTTCGTTTTGCCAAGTTTCTAGGGATATATGATGTTCCCCTAATACGAGCCGTCATTTTCCACATTGGTTTAGAAAAACCTGGTGGTTTAGAGGTTCCCGGGTCATTGTTACAACTTAAGGACTTCGGGGGTTGACGATACATATAAAGTTCATCGGGGTTGGAATTAGATTTCTCTATTTTTATGCCCTTTCCCTTATTATTTTCTTTTGCCTTTTTAAATTCAGTTGGAGTAATTTCTATAACATCATCGGAATTCTCGTCGGAATCCGATTCATCGGAGAATTAGTAATCCTCCCAATATTTTGCTTCCTTGGTGGAAACACCATTGACCGTTTTATTATTTCCCCCACCGGTTCTATTTCTTCATCCGGTTCCGATTCTTCTTCCGGTTCCGATCTTCTTCCGGTTCCGACTCTTCTTCCGGTTCCTCTTCGGAAACTTGTGAATCAGTCCACGAATTATTCCAATTTACATTTGACTCTTCATTATTATTAGGTGAGTCAATGGGACTTGTTCTAGAGGTAGACATCTATCACATAATATCAAACGCGTTAAGAGATTAATATATCACATAATATTCACATGTTAAAAATATATAGTTTCCAACAAAATTTGTTAAGCAATCATTTTTCAAGTAAACACGGTCGAAGTCCAGACTCACTAATGCATCCTAACAAACTCGATAAGACACACTAATGCAAAATTCTGGTTCTCTAAGACCAACGCTCGGATACCAACTGAAATGTCCCGTTCTTATTGATTAAAAACGTTCCATATTAATTGATTTCGTTGCGAGGTTTTGACCTCTATATGAGACGTTTTTCAAAGACTGCATTCATTTTAAAACAAACCATAACCTTTATTTTATCAATAAAGGTTTAAAAAGCTTTACATAGATTATCAAATAATGATAATATAAAATATCCTGTTTACACACGACCATTACATAATGGTTTACAATACAAATATGTTACAACAAAATAAGTTTCTTGAATGCAGCTTTTACACAATATCATACAAGCATGGACTCCAAATCTCGTCCTAATTTAAGTATGCGATAGCGGAAGCTCTTAATAATCACCTGAGAATAAACATGCTTAAAACGTCAACAAAAATGTTGGTGAGTTATAGGTTTAACCTATATATATCAAATCATAATAATAGACCACAAGATTTCATATTTCAATACACATCCCATACATAGAGATAAAAATCATTCATATGGTGAACACCTGGTAACCGACATTAACAAGATGCATATATAAGAATATCCCCATCATTCCGGGACACCCTTCGGATATGATATAAATTTCGAAGTACTAAAGCATCCGGTACTTTGGATGGGGTTTGTTAGGCCCAATAGATCTATCTTTAGGATTCGCGTCAATTAGGGTGTCTGTTCCCTAATTCTTAGATTACCAGACTTAATAAAAAGGGGCATATTCGATTTCGATAATTCAACCATAGAATATAGTTTCACGTACTTGTGTCTATTTTGTAAATCATTTATAAAACCTGCATGTATTCTCATCCCAAAAATATTAGATTTTAAAAGTGGGACTATAACTCACTTTCACAGATTTTTACTTCGTCGGGAAGTAAGACTTGGCCACTGGTTGATTCACGAACCTATAACAATATATACATATATATCAAAGTATGTTCAAAATATATTTACAACACTTTTAATATATTTTGATGTTTTAAGTTTATTAAGTCAGCTGTCCTCGTTAGTAACCTACAACTAGTTGTCCACAGTTAGATGTACAGAAATAAATCGATAAATATTATCTTGAATCAATCCACGACCCAGTGTATATGTATCTCAGTATTGATCACAACTCAAACTATATATATTTTGAAATCAACCTCAACCCTGTATAGCTAACTCCAACATTCACATATAGAGTGTCTATGGTTGTTCCGAAATATATATAAATGTGTCGACATGATAGGTCGAAACATTGTATACGTGTCTATGGTATCTCAAGATTACATAATATACAATACAAGTTGATTAAGTTATGGTTGGAATAGATTTGTTACCAATTTTCACGTAGCTAAAATGAGAAAAATTATCCACTCTTGTTTTACCCATAACTTCTTCATTTTAAATCCGTTTTGAGTGAATCAAATTGCTATGGTTTCATATTAAACTCTATTTTATGAATCTAAATAGAAAAAGTATAGGTTTATAGTCGGAAAAATAAGTTACAAGTCATTTTTGTAAAGGTAGTCATTTCAGTCGAAAGAACGACGTCTAGATGACCATTTTAGAAAACATACTTCCACTTTGAGTTTAACCATAATTTTTGGATATAGTTTCATGTACATAATAAAAATCATTTTCTCAGAATAACAACTTTTAAATCAAAGTTTATCATAGTTTTTAATTAACTAACCCAAGACAGCCCGCGGTGTTACTACGACGGCGTAAATCCGGTTTTACGGTGTTTTTCGTGTTTCCAGGTTTTAAATCATTAAGTTAGCATATCATATAGATATAGAACATGTGTTTAGTTGATTTTAAAAGTCAAGTTAGAAGGATTAACTTTTGTTTGCGAACAAGTTTAGAATTAACTAAACTATGTTCTAGTGATTACAAGTTTACACCTTCGAATAAGATAGCTTTATATGTATGAATCGAATGATGTTATGAACATCATTACTACCTTAAGTTCCTTGGATAAAACTACTGGAAAATAGAAAAATGGATCTAACTTCAACGGATCCTTGGATGGCTCGAAGTTCTTGAAGCAGAATCATGACACGAAAACAAGTTCAAGTAAGATCATCACTTGAAATAAGATTGTTATAGTTATAGAAATTGAACCAAAGTTTTAATATGATTATTACCTTGTATTAGAATAATAACCAACTGTAAGAAATAAAGATTTCTTGAGGTTGGATGATCACCTTACAAGATTGGAAGTGAGCTAGCAAACTTGAAAGTATTCTTGATTTTATGTAACTAGAACTTGTAGAATTTATGAAGAACACTTAGAACTTGAAGATAGAACTTGAGAGAGATCAATTAGATGAAGAATATTGAAGAATGAAAGTGTTATAGGTGTTTTTGGTCGTTGGTGTATGGATTAGATATAAAGGATATGTAATTTTGTTTTCATGTAAATAAGTCATGAATGATTACTCATATTTTTGTAATTTTATGAGATATTTCATGCTAGTTGCCAAATGATGGTTCCCACATGTGTTAGGTAACTCACATGGGCTGCTAAGAGCTGATCATTGGAGTGTATATACCAATAGTACATACATCTAAAAGCTGTGTATTGTACGAGTACGAATACGGGTGCATACGAGTAGAATTGTTGATGAAACTGAACGAGGATGTAATTGTAAGTATTTTTGTTAACTAGAAGTATTTTGATAAGTGTATTGAAGTCTTTCAAAAGTGTATAAATACATATTAAAACACTACATGTATATACATTTTAACTGAGTCGTTAAGTCATCGTTAGTCGTTACATGTAAGTGTTGTTTTGAAACCTTTAGGTTAACGATCTTGTTAAATGTTGTTAACCCAATGTTTATAATATCAAATGAGATTTTAAATTATTATATTATCATGATATTATCATGTATGAATATCTCTTAATATGATATATATACATTAAATGTCTTTACAACGATAATCGTTACATATATGTCTCGTTTAAAAATCATTAAGTTAATAGTCTTGTTTTTACATATGTAGTTCATTGTTAATATACTTAATGATATGTTTACTTATCATAGTATCATGTTAACTATATATATATCCATATATATGTCATCATATAGTTTTTACAAGTTTTAACGTTCGTGAATCACCGGTCAACTGGGGTGGTCAATTGTCTATATGAAACATATTTCAATTAATCAAGTCTTAACAAGTTTGATTGCTTAACATGTTGGAAACATTTAATCATGTAAATATCAATCTCAATTAATATATATAAACATGGAAAAGTTCGGGTCACTACAGTAAGACTTGGCCACTGGTTGATTCACGAACCTATAACAATATATACATATATATCAAAGTATGTTCAAAATATATATACAACACTTTTAATATATTTTGATGTTTTAAGTTTATTAAGTCAGCTGTCCTCGTTAGTAACCTACAACTAGTTATCCACAGTTAGATGTACAGAAATAAATCGATAAATATTATCTTGAATCAATCCACGACCCAGTGTATACGTATCTCAGTATTGATCACAACTCAAACTATATATATTTTGGAATCAACCTCAACCCTGTATAGCTAACTCCAACATTCACATATAGAGTGTCTATGGTTGTTTCGAAATATATATAGATGTATCGACATGATAGGTCAAAACATTGTATACGTGTCTATGGTATCTCAAGATTGAATAATATACAATACAAGTTGATTAAGTTATGGTTGGAATAGATTTGTTACCAATTTTCGCGTAGCTAAAATGAGAAAAATTATCCAATCTTGTTTTACCCATAACTTCTTCATTTTAAATCCGTTTTGAGTGAATCAAATTGCTATGGTTTCATATTCAACTCTATTTTATGAATCTAAATAGAAAAAGTATAGGTTTAAAGTCGGAAAAATAAGTTACAAGTCGTTTTTGTAAAGGTAGTCATTTCAGTCGAAAGAACGACGTCTAGATGACCATTTTAGAAAACATACTTCCACTTTGAGTTTAACCATAATTTTTGGATATAGTTTAATGTTCATAATAAAAATCATTTTCTCAGAATAACAACTTTTAAATCAAAGTTTATCATAGTTTTTAATTAACTAACCCAAAACAGCCCGCGGTGTTACTACGACGGCGTAAATTCAGTTTTACGGTATTTTTCGTGTTTCCAGGTTTTAAATCATTAAGTTAGCATATCATATAGATATAGAATATGTGTTTAGTTGATTTTAAAATTCAAGTTAGAAGGATTAACTTTTATTTGCGAACAAGTTTAGAATTAACTAAACTATGTTCTAGTGATTACAAGTTTAAACCTTCGAATAAGATAGCTTTATATGTATGAATCGAATGATGTTATGAACATCATTACTACCTCAAGTTCCTTGGATAAACCTACTGGAAATGAGAAAAATAGATCTAGCTTCAAAGGATCCTTGGATGGCTTGAAAGTTCTTGAAGCAGAATCATGACACGAAAACAATTTCAAGTAAGATTTCCACTCGAAATAAGATTGTTATAGTTATAGAAATTGAATTAAAGTTTGGATATGATTATTACCTTGTATTAGAAAGATAACCTACTGTAAGTAACAAAGGTTTCTTGATCTTGGATGATTACTTGGAATGGATTTAGAAAACTTGGAAGTAAACTTGCAATCTTGGAAGTATTCTTGATTTTATGAAACTAGAACTTTTAGAATTTATGAAGAACACTTAGAACTTGAAGATATAACTTGAGAGAGATCAATTAGATGAAGAAAATTGAAGAATGAAAGTGTTTGTAGGTGTTTTTGGTCATTGGTGTATAGATTAGATATAAAGGATATGTAATTTTGTTTTCATGTAAATAAGTCATGAATGATTACTCATATTTTTGTAATTTTATGAGATATTTCATGCTAGTTGCCAAATGATGGTTCCCACATGTGTTAGGTGACTCACATGGACTGCTAAGAGCTGATCATTGGAGTGTATATACCAATAGTACATACATCTAAAATCTGTGTATTGTACGAGTACGAATACGGGTGCATACGAGTAGAATTGTTGATGAAACTGAACGAGGATGTAATTGTAAGAATTTTTGTTAAGTAGAAGTATTTTGATAAGTGTCTTGAAGTCTTTCAAAAGTGTATGAATACATATTAAAACACTACATGTATATACATTTTAACTGAGTCGTTAAGTCATCGTTAGTCGTTACATGTAAATGTTGTTTTGAAACCTTTAGGTTAACGATCTTGTTGAATGTTGTTAACCCATTGTTTATTATAACAAATGAGATGTTAAATTGTTATATTATCATGATATTATGATATATAATATATCTTAGTATGATGTATATACAGTTAAATGTCGTTACAACGATAATCGTTACATATATGTCTCGTTTCGAAATCATTAAGTTAGTAGTCTTATTTTTACATATGTATTTCATTGTTAATACACTTAATAATATATTTACTTATCATTTAACATAATTAACCAAGTGTATCAATATCTTAATATGATTCATATGTACCTAGTAAGACGTTGTTATAACGATAATCGTTATATATATCGTTTTCGAGTTTCTTAAATTAATAGTCTCATTTTTATGTATATAACTCATTGTTAAAATACCTAATGAGATACATACTTATAATAAAATCATGTTAACTATATATATAACCATATATATGTCATCATATAGTTTTTTACAAGTTTTAACGTTCGTGAATCACCGGTCAACTTGGGTGGTCAATTGTCTATATGAAACCTATTTCAATTAATCAAGTCTTAACAAGTTTGATTGCTTAACATGTTGGAAACACTTAATCATGTAAATAACAATTTCATTCAATATATATATAAACATGGAAAAGTTCGGGTCACTACAATAGGTTCGTGAATCCGAGGTCAACCTTGCACTTGTTCAATGTCGTCATATGTATTTTACTAAAAAATACAATATGTGACTTTCATTACTCCCTTTTTAAATGCTTTTGCAATATATATATTTTTGGGACTGAGAATACATGCGCTACTTTTATAATTGTTTTACGAAATAGACACAAGTAATCGAAACTACATTCTACGGTTGAATTATTAAACCGAATATGCCCCTTTTTATTAAGTCTGGTAATCTAAGAATTAGGGAACAGACACCCTAATTGACGCGAACTCTAAAGATAGATCTATTGGGTCCAACAAGCCCCATCCAAAGTACCGGATGCTTTAGTACTTCGAAATTTATATCATGTCCGAAGGAGGATCCCGGAATGATGGGGATATTCTTATATGTATATTGTGAATGTCGGTTACCAGGTGTTCAATCCATATGAATGATATTTTTGTCTCTATGCATGGGACGTATGTTTATGAGAAATGGAAATATGAAATCTTGTGGTCTGTTAAAATTATTGAAATGATTATTACGATAAACCTATGAACTCACCAACCTTTTGGTTGACACTTTATAGCATGTTTATTCTCAGGTATGAAAGAAATCTTCCGCTGTTCATTTGCTCATTTTAAAGATATTACTTGGAGTCATTCATGACATATTTCAAAAGATGTTGCATTCGAGTCTTTGAGTTCATCAAGATTATTATTAAGTCAATTATAGTTAGATATATTATGAAATGGTATACATGTAGTCAACTTTCGATGAAATGAAAGATTGTCTTTTCAAAAACGAATGCAATGTGTGTAAATTGTATCATATAGAGGTCAAGTACCTCACGATGTAATCAACTATTGTGAATCGTTTATAATCGATATGGACTTCGTCCGGATGGATTAGGACGGGTCTCTACAGTTGGTATCAGAGCGGTGGTCTTAGTGAACCAGGTCTTGCATTAGTGTGCCTAAGTGATAGTCATTAGGATGCTTTAGTAAGTCTGGACTTCGACCGTGTCTGCATGTCAAAATTTTTTCTTATCATTTTTGTCGGAAATCATCTGTTTATCATCCTTAGAAGATTACCTGCTTATCATTCTTAGGGAATCACTTGTTTATCATTCTTAATCTAGACATATCTTACTACTTGGATTTCATGAATAGTGTATAGACAAAATTCATATCTTAGCGTACCTGCTACTTCATATCTTAGTGTATCTGTTACTGTAACTTTGCCTGACATATTCCGTAGATTCCTCCGTAATTTATAGGATTTTAGTATTATTTATGCATATGTAAATTATGTATTGCAGGCTACTAATCTACATCCTATAATCTAATTCTTATCGAAAATCCTTGATCTGATCATACGAGATGAATCCCTCAACCAGTTCGAGTTCTTCAGATTTCGATAGCTATTCCGATAGTTATTCCGACAGCTATTCCGACATAGATGTTCACCTAAGCTCCGAAAACAGCGTCATCAGCATGAATCAACCAATCAGCCATTATCAATTCATTTGATGGTTTCGTAGTTGACCTAATTAATGGAAACGCACAGAAGGCAATCCCTTCCACCAACTGAATTCACCTCTTGACAATGAACCTGAAGCGTTTACCGGCGAACCGGTTCGAGACACCATTTTCAGTCCCATTTCCAGGGTAACTCGACAAGATCATATTCTATCCACAATTCTAAACCTTATTCATCCGCTCATTCTTACCGACAATCATCCTGGAGTAATAAGACAACGAACTTCGCGCTCGAATAACCAATTCGGAGAATATGGTACAAAATGTACCAGCTTCAGCAACATCACCGGCACCAACAGTACCATCAGTAACAGCACCAGTACCATCAACAATCCATGCCTCAACATCTCATTATGTACCTCGAGTATAATCATCATTCTACGTATCGTTCCACATCGATTATCTTCGTTCTTCATGACGATTAAGTAATCTCTAAATGTTTTAGAGATTATGTATTATAGTTCTAATGGTAAACCAAATGAGTTTAATATCATATTAACTCATTAAATCCATGATTATATCTGAAGAAAATATATATGTATATATATTTTCATAAAGATTGTAATTAAAAATTCTTTTGTACAAACTGTTGATGATGAAAATATTTTAACGGGTAGGTAATACCCGAGGAATATTTAAATTTCACATTAATAAGTTACATTGTACGTTCTTCGAATCTGTTTCAACAGTCATATACTATCCTACTTACATCCACCGATATACGTATCCGTTCACCAAAGAATAACTATTTTCATTCAAATTCAAATTTCATATTAGGATTTTGACATATCAGAATCCAACAAGTGGCATAATGAAGAAAAAATGGACACAATAAAAATTGATTAGAAACACACTAATTAACAATATGAAATTTTGTTAAGAATCCACGCTAACAAAATCCTAGCTAACTGTTCCTAGCTAACTGTTAATTTCGTATTACATTTTATTTATCGCAATTTATTTTATCACAATTTAATTCTCGCAATTTTATTTATTGTTATTTAATTTCTGTTATTTACTTTACGCACTTTATTTATCGTTATTTAAATTCTGTTATTTATTTTACGCACTTTAAATATCGGGACACGTATTTAAGGTTTTGACATATCATATCGACGCATCTATATATATTATTTGGAATCACCATAGACACTCTATATGCAGTAATGATCGAGTTCTCTATACAGGGTTGAGGTTGATTCTACAATAATATATATACTTTGAGTTGTGATCGAGTCTGAGACATTTACACGGGTTACGATACGTATTAATTAATTCGAATATATATATATATATATATATATATATATATATATATATATATATATATATATATATATATATATATATATATATATATATATATATATATATGAATTATTGAATTGTTAAATGTGGACTATCAACATTGGACAATTAAAATGAATTAAAATATTGATTATAACATATGAAACTAAATAATTTTTCAAGTTTGCCACTTGATTTCATTTTAAACCCCATTCGTATCATCACGATTACATCTGCGTTCAAACATTTCATGATTCTTGAAAACACCTCAATCGATAGGATGAATCAACCGCACTTCATCTACGGAAGGAAATATTTCTGCATATAGTTATGCACCTGAGAAACTCTCGGCAACTGAGTAAAAGTTTAACACGTAGCCGCGTCAGGTCCTTTGGCATTTATTAGCAAAAATAACTTTGCAATCCCTTTTCAAAGTAGCAAATTTTGTCACAGCTTCAACAAATCAACTCTGACTTTTCGTTCGAAACAACCTTATTATCACCTTGATTTATATGGATGTTCTTTTATTGTTACCGGGGAACCTTTTATATTCCACCATATTACCGTCAGCGTTTAATCATCTAAAAACACAATTCTCTTGAAATCACCTCGAATCGATAACCAATAATTCAGATATGGTAGCAGTAAATGTAGAGGAATCGGCAATCAGTACTTTGAAAACTCACAACATATCTACATCAACAGTTATATGTATAACATTCATCTTTTAGAATTATGGTCTTTCATTCTGAAATTCTGAACAGCACTCAGTCTACAAATCAATACTATGAATGTTGAAAAAGCTGAATGAAGCAGCAGAAACTGTAGACAACCATAAAAGACCTTAATCGTTGGAAGTTTAATGATAAAGAATAATATGTTGGAGAAGCTCATAAAAGTTGGAACTGAAAAACGGATTGAGCTAACCATGAAGGAGACCAAGGAAAAATACAAGGACCATACCCTATATTCAATGAATCCAGATAATTATGGATCCGTTGAAATCTTTAGAGAATATCTTGCTCCGAAGTCATGTTAAAATCTTGCGGAAAAATCTTTCTTCGTCAACCATCGAACTTAGAAATTCCAAAAATATCATCATCAATATCTTCGATATTTTTGAGGATATTTTCATAAATATTCTTGTCTGAAATTATATACCTCTTCATGCTTATTGTGTATCATTATATTGGAAACATTCAATAGAAAATTTTGTACCGAAAAGCAGATTATGCGAAACTATGAAGAAAGCCGTGGACAAATCACAAAGAATAAGTTTGACTTCAAAGAATCCAAATGATTCAATGTCTGCTAAAGTCTTTAGTGAATATCTTACTCCTTACTCTAAACCCTTGCGGAAAAATATTCTTCACCATCCTTCGATATTAGAAATTCTAAGATATCATCGTATCTTTCATTATAAATATCCTCCATATTTCTGAAGATATTTTCATAACTATTCTATCTGAACTCATTAATCTCTTCGTGCTATCAGTGTTACATAATATAGAAACTGTTAGTTTCTATATTCTGTAAACTTTCGAGCTTAAAATATGAATGTTATTGAAGTAATGTTAGGAATTGATGCATGAGTTAGTATAATATAATGACACTTGATCAACGTGATTATATTACAACAAGTCATGCTGAGTTTCTAATGGAACGTGATGATGGTTCACAGTAGATTATACCATCATCATGTGTCATGTTACATAACTCTTTCATTCTACATAACCTCCGAACATATCAAGAAGAATATATTCTTGACAGTTCTATCGTCTGTATTTTTGATAAATTTGAAAATCAAATCGTGCTATCACGTTCCACCCTGCTTAGAACATTATAATCATTCGAAACTCTATATTTACGAATTCTGGACCATTATTCGCTTGACTTGGAGTCGGGAAGAGAAAACAAGAGAGTGGAGCTCCAAAAAATAAAGAAAATATAAAGTCGATCACAAAACATAAGAATTACAAACCGTGTATATCAATGTTTATCGCAACATAAAGACACGGGAGAATTAAAAACACTATAACCCCAAGGGCGAAGTAGAAGAAAACAGATTCCCCCAGTGGAAGTTGGAGAGGAGAATGATTGTGGCAATAGTCATGATAAGGACAATGATTAGAATTGGATGAAGCATTTTCAAATTCTTTTAGAAGTAAGAATTAAGAATGAAAGTATAGAAAATGGAAGTAGTGGAAAATAATGAAACGGAAAAAGTTTAACTTATAATGGAAATATCAGACAGAGTAATTGAAGCAGATCACCGTAGTTAATTAAAGAGATCTTAATTCCCCTATTTGCCGATGAATCCAATCTTATAGATTTCCAAGATTTTCTTTTAAATCCCTTGAATTCTGGAATTCAACCAAGGCGACGTCAAAAGTCAAGACGCGCCTTATTTCTAAATTCAACCAATACAACGTTAAAAGTTAAGACGCACCTTATTTTCTAAATACAACCCTAACTCTGTCAAAAGTTAAGATGAATATATACTTTCCTATTTCACTCTTTGGAGATAGATTCATTCGTACTCTTCGAGTAATCGAATTATTTTTATCTATATTATTCAATAATGATAAAACTCTATTTATCAACTCATATTCGTCAGGAACGCATTCTAATTGTTAGCCATGACGACCTCACTCAAATTTCGGGACGAAATTTCTTTAACGGGTAGGTACTGTGACGACCCGGGAATTTCCGACTAAATTTAAACTTAATCTGTACATGATTTTGATACTATAAGCAAAGTCTGTAATGTTGAATCTCGAAAATTATTGAAACTTGTTACATGAAATCATTTGACCTTCGACTGTTCCCGATGATTCACGAACCATTGCTTGTAAATATGTGGATATATATAAATATGTGCATATATAAATATATGTATAATATATATAATAACGTGAACATTAATAAACTAGCATATACATTTAATTGTTGGAAATAAATATGTAAAATAATTTGCGATGTAATAAAAACTAATATTATATATAGATATATGTATTTATGTATATAAATTTTACTTGTAAATATATAAAGCTATATTAAATATATTTGTTTAAGAATATATAATATATTTGTTTTAGTGATAAAACTTGTTATTTAAAACTGATTATATTTAGAGAGAGAGTAAATGGAAAATGATTGATTTCGAGCTTAATTAATAAAAGTCAGTAACACTCGGTTGATGTTTCGTTAATTTTAATATAGATATATTACATGTTCATCAAGGACTAAAATAAAAGTTGAACTGTAAATCGATTACGAAGATGTTAGATTTGTTAAAAATATTTTTACCTTTTTAAGTTTAAATATTTGTACTCCGTACATATAAATTGGAACAGAAAATAAATAATTATTGAATTTTTTTGATCAGGTTTCAAACAATTAATGAGTGAAATAATTAAATATATTTAATCTAAAAATTTGGGATTTTTAGGAACACCTTTATACGATAACTGTTTAGCAATGGACACGATATTATATCCAGTTGAAAGTGTCGGCAATGGAACTATTGTTTAAGGCCCGTGAATTTAATTATTAATTATTAATAAGATCACTGTGTTTATCTTTTACATGAATGATATTTGGATATAACATATACCTTCATATACTTACACAATGAATAAACTCCAACCACCATCGCACCTTTCCATCGACTTCTTCTTCAACCATGGGTCATCGGTCACCGGAGGACCACCACAAACCGGCCAACCTCCGCCACCTTAAACCATCGACCACCACAACACCAACCACCACCTTCTTCTCCATTAACAAAATCACAAACTTCTCTCGCGTCTGTTTTCTATCGTGAATTTCCACCACCACAGATCCACCATAATTCGCCACCTTCCATCTACCATCTTCTTTAATCAACCATCACCACTCTTCAAATACAACCTCCACACGTCACCATCATTTCTTTTCCCTCTTTCATTCACTGCTTCAGCAGCCACGCTGCTATTTTCTTTCTGTTTATGTAGCCCACCAACACGAACCAACTGTCGTATACTTGGTGTTGCTACACTAGACCAAAACCAAAACCACTTGCTTGTTCCTCATGTATGTTTGTATTATTGTTCCTGTTATCACTCGATCCTGTCATCTATTGCTACGTTGCTGTTACCAGTCTATTTTCCCATATTTTTCGACCCATCTGCTACTACTATATGTCGCTGTAACTGCTACTGCAGCCTCTATTTTCCGTTCTATTAAACAAAACTAACAAAACACGATGAAGATGATGAATAGTAGAAGTCGATGACGATGACGAGTAATGAAGAATGAAAGTTCTGTGATGATGGTGGTGGATTGTTAATGGTAACGAGGTAATGGGGAAATCACATAAAATGATGATTATGATGTTAATGTTGATCGTGATTTTTATGGAGACTAGCGAAGATGATGAGCCGTGATTTTATGTTAGGATAGATGGTAATGACGTATTAAGATGATGATGTTAGATTATGTATGATGATGATAATGATTCATGAATCCTAAGGATGATGATCGAAGTAATTATGAGGATGAAGATGATAATGATCGATGATGTTGTATGATGTTTATGATGGTGTTCATGATCGAGAAGATGATGGGAGCGAGATGATGATGATCATGGAAGAATGATTCTGATGGTGATGATACAGGAATATGATATACGTATTACGGTTTGATGAATAGGTTTAAGCCTACGTATATTTTTTTTCTTTTCTTTCTTTTCCTACTCTTACTCCTTCGTAATAGTACCAGACCCAAAACCCATTTATCTTTTGGATCAAATTTCACTTGGGCCGAGTTATTGGTGTAGTTGGGCCGAATTCCTTTTGTGTTGTTGGGCCAAGAATCACTTATGTTTTCAGTTGGGCCGAAAGAAGATACTAAATAGATATCTGATCGGGTTATTGACAAACAAATAGATGGTTCAGCTGGTTAGTGCATGCTTCGGGTTTAAGGGAGGTCGCGGGTTCAATCCTGGCTTGAGGCATTTTTTTTTAAAAGGATTCATAAGGTAGTTCCATTTCTAATTTTGATATTGTTATTATTATTCTTATTATTGTTATTATTATTATTATTCATTTATTATAATTATTAAGTATTATAAGGATTATTATTATTATTATTATTATTATTATTATTATTATTATTATTATTATTATTATTATTATTATTATTATTGTTATTGTTGTTGTTATTATTATTATGATTATTACTACTACTACAAGTTATTTTATTTTTATTATAATTATTGCTTTTACAAACAAAAGATAGTTATATAGAGTAAAGATATCTAACTAAACTATAAAAAAAAAACTTATAAATTATAACATATAATAATTATATCACTAAGAAAATATATAAATTTGTTCGAATTCAAATATATGTGTTAATATATATATATATATATATATATATATATATATATATAAATGATATAGGTTCGTGAATCCGAGGTCAACCTTGCACTTGTTCAATGTCGTCATATGTATTTTACTACAAAATACAATATGTGAGTTTCATTACTCCCTTTTTAAATGCTTTTGCAATATATATATTTTTGGGACTGCGAATACATGCACTGCTTTTATAATTGTTTTACGAAATAGACACAAGTAATCGAAACTAAATTCTATGGTTGAATTATTAAACCGAATATGCCCCTTTTTATTAAGTCTGGTAATCTAAGAATTAGGGAACAGACACCCTAATTGACGCGAACTCTAAAGATAGATCTATTGGGTCCAACAAGCCCCATCCAAAGTACCGGATGCTTTAGTACTTCGAAATTTATATCATGTCTGAAGGAGGATCCCGGAATGATGGGGATATTCTTATATGTATATTGTGAATGTCGGTTACCAGGTGTTCAATCTATATGAATGATATTTTTGTCTCTATGCATGGGACGTATGTTTATGAGAAATGGAAATATGAAATCTTGTGGTCTGTTAAAATTATTGAAATGATTATTACGCTAAACCTATGAACTCACCAACCTTTTGGTTGACACTTTAAAGCATGTTTATTCTCAGGTATGAAAGAAATCTTTCGCTGTGCATTTGCTCATTTTAAAGATATTACTTGGAGTCATTCATGACATATTTCAAAAGACATTGCATTCGAGTCGTTGAGTTCATCAAGATTATTATTAAGTCAATTATAGTTAGATATATTATGAAATGGTATACATGTCGTCAAATTTCGATGAAATGAAAGATTGTCTTTTCAAAAACGAATGCAATGTGTGTAAAATGTATCATATATAGGTCAAGTACCCCGCGATGTAATCAACTATTGTGAATCGTTTATAATCGATATGGACTTCGTCCGGATGGATTAGGACGGGTCTCTACAATTATAACATATGAAACTAAACATTTCTTCAAGTTTGCCACTTGATTTCATCTTAAACCTCATTTGTATGTTGACGATTACAATCTACGTTCAAACCTTCCACGAATCTTGAAAACACCTCAATCGAGAGGATGATCCAACCACACGTTATCTACTAAAGGGAGAACTTATGCATATGGGCATGCACCTAGAAAACTCTCGATACCTGAGTAAACTCTTAACATGTATCTGTTCCAATTCCTTTAGCGTTATTATTAGCGAAAATAATTTTGCAATCTCTTTCCAAATTAGCCAATTTTGTCACAGCTCCAGCAAGTCAACTTCAACTTTTTGTTCGAAATAACCTTATTATAACCTTGATATATATATGTGTGCTCTTTTATTGTTATCGGGGAACCTTTTATATTCCATCATATTACCAGCAGACGTACCAGCAACCTCGTTGCTCCTTGGCTTAAATCTCTTCGACAAATCACTATATTTATCTATTGAAGTCTTATCATGAACCCATCAGCATCTTGTAACGAGAATTGCCATACCAAGTATCGGGAAATCAGCAATCAGTATTTTGAATCTCGCAGCGTTCCTACATCAAAAGTTATATATACATATAACATTTATCTCTTAGAATTATGATCTCTCATTCTGAAACTCTGAACAGTACTCTAGTCTACGAATCAGTTCTATGAATTTTGAGAAAGCTGATGAGCAGCGAAAACTGATGATGACTTTAACAGTCAAAAGTATGATGACAAAGAATGGAGTGTTGGAAACACTCAATAGAAAATTTAGTACCGAAAAGTGAATTGAGCAAACCACGAAGGAGACTCTGAATAAATCACAAGGACTAAACTTGTACATAAAGAATCCTGATGATTCTGTTCTGATGAAATCATCAGCGAATACCTTGCTCCTTAATTATTCTAAATCATTGTGAATTAATTTCTTCATCACAATTTGATTCTAAAATCATAAGATATCATCGTATTTTTCATTATAAATATCCTCGATATTCTTGAAGATATTTCATAACTATTCTTATCTGAAATCATTTATCTCTCCGCTCTATCTATATTATATCATAAAAGAAAAATTGTTTTAGTTTCTAAATCTCTGAAAACTTTGAGTTTGAATTATGAATAATTTTAAAGTAGTGTTGGAAACTGAAGCATGAGTTAGTATAATATAATGACACTTGATCAATGTGATTATATTACAGTAAGTCATGCTGAGTTTCTAATGGAACTTGATGATTCACATACCTTAATGTCATCAGGTGCCATGTTACACGACTCTTACATTCTATCTAATCTATAAACATATCAAGAACATATTTTCTTGATAGTCCTATCTTTTCCTTGAATTCTGGTAATTTAACAAGTCAGATTGTACTGTTACCATTTCTTCTTAGACCATAAACTATGTTCATTCTGAAATACATATCTACGAATTCTGGACCATTATTCGCTTGACTTAAAGTCGAGAAGAGAAAACAAAAGTTTGAATTGAGGGAGAAATAATAGAAGATGCGAGTTGTGGAAATAAGAAAGTGAAGGGGGTGGATTTATAGTGAAATATCCGACAGAGAAATCAAAACAGATTATCGCATTTAACCAAAGAGGATCCTAATTCCCTTATTTATCGAAGAATCAATTCTTATTACAAAGATTTTCTCTAAATCCCTAAAATTCTGGAAATCAACCATGACTACGTCAAAAGTTAAGACGAATCTCTATTTCTTTATTTCAAACTTTTGCGATAACTTCGCTTATACTCTTTGAGTAATCGAATTATCTTATCCATATTACTCAACAGTAATAAAACTTCATTTACCAGCTCATATTCGTCAGGAAAACATTCTTACTTTTAGCCATGATGATCTCGATCAAATTTCAGGGACGGAATTTTTTAACGGGTAGGTATTGTGACGACCCGGAAATTTCTGAACAAATTGAAACTTATTTCTTATATGGTTTCGACACGATAAGCAAAGTCTATTAAACCGAGTCTCAAAATTTTTGAACTGTTTCATGAAATCATTTAACCTTCGACCAGTTCCGACTATTCACGAACAATTAATTGTAACTTGATATATGTGTGTGTGTGTGTGTGTATATATATATATATATATCTATCTATATATATATATATATAAATAATAAATAGAAATATAATTTTAAATATTGTATGTTGTTGTTACCAAAATTTATCTATGTAAAATAAAAAAATATAACAATTATTATTTAAAACATATCTATATATATAAATAAAAGTATATTAAAAATAAATATTTAATGATTGTAATACTCGTTGGACGTTGCGATTATTATTTAGAGAAGTTTAATTCGAACTTATATTATTTTAAAATAACGGTGATCCGAAATGAGTAATATAAATTTTAAGCTTATTAAAAACGTATTTAGGAACTATTTGTTGAATTCTAAAACTTTTCATATTTTACTTGGGGTTGTGAGTGAATAATTAAAGTAATTTTTATTTAATAGTAAATGATCGAATTTTATACCATAATGACCAAAATAAATAAATATAGTTAATTTCAAAATAAGGAATTTTTCTGAACACTTTTATCCGCCACTGATTTCGCACGATACACAGTCCGTAAAAACTGTCGGTAGAAATAATCCAAAAAAAACGATGGCTTTCCTATTTGATAATGTTGTGCATGATTGATATCATGATTTATTACTGTGTCAAGTTTGATTCTTTGTATCATATTATATCTATATGTTTATAAACATAGGCGTATACATACATTAAAATGACAACCAGTCAATTTCTTCATCCTCGACAACCAACCTATTTCACTCTCAATTTTCCATCACCATTACAATAACTAAGCTGCTATCAATTGATCACCCATCATCACAACCATCGTCACCATTTCCATCATTAACAATTACCACCACTTTGAAATCAAACCGCCATCACATACGATCTTTCACTTGTACCATCATCTATATAAAACCATGAAAACCATCACTAAACCACCATCAAACCTTTTCAACTGCTACTCATTCTGTTGCTTTCGATTAGACACACACAACATCAAATCATCGTCATTTTGTTTCCGTTACCATCAAACCAAGCGAACCAACCCACTTCCGGTTTCTTTTTTTTTCCTGTTTATATTCGAACCACAAACAACCGGCTACCACCACCGTCAACAAACAACCACGAAACCACCATCATCATCGTTATTTCTTTGCTTTGTTTCTTTCATTTTCTGTGCGAAGAACCACCACCCTCGCCATGTTTAATCTCTCTCATCCTCTCTCTCTCTCTCTCTCTCTCTCTCGTGGTGATTATAAATTGAACAAAACGAAAAGAACCATCACCTCACCACTTGAGACCACCACCATCCTCCACTCCATCACCACCGGAGCACCACCACTTTACTGTGTTGCTACTGCGTTATTCATCTTTTTGTTTAAACAATTAACGATGGTATGATGATGATGCCATCGTTGTATTTTTTCATGTTGAGAGACGAAACAATACACCCACTTGTTTATATTTAAGGTATATTTATATTTATTATTATTACTATTATTATAATTATAATTATTATTATTATTATTATTATCAATATTATTATTAAATGATTAGGATTATGATTAGATTATTATAATGATAATGATTAGATGATAATGGACATGATATTGATGATGATGGAGGAGATGACAGAAAGAATGGGTTAAATGAATTAGTTTAGGTATTAAAATAGAATTGAAACAGATAGAGGAACGGTTTGGATGTATGGGTATTTAACGTGAGGTCATTGGTTCAATTCTAGGCTGAAACCTTTTTTTTCTTTCTTTTAACGATAAATCTGGTTGGGTTGCTAATTGGGCTTCAGTTAATATGTTGGGCTAAACAAGGCAAATAAAAGGCTTATATATAATTGGGTACGAATTAAATCAGAAAAATGAAATAGAGGAATGATTTAGAGGCGTGTTGGTTATCCAGGAGATCACGGGTTCGAGTCCTGGTTGTGGCATATTGTTTTTAGAAAAAGAAGAAGAAAGGGAAAACAGGAAGAAAAGGGGGTTATATAAATATAAGCATCATATTAATTAGAAATGAAACAGACAGAGCTTTGGTGAAGGATGTTATCGGGATGTCACGGGTTCAAACCCGGACTTGGGCATTTTTTTTTTTGGACTACTTCTTTGAGGTAATTTACTTATTACTCATTTTTATTATTATTATTATTATTATTATTATTATTATTATTATTATTATTATTATTATTATTATTATTATTATTATTATTATTATTATTATTATCATTTTTAATGTAAGTAGTATTATTATTGAAACTAATTTTTTTATATAAAAATTATCATTTTTATTATTAGAACTATCATTATCATTATTATTGGAATTATCATTATTTTTATCATTATTATTTTTATTATCATTATTTCTAACACTAATATTATTATTTTTATCATTATTATTATTACTATTATTAATATATCAAATAAAGATTTTCTATATAAAAATATATTATTTACATAAACCATAACTATATTAATATGTTTGTAATAAATATTAATTATCTATTTAATGTATATAAAAATAAATATAGTTAATTTAGTTATTAATGAAACGTACAAGTTACTAAAATAACAATTAATAATAATACCTAAATTTGTTCGATTACCATTATATGTGTTAATATACATATAAATGATATAGGTTCTTGAATCCGAGGCCAACCTTGCATTGTTCAGTTTCGTCGTATGAATATTTTTACTACAAAATATTGGTTAGTGAGTTTCGTTACTCCCTTTTTAAATACTTTTGCAATATATATTTTTGGGACTGAGAATACATGCGCTGTTTTGATAACTGTTTTATTAAATACTTTTGAGATATATTTTTGAACTGAGAATACATGAACTGCTTTTATAAATGTTTGACGAAATAGACACAAGTACTAAAAACTACATTCTATGAAAGAATTATTTGGATTCAGAGGTTCAATTTCTATAAAGATTGTATTATCGACCATCAGTGAGATGATTTTGCATTGCACGACGCATTAGCTACCGAAATGGTTCGATTTAGTAGTTAGTATTGGTGAGATGATTTTTCATTGCACGACGCATTAGCTACCGTTTTAGCTACCCTCGGTGAGATATTTTGCATTCCACGATGCATTAGCTACCGAAATGGTTCGATTTAGTAGTTAGTAACTGTGAGATGATTTTGCATTGCACGATGCATTAGCTACCATTTTAGCTACCCTCGGTGAGAAATTTTTGCATTGCACGATGCATTAGCTACCGTTGTAAAATTATTTACGGTGAGAAATTTTTGCATTGCATGATGCATTAGCTACCGTTATTGAATTTATATTAACTACCACGGTGAGATAATTTGCATTGCATGATGTATTAGCTACTGTTGGTGAGTTTGTTTTGAAAGGTTCCGATGTTCTTCATATGAATGATTTTTACAGAAGTGAGCAGACCCGCACAGATTGTTTTCGAAATATGAGTATCTTGTGGTCTATTATATTATTGGAAATGATTTATTATGATAAACTAATGAACTCACCAACCTTTTGGTAGACACTTTAAATCATGTTTATTCTCAGGTATTAAGGAAATCTTCCGCTGTGCATTTGCTCATTTTAGAGATATTACTTGGAGTCATTCATTTCATATTTCAAAAGACGTTGCATTTGAGTCGTTGAGTTCATCAAAATTGATAATAAGTAATTCATAGTTTAGATATAGTATGGGATAGTGTGCATGCCTGTCAAATTTCATTATAATGAAAGTTTGTCTTTTAAAAACAAATGCAATGTTTGTAAAATGTATCATTTAGAGGTCAAATACCTCGCGATGCAATGAACTACTGTGAATCGTTTATAATGTATATGAACGAGCCCTTTCAGAATCTTTAACGAATTTGCTACAGTACCGAACCAGATGCCGAATCTGACATTTTTATTAGATTTTTGTGAACCTTCATCTTAGATTTGTGTAATACCGAATCTTTACCGAATCTACCTCAATTTCAAGATGTCTACCCAAGATACATTTATCATTGGATCAGAAGCCCGATCTCCAGTGTTGTTTAATGGAAAATACACTCAGTGGCTCCACCGTATCACTCAGTACATATACTACAAGGGTGAGAAAGAAAAGTACATATGGGCTTCTCTGAGAGATGGTCCAGTTGTAGAGTATCATCCTGAAACTGATATGCCAATTCCAGTCTATGAACTTTCTGGTGATAGACGAGAGAGAGATCAGGGTGACATAGAGGCAAAGAACATTGTTATGCAAGCTATCCCGTATGAATTGTTTGAAAATGTTGATAGAAACACCACAACAAAAGACATATGAGATGAGATCAAACGACAACAAGAAGGTTATGACATGTCTGATGTTACTAAACTAAATAAGGCTCTTGGATTTTATGAAGATTTCAAGCAGGAACCTGAAGAACTACTCAAGGATACCTACCGTCGTTTCAATGGTGTTCTCAATGAGTTGAAAAGGTGCAAGATTGAAAGGACCCATCCTAATCCATCTGGAGGAAATCCATATCGATTATAAACGATTCACAATAGTTGATTACATCGCGAGGTACTTGACCTCTATATGATACATTTTACAAACATTCCATTCGTTTTTAAAAGACAAACTTTAATTACATCGACAGTTGACAGACATGCATACCATTTCATAATATATACAAATATAATTGACTTAATAATAATCTTGATGAACTCAACGACTCGAATGCAACATCTTTTGATATATGTCATGAATGACTCCAAGTAATATCTCTAATATGAACAAATGCACAGCGGAAGATTTCTTTCGTACCTGAGAATAAACATACTTTCAAGTGTCAACCAAAAGGTTGGTGAGTTCATTAGTTTAACATAAATAATCATTTCCATCATTTTAATAGACTACAAGATTTTCATTTTCAGTTCTCATAAATAAACGTCCCATGCATAGAGACAAAAATATCATTCATATGGATTGAACACCTAGTAACAGACATTAACAATATGTATATAAGAATATCCCCATCATTTCGGGATCATCCTTCGGACATGATATAAATTTCGAAGTACTAAAGCATCCGGTACTTTAGATGGGGCTTGTTGGGCCCAATAGATCTATCTTTAGGATTCGCGTCAATTAGGGTGTTTGTTCCCTAATTCTTATATTACCAGACTTAATAAAAAGGGGTATATTCGATTTCGATAATTCAACCATAGAATGTAGTTTCACGTACTTGTGTCTATTTTGTAAATCATTTATAAAAGTTGCGCATGTATTCTCAGCCCAAAAATATAAAGGGTAAAAAGGCAAATGAAACTCACGCATATAAATATTGTAAAACAGTTAATAAAATATTGCATGTATTCTCAGCCCAAAAATGTAAAGAGTAAAAAGGGAGCAAATAAAAACTCACTCATATAAATATTGTAAAACAGTTAATAAAGCATTTGCATGTATTCTCAGCCCAAAAATGTAATGAGTAAAAGGGAGCAAATGAAACTCACCTAATGTATTTTGTAGTAAAAATACATAGAACGACATTGAACAAGTATAGGGTTGGCCTCGGATTCACGAACCTATATCATTTGTATATATATATTAAAACATATAATTGTAATTGAACAAACTTATTTATTATATCTTTAATTTATATATTATGTATGCTCAATTTGTGTGTATATTCATAATGGTTAATATTTTTATAGTTATATTAAAATATCCATATTTATATACATATTTGTTTAATGTTATATTAAAAGAAAATCGATATTGTATAAGTATTTTTAAATGTTAGTCTGTTTGATTTATAGATATATGAGATATATTTTAATTATAGTAAATGTAACAAGTATCTTTTATGAAACTAGTATTTATTTGTTAAAAATAGTAGTTTTAATAATAATAAGTTACTAATAATAATAATAATAATAACGTTATTAATAATGATAATATTAATAATAATCATAATAATGATATTGTTGATAATGATACTTATGTTAATGATAATAATACTAATAATAACAATCATAATCATAATAATAATATTATTTATTCTATTAATGTTACTAAGTTAATGATAATATTTAAGATAATGATAATACTAATTACATTTAATAATAATACTAATTATTAATAATACTAGTTATTAATAATACTAATTATTAATAATACTTCTAATACATCCAACTTCATGATAATAAATATGATAACAATAATGATAAATGTAATACTAACAATAATTAATAATAATAACATTACTATTAATAATAATAATAATGATAATAATAATTATAAAGATTCACAACCTTTGAAGAGACATCTTAAAAAGAATAGTCGCTGCCCGGTTTCGAACTCACGACCTCTCGCACACCCGCTAACACTCAAGACCATGGCTCCATCGCATGTTTTATGTTTTAGATCCGTTTTCTTTATTTAAACCCAAATACTCGTATCAATACCTCCTTCATCTTCAAAATCGACCGAAGCCATATAACCACTCAACTAATTACATACTCGATTTATAACTTGAATTTGGAACACATAACATCATTTATGGTTACTTATATTTACAGAAGCGATTAAAACAGAAAAAAAATAAGTTCCCTGCTCTGCTACTGCCGTCGTGTTATTTAACAAGAACATAAATTGTGATTTCAATTTTTAAGGCTTGTTATACAAATATTACAACACGAACTAATTTCCAAATGTTTCGTATAATCTTTATGTACACTTAATTGAAACAATTACATAAACTTGACTTCGAATTTCCCCAAGAACACGATGGTTTGACTTTTTGAACTAGAACTTTGACTCAAAAATTCTCTCTTGATACTAAAATTTGAGATATGATACTTTTCAAAAAGTTTAAAGGGAAGATTTAGAATAGAACTGCATTAATAGATTTCGTAATGAAACAAAAATTCGAAGGTTTTGAAAAGTGATGCAAGAACAGAGGTGTCGTAATTAAAAAAAAATATTTTGATTAAATGGGAGTTGCTAAGGGTGTTGGAAAGTGGTAATTGATACTGTAATGTCATTGTGTATCATTCACAATTGATTTTGATCCTTTTATTGAAAAATCGAAGTCGACACCTATTATTCCATCGGGTACAGAAAATATATAAAATATTTAAAAGATGAATTTGATTTCTATCTGATTTTTGGATATATCTGTAATGGAATTTGTCTTTGTAACAGATTTTAGAACATCAAATCAATCAGCTATTGCAATGAGAAGGACATGAAATAGAATACGCTTTTACTTTATTTATTCATTTATATAACATATTTATGTACGTATTTATTTATATATCAGTACATATATATACTGTATCAGTAATTTATATATATATATATCTGATGTAATTTAGTATCTGTATATCTTTTATTATATATAATAAATTTTAATAATTACTAAATATAAATATATTAGTAACAATAATTCTAATAATATTAAATGTATTAAGAATCACAATAATAATAAAATTAATACTTAATAATAATAATACCCCTAATATTATAAATAATAATAATAAAAATTTATAATAATATAATAGTAATAATAATATCATTCTATTGTTAATAATACATATAAAATTTATTACAATTGTAATTATAATAATAATACTAATATTTTTTTTTAATGATAATAATAATATTAGTAACTAATACACTTTCTATATATCCAATTCGTATTTATATATTATATATCTAAAATAATATTAATAACACTACTATTGATATTAATATTAAAGGAAATAACAATATTATTACATATTTATATTTATAATTTAAATTTAATATATTAGTATTACATGTTACTGATTATGTAATATGGTTATATAATATACATTTCATAATAACTTATATTGAGTATTAAATTTTTATACACTTAACATATATTGCAATATACATATAATAATTATATAGAATCATATGTTTATATATAAATTCACTTTAATTATAACTTAGTTGTTTTATGTCTTACTTCGCATATTAAATTTTAAATGTTTAAATTATATTTTATTATTTCCAATTATTATTATGTGTATACTTACATTTATATTTATATGTATAAAAATATATTTATTTACATCAATTATTTGTGAATCATCGGAAATGGTCAAAGGTCAAATGATTTCATGAATATAGTTCACAGCTATTGGGATTCAATTACATAGACTTTGCTTATCGTGTCGGAACATATAAAGATCAAGTTTAAATTTTGTCTGAAATTCCTGGGTCATCACAGTACCTACCCGTTAAAGAAATTTTGTCCCGAAATTTGAGTGAGATGGTCATGGCTAACAATAAAAAATGTTTTCATGACGAATATGAGTTGATAATTTGAGTTTTATCATCATTGAGTAATATGGATAAAAATAACTCGATTATTCGAAGAGTACGAATGAAGCTATCACCAAAGAGTGAAATAGGAAAGTAAAGATTCATCTTAACTTTTGACAGAGTCAGGGTTGAATTCCGGAATTCAAGGGATTTGAAGAAAATTTTCGAAATCTAAAAGATTTGATTCTTTGACGAGTAAGGAAATTAAGATCTCTATAATTAATGTGGAAATCTGTGTTGATTTCTTTGTCTGGTATTTTCACTATAAATGAACTTCTTCCGTTCCATTATTTTCATCATTCCTATACTTTCTTCCTCTATTCCTACTTCTAAAATATTGTGGAAATGCTCCATCCAATTCTGATTCTTGATATTTTCCTATCTATGTATCTATCATCCTCCTTTTCAATCTTCCACCAGAAAATTTGTTTACTTCTACTATTGCCTTGGGGGGATACTATTCTTAATTATACCGTGTCTTTATATTGTTATTTTTATTAATATCCACGGTTTGTAACTTCTGTGTTGTTATTGGGTTTTATATCTCCCTTTATATTTCAATGTCCCTGCTTCTGTCTCCTATAATTATTTTCATCCACAGTTAATGCGCTCTCTTATTTGCTGCGATTTATACCTCCTTTCTATTTCGGAGCTTCATGCTTTTGTTTACTTTTCGCAAGTAACGGTCCAGAATTCATAGGTATGGAGTTTCGAATTATCATAATATACAAGGTAGAAAGAAAAGGTAGTAGCACGATTTGTTTTATCAAATTACCTGATTCACTGAGAATAGAACTATCAAGAATATATTTTCTTGATATGTTCCGAAGTTAAGCAGAATGAAAGAGTTATGTAACATGGCACATGATGACGTTATAATTTGTGAATCATCCTGTTCCATTTAGAAACTCAGCATGACTTACTGTAATATAATCACGTTGATCAAGTGTCATTATATTATACTAACTCATGCATCAGTTCCCAACATTACTTCAATAACATTCATATTTTAAGCTCGAAAGTTTACAGAATATAGAAACTAACAGTTTCTATATGATGTAACACTGATATCAGGAAGAGATTAATGATTTCAAATAAGAATAGTTATGAAAATATCTTCAGAAATATGGAGGATATTTATAATGAAAGATACGATGATATCTTGGAATTTCTAATATCGATGGATGATGAAGAAGATTTATTCGTAAGGGTTTAGATTCGGAAGCAAGGTATTCGTTAAAGATTTCATCAGAAACAGAATCATTTGGATTCTTTGAAGTCAAACTTATTCTTTGTGATTTGTCCATGTCTTTCTTCATAGTTTCGCATAATCCGCTTTTCAGTACTAAATTTTCTATTGAATGTTTCCAATATAATGATACACAGGAAGCACGAAGAGGTATATAATTTCGGACGAGAATATTTATGAAAATATCCTCAGAAATATCGAAGATATTGATGATGATATTTTGGAATTTCTAAGTTCGATGGTTGATGAAGAAAGATTTTTTTTCCCCGCAAGATTTTAACATAACTTCGGACCAAGATATTATTTGAAGGTTTCATCGGATCCAGAATTACCTGGATTCTTTGAATATATGGTATGGTCCTTGTATTTGTTCTTGGTCTCCTTCGTGGTTAGCTCAATCTGTTTTCCAGTTCCAACTTTTCTGAGCTTTTCCAACATACTATTCTTTATCATCAAACTTCCGATGATTAAGGTCGTTTACGGTTGTCTATGGTTTCTGCTGCTTCATTCAGATTTTTCAACATTCAGAGTATTGATTTTGTGACTGAGTGCTTTTCAGAATTTCAGAAGGAGAGATCATAATTCTAAGAGATAAATGTCATATATATAACTGTTGATGTAGATATGCTGTGAGTTTTAAAAGTACTGATTGCTGATTCCCGATAATTGGTATGGCGATTATTGTTACAGGGTATAGATGAATACAAGATGGGGTTTCAATAAATATAATGATTTTTCGGAAGTCCAAATTCATTGAAGTTGCTGGTAATTTTACTGCTGATGTGGTGAAATATAAACGGCTCTTTGGTAACGATGACGACAGACAAACTTATATATCGAGGTTATAATAAGGCTAATTCGAATGGAAGTTAAAGTTGATTTGTTGAAGCTGTGATAAAATTGGCTAATTTGAAAAGGGATCGCAAAGTTATTTTTGCTAATAAATGCTAAAGGATCTGATGCGGCTCAGTGTTAAACTTTTACTCAATTGTTGAGAGTTTCTCAGGTGCATAACTATATACATAAATCTTTTCTTCCGTAGATGAAGTGAGGTTGATTCATCCTATCGATTGAGGTGTTTTCAAGAATTATAAAAGGTTTGAATGCAGATTGTAATCGACGAGATACAAATGAGGTTTAAGATGAAATCAAGTGGCAAACTTGAAGAATTGTTTAGTTTCATATGTTATAATCAATATTTTAATTCATTTTAATTGTCCAATGATGGTGGTCCTCAATTGATAGTCCATAGTTAGCAATATATAATTTTTAAATTAATTAATACGTGTCGTGACCCGTATACGTCTCAGACTCGATCACAACTCAAATTATATATATTATTGTAGAATCAACCTCAACCCTATATAGAGAACTCGTTCATTACTGCATATAGAGTGTCTATGGTTATTCCAAATAATATATATAAATGCGTCGATATGATATGTCAAAACTTTGTATACGTGTCCCGATATTTGAAGTGCGTAAAATAAATAACAGAAATTAAATAACAATAAATAAAGTGCGTAAAGTAAATAACAAAAATTAAATGACTATAAATAAAATTGCGAGAATGTAAATTGCGATAAACAAACTACGATAATTAAATTGCGATAATTAAATGGTAATACGGAATTAACAGTTAGCTAGGATCAGTTAGCTAGGATTTTGTTAGCGTGGATTCTTAATAGAATTTCATATTGTTAATTAATCTGTTTCTAATCAATTTTTATTGTGTCCAGTATTTCTTCATTATGCCACTTGTTGGATTCTGATATGTCAAAATCCAAATATGTAATTGGATGAATATGGTTATTCTGTGGTGAACGGATTTGTATATTGGTAGATGTAAGTAGGATAGTATATGACTGTTGAAACAGATTCAAAGAACGTACAATGTAACTTATTAATGTGAAATTTAAATAGTCCTCGGGTATTACCTACCCGTTAAAATATTTTCACCATTAACAGTTTGTACAAGAGAATTTTTAAATTACAATCTTTATGAAAACATATGTACATATATATTTTCTTCAGATGTATTCATGGATTTAATGAGTTAATATGATGTTAAACTCATTTGCTTTTCGGTTGGAACTAGAATAACTAATCTCTAAAACTTTAGAGATTTCATATTCGCCATGTCGAACGAAGATAAATGAGGTAGAACGATACGTAGAACGAAGATCATACTCAAAGTACATATGATGATATTGAAGCATGGATTGTTGATGGTACTGGTGCTGTTATTGATTGTACTGTTGGTGCCGATGATGTTGCTGAAGCTGGTACATTTTTCACCATATCCTCCGAATTGATTATTCTAGCGCGAAGTTCGTTGACTTATTACTCCAGGATGATTGTCGGTCGGAACGAGAGGATGAATAAGATTCAGAATTGTAGATAGAATATAATCTTGTCGAGTTACCCTGGAAATGAGACTGAAAATGGTGTCTCGAACAGGTTCACCGGTAAACGCTTCAGGTTCATTGTCAAGAGGTGAATTTGGTTGGTGGAAGGGATTTCCTTCTGCGCGTTTCCATTAATTAAGTCAACTACAAACCCATCAGATGAATTGATAATGGCTGATTGGTTGATTCATGCCGATGACGCTGTTTTCGAAGCTTAGGTGAACATCTATGTCAGAATAGCTGTCGGAATAACTATCGGAATAGCTATCGGAATCCGAGGGACTCGAACTGGTTGCAGGATTCATCTCGTACGATCAGATGAAGGATTTTCGATAAGAAATAGATTATAGGATGTAGATTAGTACCCTGCAATACATAATTTACCTATGCATATATAATACTAAAACCCCATAAGTTACGGAAGAATCTACGGAAGTTGTCAGGAAAAGTTATAGTAACAGATACGCTAAGATATGAAGTAGCAGATACGCTAAGATATGAATTTTGTATATACACTATTCATGCAGTCAATGCAGCAAAACGTGTCTGGACTAAGAATGATAAGCAAGTGATTCTCTAAGAATGATAAGCAGGTAATTTTTGACACAAAATGATAAACAAAACTTTTGACATGCAGACACGGTCGAAGTCCAGACTCACTAATGCATCCTAACAACTCATAAGTTAGACACACTAATGCAGACATGATTCGCTAAGACCACCGCTCTGATACCAACTGAAAGGACCCGTCCTAATCCATCTGGAGGAAATCCATATCGATTATAAACGATTCACAATAGTTGATTACATCGCGAGTACTTGACCTCTATATGATACATTTTACAAACATTGCATTCGGTTTTAAAAGACAAACTTTCATTACATCGACAGTTGACAGACATGCATACCATTTCATAATATATCCAAATATAATTGACTTAATAATAATCTTGATGAACTCAACGACTCGAATGCAACATCTTTTGAAATATGTCATGAATGACTCCAAGTAATATCTCTAATATGAACAAATGCACAGCGAAAGATTTCTTTCGTACCTGAGAATAAACATGCTTTCAAGTGTCAACCAAATGGTTGGTGAGTTCATTAGTTTAACATAACTAATCATTTCCATCATTTTAATAGACCACAAGATTTTCATTTTCATTTCTCATAAATAAACGTCCCATGCATAGAGACAAAAATATCATTCATATGGATTGAACACCTAGTAACTGACATTAACAATATGTATATAACAATATCCCCATTATTCCGGGATCCTCCTTCAGACATGATATAAATTTCGAAGTACTAACGCATCCAGTACTTTGGATGGGGCTTGTTGGGCCCAATAGATCTATCTCTAGGATTCACGTCAATTAGGGTGTCAGTTCCCTAATTCTTAGATTACCAGACTTAATAAAAAGGGGCATATTCGATTTCGATAATTCAACCATAGAATGTAGTTTCACGTACTTGTGTCTATTTTGTAAATCATTTATAAAAGTTGCGCATGTATTCTCAGCCCAAAAATATAAAGGGTAAAAATAAACAGTTAATAAAATATTGCATGTATTCTCAGCCCAAAAATGTAAAGAGTAAAAAGGGAGCAAATAAAAACTCACACATATAAATATTGTAAAACAGTTAATAAAGCATTTGCATGTATTCTCAGCCCAAAAATGTAATGAGTAAAAGGGAGCAAATGAAACTCACCTAATGTATTTTGTAGTAAAAATACATAGAACGACATTGAACAAGTATAGGGTTGGCCTCGGATTCACGAACCTATATCATTTGTATATATATATTAAAACATATAATTGTAATTGAACAAACTTATTTATTATATCTTTAATTTATATATTATGTATGCTCAATTTGTGTGTATATTCATAATGGTTAATATTTTTATAGTTATATTAAAATATCCATATTTATATACATATTTGTTTAATGTTATATTAAAAAAATCGATATTGTATAAGTATTTTTAAATGTTAGTCTGTTTGATTTATAGATATATGAGATATATTTTAATTATAGTAAATGTAACAAGTATCTTTTATGAAACTAATATTTATTTGTTAAAAATAGTAGTTTTAATAATAATAAGTTACTAATAATAATAATAATAATAACTTTATTAATAATGATAATATTAATAATAATCATAATAATGATATTGTTGATAATGACACTTATGTTAATGATAATAATACTAATAATAACAATCATAATCATAATAATAATATTATTTATTCTATTAATGTTACTAAGTTAATGATAATATTTAAGATAATGATAATACTAATTACATTTAATAATAATACTAATTATTAATAATACTAGTTATTAATAATACTAATTATTAATAATACTTCTAATACATCCTACTTCATGATAATAAATATGATAACAATAATGATAAATGTAATACTAACAATAAATAATAATAATAACATTACTATTAATAATAATAATAATGATAATAATAATTATAAAGATTCACAACCTTTGAAGAGACATCTTAAAAAGAATAGCCGCTGCCCAGTTTCGAACTCACGACCTCTCGCACACCCGCTAACACTCAATACCATGGCTCCATCGCCTATTTTCTGTTTTAGATCCGTTTTCTTTATTTAAACCCATATAGTCGTATCATCTCCTCCTTCATCTTCAAAATTGACCGAAGCCATATAACCACTCAACTAATTACAGAATCGATTTATAACTTGAATGTGGAACACATAACATCATTTATGGTTACTTATATTTACAGAAGCGATTAAAACAGAAAAAAATAAGTTCCCTGCTCTGCTACTGCCGTCGTGTTATTTAACAAGAACATAAATTGTGATTTCAATTTTTAAGGCTTGTTATACAAATATTACAACTCAAACTAATTTCCAAATGGTTCGTATAATCTTTCTGTACACTCAATTGAAACAATTACATAAACTTGACTTCGAATTTCCCCAAGAACACGATGGTTTGACTTTTTGAACTAGAACTTTGACTCAAAAATTCTCTCTTGATACTAAAATTTGAGATATGATACTTTTCAGAAAGTTTAAAGGGAAGATTTAGAATAGAACTGCATTAATAGATTTCGTAATGAAACAAAAATTCGAAGGTTTTGAAAAGTGATGCAAGAACAGAGGTGTCGTAATTAAAAAAAATATTTTGATTAAATGGGAGTTGCTAAGGGTGTTGGAAAGTGGTAATTGATACTGTAATGTCATTGTGTATCATTCACAATTGATTTTGATCCTTTTATTGAAAAATCGAAGTCGACACCTATTATTCCATCGGGTACAAAAAATATATAAAATATTTAAAAGATGAATTTGAAGGTATTTCGTATGCCCGAGAGACACATTAAATTAATGTGGCTAACATGTTATGATCCAAGTCGGGTCATACCCAATAACAAGCTTAACGACACCTTATATGTATTTAATCTTTAACGAATGGATCGTTAAAAATATACGCGACACTTGGATTTTAGAAAATGGGTTTTCTAAAATATAATCACTTGAGATAAATTATTTGGATAATTTATATATGATATGGATATAATTATTTATAGGTTTAATTAATTATGTTGTGTTATATTTTATAAAATGGTTTATAAAATGTAAATAAATTAACAAGTGCATGGTATTTAATAACAAGTTCATGTATTTATAAACTTGTTTATAAGTTGTAAATCTTGTTATTAAATAAACTAATGTGTGCAGATTTTGGGACTCCAAGAAGGCACACCCATGCTTATTCTTGTTACTTTTAAGACTACACAAGTCCATATATGCATGTGTAACTCTTGGACCAAAGTAATACTTATTCTCTCAAGTGAAACTACACTTTGAAGCTTGAAAAAAAAACTGCAAAACAGAATTCTGCTGTGGCTGTTTCACGTGAGCTTTAGGGACTCAAAGGTGGGGTTTTAATTTATTTTGCAAGCTTAATTCAAGTGTCAAAGAAATCCTAACTAAAGGCATGAGTGTTGGGTTAATTGCTTGGGGTATAACACACTTGAGGCTTCAAGTTAGAAGCTCATTTTGCATCATCTTCATCAACATTTCTGCTGTCCAATTCAGCTCATTTCTCACTCATTGAGGAGGTATAAACTTCTTCTTTTACTTGTTTTATATGTAAGCATGATTTCATGACTTGATATTAACATGGAATTTAACAAATGGCTTTACAAACATACTTGTTCTATTAATGCTTCCGCTCGTATTAACTATCTTAAAATTGGTTTTATGATTGTGTAAACTTCATGAATATGTTGTTTTGAAACTTGTTAAATTCCATCAATGGTATCTAGAGCCGAAGTCTATGGATTATGCTTCTTATATTGTCCTTAAACCCACTATATTTGCATTTCATGTACATGCATGAATATGGAATGTAAAAATGTTCGGGTTTGGGTGGGTTTGTGAGTTTGGCCGAATTTGAAAGAGTTTCCAAGAGGGTTTGGAACTTGCAAATTGGTCATATTTGTTGTATGTAGTGTTCACAATCAATGCCTTGACCTTTTGATTGAATGCATGTGTGTTTGAATGATTTGTATTTATTCATTTGGTATGTAATAATTAATTCATTCATTTGGTTGTAATATTCATTCATTTGGGTATGTAATTTATTTTATATTTGGTATGTAAAATAGATTAGGTTGTATTTTCATTTTCTAGACAAAATGTATTAGGATATATTTTGTAACAAGATGAAAATGCATGAAGATCACAAGGAAGAACACAAGAAGCATGTGGATGCAAGGTTAAGTGGGAGGTTAAAACCTCTTACTTTGTGTTATAACCCTTTATCGGTGACATTTGTTTTCGGCTAAACAAATGTCTACCAAATTGGCTTGATTGTGAACACATTTGTTTTGCATGCGTGGTTGTTTTATTTCTTGTATGATTGTGGATTGTGTATGTTACTACAACAAGTTATCACACAAGTTAACAACAAGCAAAACTAAAATTTAATTGGTTAAATTATAAACAACATGACATTTACCAAACTACAATTTAATCGGTTAAATTGAAATGGCAAAAGGACATTAATAAATGGTTATTAAGAACACTAAAAGATTCGCACATATAAAATGGTTTATATCATGTAATTGGCTTAATTACAAGACTTGAAAATGGATTTCAAATGAACCATACACTAAATGCATGTTGGTGTATGGCATAAATGTTTTCTCAAACTAGAATTAATGAAAACTTAAAATCCCTTAATCAACAAAGCAAACAAGTTAAGCGCCATCCTTTTGTGTGACACTTAAAAATATTAGGGAACTCTAATGGGATAAAGGTCACCTAACCGTTATAAGCAAACTAATATGATTGAGGTAAATTTCGCACACTTGTGGGATAAAGGTCACCTAACCACTTGGATGTTAAATTTACACGTTTACACAAGTAGGATGACTTGATTTGGGAATCATGAACTTAGGGTCACCGAAGCATGAGGAACAAATAGGCGTTGATGGGATGAATATGCCATGCAAAAGGATTGCATGATCCCATAATTTAGAAGTTGCAAAAGGATTGCAATTGTCATATAAATGACTACCTAGCTAAATCAAATAACGGGATAAAGGTCACCTAACCGAAATTTGATTTACCGTTGGATTCTAATATTTAATAAGTCAATTAAAATTTAAAAGGGTATTGTTTATTAGATTTAAAATCGATACTTAAATGAACTTTGTTAAATTTTGTAGATGGCCGCCAATAACAACATGCAAAATGCACCTATTAACTTGAACAACCTATCGTTAAGGTCTCTCCTCGAGAAAGACAAACTCAACCATACGAACTTTATGGATTGGTTCCGCAATCTTAGGATTGTCCTCAAACTTGAGGATAAGGCGTATGTGTTGGAAGACCCCATTCCCGATCAACCAGACGAGGATGATACGGAAGGCATAGCTTATTGAGATAAGTATTGTGCTGATTCGGTGCAAGTCGCTTGCCTAATGCTTGGGACTATGATACCCGAACTCCAAAAGGATTTCGAGCATCATACTGCATATGACATGATCACGCAATTGAAGGAGATGTTCCTTCAACAAGCACGTGTCGAGCGCTTCGAGACCGTTCGAGCGCTTCATGCATGTCGTATGGATGACTCCCAATCCGTTTCATCTTATGTCCTCAAAATGAAAAGCCTCATTGATCGCGCAAACCGTCTTAACCTCAACATATCTAATGAGCTAGCCACCGATCTTATCCTAAACTCCTTGTCAAAGAGGTTTGACCAATTTGTAATTAATTACAATATGAATGGGATGGATAAGACCATTGGCGAACTTCATGGCATGCTCAGGACGGCGGAAACTAGCATGGGTAAGAGGACTTCACCCGTGCTAATGATCAATGATGGTGGGTCCAAAGGTAACAACACCTCTAAGCCAAAGGCGGCTAAGAGGAAAGGACCCGCCCATCAAGGCAAGGGAAAGGGGAGGATGGTTACCCCAACCAAAAACAAGAACAAGAAGCAAAAGGTTGCCGGACAAGCAAACCCCAAGGAAGACCCGTGCTTCGGTTGCGGTGAAATGGGTCACTGGAAATGCAATTGCCCGGTCTACCTTAAGGAGTTGAAGGAAAAGAGGGATGCGGGGCAATCCTCGGGTAACATATATATGGTATATATAGAGCTTAGTATTACTTCTTCTAATACATGGGTATTAGACACTGGATGTGGAACTCACATTTGCAATTCTTTGCAGGGGTTCAAAAGAAGTAGCAAGCAAACGGGTACATCAAGTCTCTTTATGGGTAATGGAGCCAAAGTGCAAGTGAAGGCTCAAGGAGACTTTGTATTAAAGCTTCCAAGTGGTTTGGAACTTATTTTGAACAATGTTTTGTATGCACCGGATTTATGTCGAAACATTATTTCAGTTTCCCGTTTAAAACAATGTGGTTTTTATCTTAATTTTGTTAATAATGATATCCATGTTTATTTAGATAATGTATTCTATTTTAAGGCTTCGCCTTCAAATGGAATTTATGAATTGGTTCATGATGATACATCATCTAGTAGCTCAATATACCATACTAGCATCAAGAAACTCAAAAGGGATTTGAGTGATTCCTACTTATGGCATTGTCGCCTTGGTCACATAAACAAGAACCGAATGCATACACTTCAAAAGAATGGAGTCTTGAAATCAAATGAGATGGACTCGTTTGATGTGTGTGAATCTTGTTTACAAGGCAAAATGACTAAAGCACCTTTCAAAGGGACCTATGAAAGGGCTAAGGACTTATTGGGATTAATACATTCGGATGTATGTGGACCCTTTAAGCCCATAGCTAGGAATGGTGAAAGATACTTCGTTACTTTCATTGATGACTTCAGTCGTTTTGGATATGTCTACTTGTTAAGACATAAGGACGAAACTTTTGAAGCATTCAAAGAATATCAAAGTGAAGTACAAAATCAACTCAATAAGACAATCAAGGTACTTCGTACCGATAGAGGAGGTGAATACCTAAGCGATGCTTTCCAAGATCATCTTAGAAGTTGTGGGATTATCTCGCAACTTACTCCACCCGGGACACCACAACTTAATGGAGTTTCCGAAAGGAGGAACTGAACCCTAATGGATATGGTTCGATCTATGATGGCTAGAAGCTCGTTACCTCTATCATTTTGGGGTTATTGTCTATGCTCCGCGGCTCGTATTTTAAATATGGCCCCAACCAAGAAAGTGGAACGAACACCTCATGAGATGTGGTTTGGAAAACCTCCATCTATATCATACTTAAAGGTATGGGGATGTGAAGCTTATCCTAAGCGTTACATCCCTAATAAGTTGAATGCTCGATCCACGAAGTGTATCTTCATAGGATATCCCAAGAATGATATGGGATACTATTTCTATGATCCAACCGAGCAAAATGTATTTGTTGCTCGAAAGGCGGAATTCCTTGAAACTAAGTTCCTAATGGAAGGAAATAGTGAAAGGAAGATAGATCTTGAAGAGGTTCAAGATCAAGTAGATGATACACAATTGGCTGACACTAGCACTCAACATGAAAATGTTGAGAGTGATCAGATGGATGATCAAAATACACAAGACGTTCGCAGATCTGGTAGGATTAGCAATCCTCCTGAGAGATATGGGTTTCTCATGGATGGTTGCTATGTGGTTGATTTGGATGAACCAATAAACTACCAAGATGCTTTATCAAGGATTGATAAAGATAAATGGCAGGAAGCCATGAACGCTGAGATGCAATCCATGTATGACAACCAAGTTTGGGAACTTGTTGCGCAACCTCCTGGCTCTAGGCTAGTTGATTGTAAATGGCTGTTCAAAATGAAAACCGACATACATGGAAACTTGGATACATATAAAGCTAGACTTGTAGCAAAAGGTTTCACTCAAACTCAAGGGGTTGACTATGATGAAACTTTTTCGCCTGTGGCGATGCTAAAGTCTATTAGGATATTACTTGCCATTGCTGCTCATTATGATTATGAAATATGGTAGATGGATGTCAAGACCGCCTTCCTAAATGGACATCTTGAGGAAGATGTCTATATGGTTCAGCCTGAGGGTTTTGTTGATCCGAAATATCCTAAAAAGGTATGCAAGTTAAAGAAGTCAATCTACGGATTGAAACAAGCATCTAGAATGTGGAATCATCGTTTTAATGAGGAGGCCAAGAAATTTGGCTTCATTAAAAATGGTGATGAAGCTTGTGTATACAAGAAAGCTAGTGGGAGCACTATCATGTTCCTTGTACTATATGTGGATGATATATTGTTATTTAGAAATGATATTCCGGCAATGCAAGGTGTTAAAACTTGGTTAAGCAAATGCTTCTCCATTAAGGATCTTGGAGAAGCACAATACGTTTTGGGGATTGGGATCTACAGGGATAGATCCAAGAAACTGATAGGTTTAAATCAAAGTGAATACATTGAAAAGATCTTGAAAAGGTTCAAGATGGAGAACTCTAAGAAAGGTTTGGTACCTATTCAAAAGGGAACACTTCTCTGTTCATCTCAGTGCCCCACCACGAAAGATGAACAGGAGAGAATGAAGAAAGTCCCATATGCTTCTGCCATTTGGTCAATCATGTATGCAATGATATGCACTAGACCGGATGTGTCATGCGCTCTTAGCCTGACAAGTAGATACCAGAATAACCCAGGAAACAGTCATTGGATTGTTGTTAAAAGTATATTGAAATACCTTAGGAGGACTAAGGATATGTTTCTGATATATGGGTCTGGTGAGGAGGAACTCGCTATAAAAGGTTACGTGGACGCGAGTTTCCAAACTGATCGTGATGATTCTCGATCACAATCCGGTTATGTCTTCACATTAAATGGAGGTGCGGTCTCTTGGAAGAGTTCAAAACAGGATGTTGTTGCTCTATCCACTATAGAGTCGGAGTACATCGCCGCATCATTGGCAGCTCAGGAAGCTGCATGGATGAAGAAATTCATCGACGACTTAGAAGTAGTCCCTTCCATTCAGGACCCTCTTGAGATCTTTTGTGACAACGAGGGTGCGATTGCTCAAATCAAGGAACCTCGTGCTCATCAAAAGACCCGTCATATTGAGCGGAGATTCAACTACATAAGGGATGAAGTTGAAAAGGGAAAGATATGTATTCGCAAAGTTCACACAGATCTTAATATAGCGGATCCTCTCACGAAGCTCTTACATGGATCAAAACATGCAGGACATGTTTGTGCATTAGGGCTTCGATATTCTAGTGATTGGTCATGATCTGTTTTAAGTATTGTAACGGAACGAAATTGTTCAAACTCATTAATATAATTATGGTTTAATTTATTTTGAGTTAAGTTCCTATTTTGCATATTTTATCCATGAATAAGCAATTATTCTAAATTCTGTAGTCGATCACATTTGTGGGAATAAGTGTGAGGTTTAGACTATTATGAACTTGGATTGGTTTACATTCACGGGATGAATGTGGGGCAAGGTTGCAACCAAGGTTCATAGATATTTGTGGGATACAAATATTGGAAGACCCGCCCTCAAGATTTACTAAATGGAGCCTTTGTGGTTGATCACATGTAATCTTGAGTAAAGGCGAATATCATTGTATCCTCTGACCTGAGATACATATTGGATTCAGATATCTACCAAGTATTGTGCCTTGATTCTTTCCTTTGCTATTCTGAAATATGGTAGTTCATAAGGAGGAGCTCAGGTATAATGCAAGGTATATATTAAGGACGTATGTAGTCAAGATGGAATTTGTCCCTCTTATTCGTTGAGAGTCAGATGTCTAAGGCCTGATAAAGTTAAATCTAGAAGAGAGTGATCACTCTGTGTCTCTTGGATTTAACATGACATATAGGACGAAAGGAAATAATGAAAGATTCACCTATTCATATTCGAGATGGGAACTCGAAAGGGATGATGTTATTGAATGGCACAAAGTCATAACATGTTGGGGGTGATGGACGGTCGTTAGGTGGTATCCATCACTTGCATTAATTTCTTATGATTCTCGTGCAAGTGGGAGATTGAAGGTATTTCGTATGCCCGAGAGACACATTAAATTAATGTGGCTAACATGTTATGATCCAAGTCGGGTCATACCCAATAACAAGCTTAACGACACCTTATATGTATTTAATCTTTAACGAATGGATCGTTAAAAATATACGCGACACTTGGATTTTAGAAAATGGGTTTTCTAAAATATAATCACTTGAGATAAATTATTTGGATAATTTATATATGATATGGATATAATTATTTATAGGTTTAATTAATTATGTTGTGTTATATTTTATAAAATGGTTTATAAAATGTAAATAAATTAACAAGTGCATGGTATTTAATAACAAGTTCATGTATTTATAAACTTGTTTATAAGTTGTAAATCTTGTTATTAAATAAACTAATGTGTGCAGATTTTGGGACTCCAAGAAGGCACACCCATGCTTATTCTTGTTACTTTTAAGACTACACAAGTCCATATATGCATGTGTAACTCTTGGACCAAAGTAATACTTATTCTCTCAAGTGAAACTACACTTTGAAGCTTGAAAAAAAAACTGCAAAATAGAATTCTGCTGTGGCTGTTTCACGTGAGCTTTAGGGACTCAAAGGTGGGGTTTTAATTTATTTTGCAAGCTTAATTCAAGTGTCAAAGAAATCCTAACTAAAGGCATGAGTGTTGGGTTAATTGCTTGGGGTATAACACACTTGAGGCTTCAAGTTAGAAGCTCATTTTGCATCATCTTCATCAACATTTCTGCTGTCCAATTCAGCTCATTTCTCACTCATTGAGGAGGTATAAACTTCTTCTTTTACTTGTTTTATATGTAAGCATGATTTCATGACTTGATATTAACATGGAATTTAACAAATGGCTTTACAAACATACTTGTTCTATTAATGCTTCCGCTCGTATTAACTATCTTAAAATTGGTTTTATGATTGTGTAAACTTCATGAATATGTTGTTTTGAAACTTGTTAAATTCCATCAGAATTTGATTTCTATCTGATTTTTGGATATATCTGTAATGGAATTTGTCTTTGTAATAGATTTTAGAACATCAAATCAATCAGCTATTGCAATGAGAAGGACATGAAACAGAATACGCTTTTAATTTATTTATTCATTTATATAACATATTTATGTACGTATTTATTTATATATCAGTACATATATATACTGTATCAGTAATTTATATATATATCTGATGTAATTAAGTATCTGTATATATGTATATCTTTTATTATGTATAATAAATTTTAATAATTACTAAATAAAAATATATTAGTAACAATAATTCTAATAATATTAAAAGTATTAAGAATCACAATAATAATAAAATTGATATTTAATAATAATAATACCCCTAATATTATAAATAATAATAATAATAATTTATAATAATATAATAGTAATAATAATATCATTCTATTATTAATAATACATATAAAATTTATTACAATTGTAATTATAATAATAATACTAATATTTTTTTAATGATAATAATAATATTAGTAACTAATACACTTTCTATATATCCAATTCGTATTTATATATTATATATCTAAAATAATATTAATTACACTACTATTGATATTAATATTAAAGGAAATAACAATATTATTACATATTTATATTTATAATTTAAATTTAATATATTAGTATTACATGTTACTGATTATGTAATATGGTTATATAATATACATTTCATAATAACTTATATTGAGTATTAAATTTTTATACACTTAACATATATTGCAATATACATATAATAATTATATAGAATCATATGTTTATATATAAATTCACTTTAATTATAACTTAGTTGTTTTATGTCTTACTTCACATATTAAATTTTAAATGTTTAAATTATATTTTATTATTTCCAATTATTATTACGTGTATACTTACATTTATATTTATATGTATAAAAATATATTTATTTACATCAATTGTTCGTGAATCGTCGGGAATGATCAAAGGTCAAATGATTTCATGAATATAGTTCACAGCTATTGGGATTCAATTACATAGACTTTGCTTATCGTGTCGGAACATATAAAGATCAAGTTTAAATTTTGTCAGAAATTCCCGGGTCATCACAAAGATTACAAAAGTACACGCTGAAATCAACATGAAGTTTTCATGACCCGTCCTAATCCATCAAGAAGAGTACATTACACTTGGTTACATCGCGAGGTACTTGACCTCTATATGATACATTTTACAAACGTTGCATTCGTTTTTAAAAAAAAAACTTTCATTACATCGAAAGTTGACGGCATGCATACCATTTCATAATATATCCAACTATAATTGACTTAATAATAATCTTGATGAACTCGACGACTCGAATGCAACGTCTTTTGAAATATGTCATGAATGACTCCAAGTAATATCTCTAATATGAGCAAATGCACAGCGGAAGATTTCTTTCATACCTGAGAATAAACATGCTTTCAAGTGTCAACCAAAAGGTTGGTGAGTTCATTAGTTTATCATCAATATTCATTTCATCATTTTTAATAGACCACAAGATTTTCATTTTTATTTCTAATAAACAAAATCTCATATCAGGCATTTCGCACGGCATAGAGGTAAAAATCATTCATATGGATTGAACACCTGGTAACCGACCTTAATAAGATGTGATGGGGATCAACATAACAACAAGTTCTTAATGTTAACATGATCACAAAACTAATTGATTTAGAGTTATAGCAAGCGGAAGCATAATTATTAAGAAAACAAGTTTATATGTTTAACCATTTAAATTGAATCCTATGTAGATATCAAGTCATGAACATATACTTACATATAATAACAAGGAAGTAAGATTATACCTCCTTAAGATTAATTGAGGGCTGAATTTGATGAGTAAGATGATGATGAAAAACAACCTCTAACTTAAAGCCTCAAGTGTGCAATACCCACAAGCCTTTTATGCACCAACACCACCTTTGATTAGTTAGGATTTTTGACACTTGAATGAGTTAGTTATCAATCAAGAAACCCTCTCTATTTGCTCTCTAAAATTCGGCCAGCAGCACTACTAGGTGAAAGTAAGAGTGTTTTGAACTTATGAGAGCAAAACTTGAGTCAAAACCTTGGTTAAAGAAACTTGCATGCACATATGGAGATGTGTTCTTAAAAGTAACAAAATAACAAGCATGGGTGGTGTCTTGGAGCCCTAAAAAATGTCCACCCATGTGTGTTTTATATCAAGAATTGCAATTTTATAAAACTTGTATAAAACATAATGCATTTGTTAAGTTACTTGTATTTTATAAACCATTTTATAAAATATAACACAACACAATTATTTAAACCTATAAATAATTAAATCCATATCATATATAAATTATCCAAATAATTTATCTCAAGTGATTATATTTTAGAAAACCCATTTTCTAAAATCCAAGTGTCGCGTATTTATTTAACGATCCAATTGTTAAGATAAATACATATAAAGTGTCGGTAACCTTGTTATTGGGTATGACCCAACATGGATGATAACATATTAGCCACATTGATCTAATATGTCTCTCGGGCATATGAAATACCTTCAATCTCCCACTTGCACGAGAAACATAAGAAATTAATGCAAGTGATGGATACCACCTAACGACCGTCCATCACTCCTAATATGTTATGACTTTGTACCATTCAATAACATCATCCCTTTCAAGTTCCCATCTCGAATATGAATAGGTGAATCAATTACCCTTTGACCGTTCTCGACGATTCACGAACAATTGTGTGTATATAAAAAAGGAAATATATATATGAATTCTATACATAAGTAATATTATATATATTGTAATTAAAAATTTAATATATTATAATTAAGTAAATATGATATAATTAATAAATTGTATTATATTAAATTTAATTACAAGGTTGTATATAATTGTTATATTAATATTATTATCATTACTTTTATTAATATTTGTATTATTAAAATTATTATTTCTAAAATAAAATATATATATATATATATATATATATATATATATATATATATATATATATATATATATATGTATATATATATATATATATATATATATATATATATATATATATATATATATATATATATATATATATATATATATATATATTTTGATATGTATAAGTTATTATATTATTATCAATGGTACTACCATCAATAATATTAATATTATTAATATTATTGTTAGTATCATTATTACTAATATTATTATCATTTGTATTATCATTACTATATAATTATTAATAAACTTAATAAAAATTACCATTTTATGATTATTAGCATCATTATTAATTATTATTTTAGAATTATGGATATTATTATTATTACTATTATTTATATAATTACTATTGTTAATAATTTTATTATTAATATACTTATTTATTTATTTATACAAATTATATATTATATGATATATGAACTCAGAATGTGTTACACATCCTGTTCAATCTACAGATACATTTTTGTTTCTGTCTACTAACTGGTACGATCGATCTCAATTTCCATAATACAAAAAAGTTATGTTAGAATGGAATCTGCTTTTTAATTTTTTTAATTTTTATTTTTTTATCTCCTGTTCTTTCATCTGATCAAGTACTAATCGATGCTCATTATTTTAGCTATAAAATCAAACGTTTACTCTGTGTTTTGAAAAACTCATTCAACCTTCCACTATCATCATCAATTACACAATCCATTTGACAACTTATATTTGATTTAAATTAAACAGAAAAGTCGAAATACATCACGAGCTCTGTTATGAACACTTTTTAATCAAAACATGATTTTGAATTGAAATTCAAAATCCTTAAATGTAATGTTGTTAGAAATCTTTCATTCAAATTATCTGGAAAGTTTCAATCTCCAATTTTTCATATTGATCATAAATTTCTGAGTCAAAGCTTTTAAATTTAAAAGTTAAACTTTTGTTCTTTGATCAAATTCGAGTAATCTGTTACAACTGAAGTTAAATTGATGATTTCTAAAGCTTCCATGAATGAATTACAACATATTTTATGTTGTAATCATAATCCAAAAGTGTCCTAAATTCAAAATCACGTTTCAAGTACTATTTTTTATGCTGTTCTACAGCTTTTTATTTTATTTAATTTTCTTTTTCTTTCTATCTTCCTTTCTTTGAGTTATTTCAAACACAATTACATTTTATTCTATTTCAAATCCATGCCCAATTCGAACCTATCAAATAATGATTCAAAATCCAGTCGATGGTATGAAGAAGGAGGAGATAACAGAAACACCGGTTAAATATGTTCGGGTTCGTTAAATAATCAGAAAAGTAGAAGTAGCAGAATGGTTTGGGTGTGTTCGGATTTAGCTAGAGGGCGCAGGTTCAAGCCTGACTGATGGCTGTTTTTTTTAAAACCTATTCTTTGAGGTAGAATTATTACTACTTTGTAGAATTATTATTATTTTTATTGTTATTATTAGTATTATATTATTGCTTTTATTATTATTATATCATTTATTATTATTATGATTATGATTAAAGTTATTATTATTATTATTATTATTATTATTATTATTATTATTATTATTATTATTATTATTATTATTATTATTATTATTATTATTATTATTAATACTATTAGTAATATTGTTATTTTTATTGTTATTATCATTGTTATAAGTATTATATCTATTATTATTATTATTATTATTATTATTATTATTATTATTATTATTATTATTATTATTATTATTATTATTATTATTATTATTATTAATTATGATATTACTATTAAATTTAAAACTTTAATATTATTATCATGAATATGTTTATTATTATTATTATTATTATTATTATTATTATTATTATTATTATTATTATTATTATTATTATTATGAAAGTAATATTATTTATTATCATTTTCGTAAATATTAATATTAATATCTTTTTATAAATAATAGAAGTGTTAATATTGATATAAGTAATATTATTATCACGAGTATTATTAATATGTAAGTACTAAAATCATTATCATGACTATCATTAATAGTAAAATCAATATTTTTACAAGTATTATTATTATTATTAATATCACTATTATTATTACTATGATTCTTATTATAATTATTATCATAAGTAATGTTATTGTTAATATTATCATTATAATCAAATACAACTTTTAATTACTATATTAACAAGTATATAAACACATACTTATAAGTAATATTACATATAAGTATGAATATATTATATTAACAATTTTTATATAAATATTCATATAAAACAAATTAGGTATTTTAATATATATATATATATATATGTATATACAACTATATAAATAATAATCTTTTTCAAATATATATACAAATTAAATAAATAATATATAAAGTTATAATATATAAAATTGTTCGATTACGATTATATGTATTAATAAATATACAAATCATATAGGTTCGTGAATCCAAGGCCAACCTTACACTTGTTCAATGACGTCATATGTATTTTACTACGAAATACAGTATTGTGAGTTTCATTTACTCACTTTTTAAATGCTTTTGCTATATATATATATATATATATATATATATATATATATATATATATATATATATATATATATATATATATATATATATATATATATATATATATATATATATATATTTTTGGGACTGAGAATACATGCGCTGCTTTTATAAATATTTTACGAAATAGATACAAGTAACCGAAACTACATTCTATAGTTGGATTATCAAATCGAATATGCCCCTTTTTAGTCTGGTAATCTAAGAATTAGGGAACAGACACCCTAATTGACGCGAATCCTAAAGATAGATCTATTGGGCCCAACAATCCCCATCCAAAGTACCGGATACTTTAGTACATCGAATTTATCATGTCCGAAGTTGTCACGGAATGATGGCGAATTTATCATGTCCGAAGTTGTCCCGGAATGATGGCGAATTTATCATGTTCGAAGTTGTCCTGGAATGATGGAGAATTTATCATGTCCGAAGTTATCCCGTAATGATGGAGATATTCTATATGCATCTTGTTAAGGTCGATTACCAGGTGTTCAATCCATATGAATGATTTTTATCTCTATACCATGCGAAATGCCTGATACGAGATGATGTTTATAAAAATGGAAATTTAAATCTTGTAGTCTATTAAAAATATGGAATTGATGGATTATGATAAACTAATGAACTCACCAACCTTTTGGTTGACACTTTTAAGCATGTTTATTCTCATGTATGAAAGAAATCTTCCACTGTGCGTTTGCTCATTTTAGAGATATTACTTGGAGTCATTCATGACATATTTCAAAAGAGGTTGCATTCGAGTCGTTGAGTTCAACAAGATTATTATTAAGTCATTGATAGTTGATAAAATATGAAATGGTATGCATGCCTGTTAACTTTCGATGTGATGAAAGTTTGTCTTTTAAAAACGAATGCAATGTTTGTAAAATATATCATATAGAGTTCAAGTACCACGCGATGTAACCAAATGTAATGTATTCGTTCAGATGGATTAGGACGGGTCATCTCATGTGGTATTAAAGCTGGTATAACCGCATCCATGTGTGGCGGGTTAGTCGTAAAGGAGGTTCTCACAGTGTGACATGTGGCGAAGCATTGGCTCTTACTCCTTACGATCCCTTACGAGGGTTGGCAGTAGCTGAGAGGTAGGCCCTAAAATCAGTATCTGAGGTACACTCAGTGGTCGTCGGATAGTTAAGGTACTGGGTGGGACGGTGGTTGTCCCTACTGTATTTACATGTGGTATCAGAGCGGTGGTCTTAGCGAACCAGGTCTTGCATTAGTGTGTCTAACTGATAGTTGTTTAGACGCATTAGTGGGTTTGGACTTCGACCGTGTGTGCATGTCAAAAGTTTTGCTTATCATTTTGTGTCAAAAATTACCTACTTATCATTCTTAGGGAATCACTTGCTTATAATTTTTAGTCTAGACACATCTTACTGCATTGATTGTATGAATAGTGTATAGACAAAATTCATATCTTAGCATATTTGTTAATTCATATCTTAGCGTATCTGTTACTGTTACCTTTTCCTGACAGCTTTCGAAACTTTCTCCGTAATCTGCGAAATCTTTAGTACTATATATATAGATATTCTATGTAGTTAGAATATCATCCAATATTCGAAAATCATTTCATCCTTTATTCAATCGTACGAAATGGAACTCACCACTAGTTCAAGTCCCTGGGATTCCAATATGGAGTTTCACTCGAGCTCCGAAATTAGTATAACCAGAATGGATCAACAAATCAGTCATCACCAATTCTGGATGAATTGAGGATGGGTTTGTAGTCGACTTAATCAATGGAGACGCGAAGAAGGTGATCCCTTCCACCAACAAAATTCACCTCTTGGCAATGAACCTGAAGCACTTACTGGCGAACCAGTCCGAAACACCATTTTTAGCCTCATTTACAGGGTAGCTCAATACGATTATATTCTATCCACAATTCTAAACCTTATTCGTCTGCTCGTTCCAACCGTCAACCATCACGGAGTAATAGAAGAAGTCAACAAAATTCGCGCTCGAGTAATCAATTTGGAGAATATAGTGCAAAATTTACCAGCTTCAGCAACATCACCAGGACGAACAGCACCACCCACATCCACACCATTACCATCAACAATCCATGCCTCAACATCTCATTCTGTACCTCGAGTATAATCATCGTTCTACATGACATTCTACATCGATTATCTTCGTTTGACATGATGATTATGTAGTCTCTAATGTTTTAGAGATTATATATTCTTGTTCTAACGGTAAATCAAATGAATTTAATATCATATTGACTCATTAAATCCATGATTACATCTGAAGAAAATATATATGTATATATATTTTCATATAGATTGTAATTAAAAATTCTTTTGCACAAACTGTTAATGGTGAAAACAAGATTGAAGGTACGCGCTACGCGGCTAAATATTATTGATAAAAAGTAGATAAAAAAATTAACCTTCAGAGGTTATAGTCATTCATTAGAAGTAGCATACCCATCAGAAATCGTTGACCATAATTTACATCATTAATAACCTAACTACTACAAGTTTAATATCTAATCATCAAAAGACAAACATACTAGGTCAATAGATATATAAAAAACTTCTAATAATTCTGCATATGCTGTTGAAAATGTGCAGAATCTTAAGGCCTGCATTGGTAAACAGATCAATCACATAAGGTCATCAAAGTCGTGAACGTCATCCCATGCAACGCAGAACCTGGTTTCAGTACGCTAAAATATAATCCACAATTCGTCGCCTGGTTTATAGTCATTTAAAACAAGGAATTTCCTCCAGCCATCAGAGACATACGACTTTTGTTTCAATCTGTTTCTGGTTTCCAACAGCTTCCAGGTGTAGGTTCTATCGAAAGCATCAACGCATTCATAAGTGAACCTGCCAGCTAACTCTAGTATCTTAAGTGCTTCTTCTGGTAGGCGCTGTATAGGAATAAACACTCTTTAGTCATCTTATGAATGGCATTCAGGAATGTATAATTTATATGTAACAGACTTTAGCATGAAAATAAACAACTTACCCATATATTTCCCCTCGGTATGGTCACGAAAAAATAAACGTCGCTAGTGTTCATGTTAGCACTGTTAATTTATGTATACAAGGAAACAAATGTCAGATGCAAAATACCTGGATATAACTGACTTGTCCAAATATACTTTTGTTAAACATGTTAGAAACATAATAAATAAGATTGCCATAGGTGGTTTGCTGTATTAAAAATGGAGCTAAAGAAGTAGCATGAATTTCAGAAATATTAAAAGAAAGCCTGCTGATGTTAGCATAAGAACACACGATGAAGTGAACATTCAATAATTATTTGCAGGTTTCTATATAGATTTGTGTGCATTTTTTTCCTATTGTGTAGATTTTGGTGTGTTTCTATTTCTGTTTGCAGCTAACTGTATGCATTGCCTATTTGGATGCTGTTTTGAAAATCAGTATATTTCACAAGTTTATAAAAAAAAACATAAACAGAAGAGAAAAAGAGGTTGCAGACATGTATAGAAAGGCAACAGATGTGCAATTGTAAAGTGATCAAGAAGGGAAACAAACCTTTTCCTTTGAGCAGTGTTGAATTTTTTCTATTTGCTGAGAGAGAGTTGGTGATGAAGTAGATGGAGATGGTTAAGGTGATTTTGTAGGTGAAGTAAGTGGACAGAAGATCTGGTCAGGTGAAAGGAGATCTCTTGAGCTTCCAAAAAATTAAATGTTGATTGTAGGTTTGGTTGATAGCTTTGAATGCCTTGGTGTAAATGATGTATTAAGTCTTTAGTGTAGGTAACTTTGGTCTGCAGCAACAACTGTCTTTAATTAGAGCTGAAAGCATGCAACCATCTCATGCAGTACCTATCAGGGCAGACAACAATATGTAAGTATAACAACTTATTGAAAAAATACAAAGCATAAGTATAATAGATTGTACAATTGACTACCAATACTAAATTGAGGAAAACAGAATGCAAGTAATTAAATAAATACACTGAAAGCACCTAACTTAGAGCATTCATTTAAAAGTGTACATTTCGTAACAGAAATTTGTAGAAACATACCAATACATAAAAACCATAATGTATTGGCCAAAGTGTTTCATCAACGATCAGGAAGTTAACATACAACGATAATCTACATCCTAAACCAGTCAAGGATTACAAATACAGGTACACAAACCAAGTTTTCAGTAAGCACACAAATAACTAACAGACGGCTAAAAAAGTTTTGCAAACCAACACAAAGTAATGTGGTTTACAAGCTTCTAGCCGCCAAACCAAAAGAAACTACCCTTTGTGCCCGATACCGCGCCTGTGATCAGGCGTGAACTACGTCGCGTTTTTTCCTTCCTCGTGTGCTACCCTTCTTGGACTCTTCGGTGAATAAAGCTCGTTTGATCGGCTTCTTTGAATTCCCTTTTTCTGGTTTCCCTTTCTTTGGCTGCTCCGGAATGTGTAACTGGACAGTTGATGGAGGCGTGCTGTTTGTGCTGTCTGTGGCAACTTCAGCTGTGCACGAATAAGATGTATAAGTGCAGGTTACAGGTTATGAAACAAAACTGAATGTAGGTTACGTAAGTTGGGGCGTTAATAAATTTAAGAATATAGTGCATTGAACAAAGACATAATTACCCAGGTGGTGAACCTATTGCCAAGTCCTCAACTTCCGTGGAGGAGTTAGGCGGGTCATTGTTTTTCGCTACGTTTGGTATTTCATCAAGAAGCCTTGTGACGATGAATTCTGGGTGCGTTTTCCTTGATTGAGGGTTGTAGTGGAACTGGAATATGTGAGTCTGCCCTTCTATGGCTCTTATGATGGGAGGTAGTTCATGAGGCTGATCATAACCTCTGTTTGTTACGAGGTCACTGTAAGTGGTTCCAACAATTACATCACCCGCTTCCGAGAAAAAGGTAAAGTACGTAGTATTCGATGTGTCGTTGACGATAATTTTGAAGCAGTAGCTGAAAATGTCATGAAAGTAGTCAGTTAGTCTGCAGTTAAGTAGGAGAAAATATATGGATGTAAGGTGTTCTTACGTGGGCGTGTAGGTACCTTTGGTACCGTGGACCCGGCATGTGTAACTGTTGGGAACGTCAATGTCCTCCGTGACTTTCAACAAACATTCGCTGTAGCTTTTGTAATACCAGTCTCTGTTTCCACCGACTTGTTCAATCGTGCCTTCACAAGTAAAGTCTACATTCTGTAAATTGCAAATTTGTACGTATATTATTAGATCAGTTTGAAATATATTTAATGGCAATGTATGTGACGACCCGGGAATTTCTGACCAAATTTAAACTTAATCTTTATTTGATTCCGACACGATAAGCAAAGTCTGTAACGTTGAGTTTAAAAACTTTTGAACTGTTTACATGGATTCAATTACCTTTGACTCTTTCCGAGGATTCACGAACAATTGTTTATAAATAAATATGTATAAATATATATATAAATACAAGTGTATATATTAATTTGAAATTTATAAATTATAATTTAAACATTTGAGTTAAAAATGTAAAAATAAGACATAAAATAAGTAAGTGTAATTTAAAATGAAGATTTATATAAATATGTATGTTTATTATAATTTTATATGATACAAAATGTATAAATAATAAATCTTTAACAAAAGTTATTATACAATGGATTATATGATCATTAAATATTACATAAGTAATAATATATATATAAAAACAAATTTAAATATAATTGTTATAATAATATTATTACTTTCATTATTATTATTAAAATAAATATCGGTATAAATAACATTAGAATAAATATAAAATTTAACATATATGTATATTGTTATATTATTATTATAAATATTACTATTATAATATTATTATAATCAGTATTATTATAATTAGTATTATGAATATCATTAATTATTATTATTATCATTATCATACTTAGAGTTATAAAAACATTACTAAAATTATTATTAGTGACATTATTATTACTATCATATTATTATAAATTGTATTATTATTATGTATAATATTAAGAGTATTATTATTATTGTTATATTTATTAATAATATTTATATAATCTATAAAAAAAAATATATATATATAAATATAGGAGTCTACATGTATGGATATATATAAAAACAAATAGATATCTATATATACAAATATATATCACGATCTGCATTATTATTTATTATTATTATTTATTATTATTTATTATTATTATTATTATTTAATTGTTATTATTATTAATTATTATAAACCTTATTAGAAATAATATTAATATATCATTTAATTATCTATATTAAGGGAATTTGATCTATAAAGCAGAAAGAATCATCCAGTTGTTACATATCGTAGTCGACCTATATTTTCCTGTCTCTAATCTGTATAAAACAACAAAAATTCAATTCAGAATAGATACAAAATCTGTTGAGGGTCACGATCACTTTTCCATTTTCTTTTTATATTTTTTTCTTTTTTCTTTCTGTGTTATATTTTCGATCCTTACTGGCTCCTTTAAATATCAAATGATATGATTATGTTAACACCATCAACCTTTTATCATCAGATATCCATTACAACTGATATTGTCTTGAATTCGCGAATTTTTAAAAATAGAATAATAAGAAACAGTTTGTTTTGCCCTGTTCTTCCTATTTTCATCAAAACCTCTAATTCGAAATTAAATTCAAAAAGTGTTAATGCAGAGTTGTTGGTATTGATTCCTTCAAACTATCTGCAAAAGATGGAACTTCAATTTTAACTGTCGAATTCAAATTCTTGAGTCAAAGGTTGGAAATAAAAAGTCAAACAAATTTTTTTTGAAGAAATTCGAGTTCTGTGTTAGGGTTAAGGTAAAATTGATAATATCTAAAGTTTCTATGAGTGATTTAAGATATACCTCAAGAAGGAATTTAGGTCTATAATGTTCTCAAAATCAAAAAGCCATTTTTTTTCTTTCGGTAATGCTTACGAACAGCAGTAGCTGTTCTTGGTGTTTTTTTATTTTTATTTTATTTTTCTTGCACGTCTAACAATTTGATGTCTATTATAACTCGTTTATAAAAAAAAAAACATTTCACACACGAACGATTCATACCTTTGATGAATGGAGTCCTCGGTTAATTAATTGTTGGGAGGAAGAAGAAAGAGATAACATGTATAAGGCATAAATAAATTTAGGGATCAGTTTTATCAGAAAAACAAGTGCAGAAGAATGGTTAGAGGGTGTGACGTGTGAGCGGGTGGTCACGGGTTCGAGCCTGGGAAGGGGCATTCCTTAATTTTTTTGCTGGTTTCTTTTAAAGGTAGTAATTTAATTATTATTATTTTTTTCTATTATTATTATTATTATTATTATTATTATTATTATTATTATTATTATTATTATTATTATTATTATCATCTTTATTGTTATAATTATTATTATTGTTATAGTTATTATTATTGTATTGTTATTGTTAGTACTTGTATTAGTAATCAAAATTGTTATTATGTAAATAAAGATTACTAATATAATTATTATTACTACTATTAATATTATCATTATTGTTATGATTATATTATTATTATCATTAAGATTATGATTATTATTATCATTATTAGTATGAAAATGATATAATTCCCATTAATATTAGTATTAGGATAATTTTATGATTTTTAGTATTAGTATTAATATAAGTGGTTTTTATTAACATTATCATTATTATTTTAATTAATATTTGTATTAATAACATTTTTATAGTTATTAAGATTATTATGAATATTATTAACATAAGTATCATTATTAACAAAATCATTATTATTATTATTAATATTTGTATTATTAATAAAGTTATTATTATGATCATTAGTAAAACTTTAATATCAACACTATCAATTTAACAAATAAATATTTTGTACATAAAAACACATTTATTATATATACTATAAATATATTGATATTCCAAATAACTATATGAAAAACATATTATCATTATACATATGGCTACATATGACAAAATTAGGTATATTAATATAATACTAAATATATATAGATACTGATATAACTACAATAATCTTTTTTGATATATATATATACAAAACAAACATATATAACACATAATTTAAGATACAATAAAAATATATGATTTTAAATGAAATTTAGTATGAATATTATAATTACAATGACATAAATAACATATATTAATAAATGAAATTATGAGATTTCCAGTATACGTTTTAATATATAAATGAATGATATAGGTTCGTGAATCCGAGGCCAACCCTGCATTTGTTCAATATTGTCATATGTATTTTCACTACAAAATACATTAGGTGAGTTTTCCTTTGCCTTTTTACCCTTTATATTTTTAGACTGAGAATACATGCACTGCTTTTATAACTGTTCTACGAAATAGACATGAGTAAATGAAACTACATTCTATGGCTGGATTATTAAACCGAATATGCTCCTTTTTATTAAGTCTGGTAATCTAAGAATTAGGGAACAGACACCCTAATTGACGTGAACTCTAAAGATAGATCTATCGGGCCTAACAAGCCCCATCCAAAGTACCGGATGCTTTAGTACTTCGAAATTTATATCATGTCCGAAGGAGGATCCTGGAATGATGGGGATATTCTTATATGCATATTGTGAATGTCGGTTACCAGGTGTTCAATCCATATGAATGATATTTTTGTCTCTATGCATGGGACGTTTATTTATGATAACTGGATATGAAATTTTTATGGTCTATTAAAATGATGGAAATGATTATTTATGTTAAACTAATGAATTCACCAACCTTTTGGTTGACACTTTAAAGCATGTTTATTCTCAGCTATGAAAGAAATCTTCCGATGTGCATTGCTCATATTAGAGATATTACTTGGAGTCATTCATGACATATTTCAAAAGACGTTGCATTCGAGTCGTCGAGTTCATCAAGATTATTACTAAGTCAATTATAGTTGAATATATTATGAAATGTTATGCATGCCGTCAACTTTCAATGTAAAGTAAGTTTGTCCTTTAAAAATGAATGCAATGTTTGTAAAATGTATCATATAGAGGTCAAGTACCTCGCGATGAAATCAACTATTGTGAATCATTTGTAATCGATATAGATTTTGTCCAGATGGATTAGGACGGGTCGTTAGAGTTGGTATCAGAGCGGTGGTCTTAGCGAACTAGGTCTGCATTAGTGTGTCTGACTGAGAATTCGTTAGGATGTATTAGTGAGTCTGGACTTCGACCGTGTCTGCATGTCAAAAGTTTTGCTTATCATTTCGTGTCGAAAATTACCTACTTATCATTCTTAGAGAATCACTTGCTTATCATCCATAGTCTAGAAACATCTTATTGCATTGATTGCATGATTAGTGTATAGACAAAAATTCACATCTTAGCATATCTGGTAATCCATATCTTAGCGTATCTGTTACCATAAACTATGCCTGAAATATTTCGTAAATTCCTCCGTAATCTACGAAATCTTTTGTTCTATATATATAGATATTCTATGTGAGTAGAATATCATCCGATATCCAAAAATCATTTCATATCGGGAAATCCTTCATTCAATCGAACTAGATGGAACTCACAACTAGTTCAAGTCCCTCGGATTCTGATATGAAGTCCCACTCCAGCTCCGAAAGCAGCGTCACCAGAATGAATCAATCAATCAGCCATCCCCAATTCATCTAATGGGTTCGTAGACGACTTAACCGATGGAGACGCAAAGAAGGCGATCCCTTCCACCAACCGAATTCACCTTTTGGCGAAGAACCTGAAACACTTACCGGCGAATCAGCCTGAAACACCATTTTCACCCTTATTCCTAGGATATCTCGTCACGATTATATTCTATCTAAAATTCTAAACCTTATTCATTCGCTCGTTCCAACCGACAATCACCCCGGAATAATAGAAGAAGTCAACAAACTTAGCGCTCGCAAAATAAATTTGGAGAATATGGTGCAAAATGTACCAGCTTCAGCAACATCACCGGCACCAACAGTACCATCAATAACAGCACCAGTACCATCAACAATCCATGCCTCAACATCTCATTCTGTACCTCGAGTATAATCATCGTTCTACGTATCGTTCTACATCGATTATCTTCGTTCTTCATGGCGATTAAGTAATCTCTAAATGTTTTAGAGATTATGTATTCTAGTTATAACGGTAAACCAAATGAGTTTAATATCATATTAATTCAATGAATCCATAATTACATCTGAAGAAAATATATATGTATATATGTATTCATAAAGATTGTGATTAAAATTTTTTTCGTACAAACTGTTAATGATGAAAATATTTTAACGGGTAGGTAATACCCGAGGAATATTTAGATTTCACATTAAAAAGTTATACTGTACATTCTTCGAATCTGATTCAACACTCATTTACTATCCTACTCACATCCACAGATATACGTATCCGTTCACCAAAGAATAACTATTTTCATTTAAATTCAATTTCATATTTGGATTTTGATCCATCAGAATCCAACAAGTGGCATAATGAAGAAATAATGGACACAATAAAAATTGATTAGAAACAGACTAATTAACAATATGAAATTTTGTTAAGAAACCACGCTGACAAGATCCTAGCTAACTGTTCCTAGCTACATGTTAATTCCGTATTACATTTTATTTTATCGTAATTTAATTATCGCAATTTATTTATCGCAGTTTATTTATCGCAATTTATATTCTAGCAATTTTATATATCGTCATTTAATTTCTGTATTTATTTTACGCAGTTTAAATATCGGGACACGTATACAAGGTTTTGACATATCATATTGACGCATTTATATATATTATTTGGAATAACAATAGACACTCTATATCCAGTAATGATCGAGTTCTCTATACAGGGTTGAGGTTGATTCTACAATAATATATATAATTTGAGTTGTGACCGAGTCTGAGACGTATACGGGTCACGACACGTATTAATTAATTCGAATATTGTATATTAAACTATATATGAATTATTGGACTGTTACTGTGGACTATCGACTGTGGACTAATAACATTGGACAATTAAAAGGAATTAAAATATTGATTATAACATATGAAACTAAACATTCTTCAAGTTTGCCATTTGAATTCATCTTAAACTTCATTTGTATCTCGACAATTACAATCTGGATTCAAATCCTTCATGATTCTTGAAACCTCTCAATTAAGAAACAACTGAGAAGATGAACCAACCGCACTTCATCTATGGAAGAAAAGATTGACGCATATAGTTATGCACCTGAAAACTCCTGGAGCCTAAGTAAAAGTTTAACACATGTCTGTGTTAGCTCCTTTGGCATTGTTATTACCGAAAATAACATTGCAACTCTTTTTCAAATTAGCAAATTTTATCACAGCTTCAAAAAATCAACTTCAACTTCCATTCGAATTAGCCTTATTATAACCTCGATATATAAGTTTGCCTGTCGTCATCGTTACCGGGGAACCGTTTATATTTCACCACATTAGCAGTAAAATTACCAGCAACTTCAATGAATTTGGACTTTCCGAAAAATCATTATATTCATTGAAACCCCATCTTGTATTCATCTATACCCTGTAACAATAATTGCCATACCAATTACCGGGAATCAGCAATCAGTATTTTGAATCTCGTATCATTTCTACATCAATAGTTATATGTATACATATAAAAATTATCTCCTAGAATTACGATCTTCAATTCTAAAATTTTGAAAAGGCACCCAGTTTACGAATCGATTCTCTGAATGTTGAAAAAGCTGAATGAAGCAGCAGAAACTGTAGGCAACCGTAAACGACCTTAGTCGTCAGAAGTTTGATGATAAAGAATAATATGTTGAAAAAGCTCAGAAACGTTGGAACTGGAAAACGGATAAAGTTAACCATGAAGGAGACCAAGGACAAATACAAGGACCATACCCTATATTCAAAGAATCCAGATAATTCTGGATCCGTTGAAATCTTTAGAGAATATCTTGCTCCGAAGTCATGTTAAAATCTTGCGAAAAATCTTTCTCCATCAACCATCGAACTTAGAAGTTCCAAAATATCATCATCAATATCTTCGGTATTTCTGAGGATATTTTCATAAATATTCTCGTTCGAAATTATATACCTCTTAGTGCTTTCTGTGTATCATTATATTGGAAACATTTAATAGAAAATTTAGTACCGAAAAGCGGATTATGCGAAACTATGAAGGAAAAATTGTTAACTTGCTATCCTATTGCCTAGCAGGCGAAGATTGACTCCCGTGGAAAAGATGAATCCTTAGGATATATATATATATATATATATATATATATATATATATATATATATATATATATATATATATATATATATATATATATATATATATATATATATATATATCCGTGGACAAATCACAAAGAATAAGTATGACTTCAAAGAATCCAAATGATTCAATGCCTGCTGAAGCCTTTAGCAAATGTCTTGCTCCTTACTCTAAACCCTTGTAGACGATATTCTTCATCATCCTCCGATCAAAGAAATTCCAAGATATCATTGTATCTTTCATTATAAATATCCTCCGTATTTCTGAAGATATTTTTATAACTATTCTTATCTGAAATCATCAATCTCTTTGTGCTATCAGTGTTACATCATATAGAAACTGTTAGTTTCTATATTCTGTAAACTTTCGAGTTTAGAATATGAATACTATTGAAGTAATGTTGGGAACTGATGCATGAGTTAGTATAATATAATGACACTTGATCAACGTGATTATATTACAGTAAGTCATGCTGAGTTTCTAATGGGACGTGATGATTCACAGACCCTACCGTCATCATATGTCATGTTACATAACTTTTTCATTCTACTTAACTCCCGAACATATCAAGAAAATGTATTCTTGATGGTTCTATATTCCGTGATGTTGATAAATTTAAAAATCAAATCGTGCTATCACGTTCCTTCCTGCCTAGAACATTATAATCATTCGAAACTCTATATCTACAAATTCTGGACTATTATTCACTTGATGTAGAATCGGGACGAGAAAACAAGAGCACGGAGCTCCGAAATATAAAGGAAAATATAAAGCCCAATAACAACAGGGAGGTCACAAACCGTGGGTATTAATAGGAATAGCAATATAAAGACACGGCATAATTAAGAATAGTATCACTCCAAGGTTATAATAAAAGTAAACAGATTTTTCTGATAGAAGATTGAAAAGAAGGATGACAGAAATGATAATTGGGAAAATATCAAGGATTAGAACGGGATTAAGCATTTTCACAATCTTTTGGATGTATGAATTAAGAAAGGAAGCATAGGAATGATGAAAATAATGGAACAGAAGAGCTTAATTTATAATGGAAATATCAGACAGAGTAATCGAGGCATATGACCGTATTTAATTAAAGAGATCTTAAATTTCCTTATTCGCCGAAGAATCAAATCTCTAAAGATTTCGAAGATTTTTTTTAAATCCCTTGAATTCCGGAATTCAATCGAGACAATGTCAGAAGTTAAGACAAACCTTATTTTCCTAAATTCAACCCTGACTCTGTCAAAAGTTAAGATAAATCTTTACTTTTCTATTTCACTCTTTGGTGATAGCTTCACTCGTACTCTTCGAGTAATCGAATTGTCTTATTCATATTACTCTATGGTAATAAAACTCAATTTATCAACTCATATTCGTCATGAAAACATATTTATCGTTAACCATGACAACCACACTCAAATTTCGGGACGAAATTTCTTTAACGGGTAGGTACTGTGATGACCCGGGAATTTCCGACCAAATTTAAACTTAATCTTTATTTGATTCCGACACGATAAGAAAAGTCTGTAACGTTGAGTTTAAAAACTTTTGAACTGTTTACATGGATTCAATTACCTTTGACTGTTTTCGAGGATTCACGAACAATTGTTTGTAAATAAATATGTATAAATATATATATAAATACAAGTATATATATTAATTTGAAATTTATAAATTATAATTTAAACATTTGAGTTAAAAATGTAAAAATAAGACATAAAATAAGTAAGTGTAATTTAAAATGAAGCTTTATATAAATATGTATGTTTATTATAATTTTATATAATACAAAATGTATAAATAATAAATCTTTAACAAAAGTTATTATACAATGGATTATATGATCATTAAATATTACATAAATAATAATATATATATAAAAACAAATTTAAATATAATTGTTATAATAATATTATTACTTTCATTATTATTATTAAAATAAATATCGGTATAAATAACATTAGGATAAATATAAAATTTAACATATATGTATATTGTTATATTATTATTATTAATGCTACTATTATAATATTATTATAATCAGTATTATTATAATTAGTATTATGAATATCATTAATTATTATTATTATCATTATCATACATAGAGTTATAAAAACATTACTAAAATTATTATTAGTGACATTATTATTACTATCATATTATTATAAATTGTATTATTACTATGTATAATATTAAGAGTATTATTATTATTGTTATATTTATTAATAATATTTATATAATCTATAAAAAATAAAATAAATAAATATATAAATATAGGAGTCTACATGTATGGATATATATAAAAACAAATAGATATCTATATATACAAATATATATCACGATCTGCATTATTATTTATTATTATTATTTATTATTATTATTATTTAATTATTATTATTATTAATTATTATAAACCTTATTAGAAATAATATTAATATATCATTTAATTATCTATATTAAGGGAATTTGATCTATAAAGCAGAAAGAATCATCCAGTTGTTACATATCGTAGTCGACCTATATTTTCCTGTCTCTAATCTGTATAAAACAACAAAAATTCAATTTAGAACAGATACAAAATCTGTTGAGGGTCACGATCACTTTTCCATTTTCTTTTTATATTTTTTTCTTTTTCCTTTCTGTGTTATATTGTCGATCCTCACTGGCTCCTTTAAATATCAAATGATATGATTATGTTAACACCATCAACCTTTTATCATCAGATATCCATTACAACTGATATTGTCTTGAATTCGCGAATTTTTAAAAACATAATAATAAGAAACAGTTTGTTTTGCCCTGTTCTTCCTATTTTCATCAAAACCTCGAATTCGAAATTAAATTCAAAAAGTGTTAATGCAGAGTTGTTGGTATTGATTCCTTCAAACTATCTGCAAAAGATGGAACTTCAATTTTAACTGTCGAATTCAAATTCTTGAGTCAAAGGTAGGAAATAAAAAGTCAAACAATTTTTTTTTGAAGAAATTCGAGTTCTGTGTTAGGGTTAAGGTAAAATTGATAATATCTAAAGTTTCTATAAGTGATTTAAGATATACCTCAAGAAGGAATTTAGGTCTATAATGTTCTCAAAATCAAATAGCCATTTTTTTTCTTTCGGTAATGCTTACGAACAGCAGTAGCTGTTCTTGGTGTTTTTATTATTTTTTATTTTTATTTTTCTTGCACGTCTAACAATTTGATGTCTATTATAAATCGTTTATAAAAAAAAACCATTTCACACACGAACGATTCATACCTTTGATGAATGGAGTCCTCTGTTGATTAATTGTTGGGAGGAAGAAGAAAGAGATAACATGTATAAGGCATAAATAAATTTAGGGATCAGTTTTATCAGAAAAACAAATGCAGAAGAATGGGTAGAGGGTGTGACGGGTGAGCGGGTGGTCACGGGTTCGAGCCTGGGCAGGGGCATTCCTTATTTTTTTTGCTGGTTTCTTTTAAAGGTAGTAATTTAATTATTATTATTTTTTTCTATTATTATTATTATCATCTTTATTGTTATTATTATTATTATTGTTTTAGTTATTATTATTATTTTGTTATTGTTAGTACTTGTATTAGTAATCAAAATTGTTATTATGTAAATAAAGATTACTAATATAATTATTATTACTACTATTAATATTATCATTATTGTTATGATTATATTATTATTATCATTAAGATTATGATTATTATTATCATTATTAGTATGAAAATGATATAATTCCCATTAATATTAGTATTAGGATAATTTTATGATTTTTAGTATTAGTATTAATATAAGTGGTTTTTATTAACATTATCATTATTATTTTAATTAATATTTGTATTAATAACATTGTTATAGTTATTAAGATTATTATGAATATTATTAACATAAGTATCATTATTAACAAGATCATTATTATTATTAATATTTTCATTATTAATAAAGTTATTATTATGATCATTAGTAAAACTTTAATATCAACACTATCAATTTAACAAATAAATATTTTGTACATAAAAACACATTTATTATATATATTATAAATATATTGATATTCCAAATAACTATATGAAAAATATATTATCATTATACATATGGCTTCATATGACAAAATTAGGTATATTAATATAATACTAAATATATATAGATACTGATATAACTACAATAATCATTTTTGATATATATATACAAAACAAACATATATAACACATAATTTAAGATACAATAAAAATATATGATTTTAAATGAAATTTAGTATGAATATTATAATTACAATTACATAAATAACATATATTAATAAATGAAATTATGAGATTTCCACTATACGTTTTAATATATAAATGAATGATATAGGTTCGTGAATTCGAGGCCAACCCTGCATTTGTTCAATATTGTCATATGTATTTTCACTACAAAATACATTAGGTGAGTTTTCATTTGCCTTTTTACCCTTTATATTTTTGGGCTGAGAATACATGCGCTACATTCTATGGCTGGATTATTAAACCGAATATGCCCCTTTTTATTAAGTCTGGTAATCTAAGAATTAGGGAACAGACACCCTAATTGACGCGAACTCTAAAGATAGATCTATCGGGCCCAACAAGCCCCATCCAAAGTACCGGATGCGTTAGTACTTCGAAATTTATATCATGTCCGACGGAGGATCCCAGAATGATGGGGGTATTCTTATATGCATATTGTGAATGTCGGTTACCAGGTGTTCAATCCATATGAATGATATTTTTGTCTCCATGCATGGGACATTTATTTATGATAACTGGATATGAAATTCTTGTGGTCTATTAAAATGATGGAAATGATTATTTATGTTAAACTAATGAACTCACCAACCTTTTGGTTGACACTTTAAAGCATGTTTATTCTCAGGTATGAAAGAAATCTTCCGCTGTGCATTGCTCGTATTAGAGATATTACTTGGAGTCATTCATGACATATTTCAAAAGACGTTGCATTCGAGTCGCCGAGTTCATCAAGATTATTACTAAGTCATTTATAGTTGAATATATTATGAAATGTTATGCATGCCGTCAACTTTCGATGTAAAGCAAGTTTGTCTTTTAAAAACGAATGCAATGTTTGTAAAATGTATCATATAGAGGTCAAGTACCTCGCGATGAAATCAACTATTGTGAATCATTTGTAATCGATATGGATTTTGTCTAGATAGATTAGGACGGGTCGTTAGAATGTAAATAGTGGGTAAAATAACGTGTGTATTATACAGTGACAACCGTACTCTGAGTTGTTCAAGTTGTGGGTCAGGAGTTCTTGCAGGGCAAATCTGTTGCGAAACCGTTCTATTGCCATGTCAGGTGATCGCTGCCGGTTGATGATCAATGGTGGGTTTGTCAAGAAGCGCTCGCGGTGACTGCATGAGTATCCAATTCATGTTAGTAACTAGCGATATAGTAAAAAGGCACGGGTAGCTGCTTTAAAAGACAATGCTTACTCGTCTATCGAGTCGTTAAATTCTGGTATTGCTGGATTGAAATAACAATGTCTATCGAGTCAAAAGAAGTTGCACGCTCGTTCCAGAGAGTAAGCTGAATTGTATCACCGCTGTACACAAATGCGTGTTAAACTATCAGTTAGAAATAGAGACTAAAAAAAACTAAAAGGGAAAAAATTTGTGCTGCTGTTTGTCAAAATTAATCGACGCCGGTACACCCTTGTTGCAAAAAGCAATTCAGTTTTTTCCTAGCAACACATTCTTTTTAGTAAATGTTGCTGTGTTCAAAAGTTTGTAAATGAAATTAAGAAAATGCCCAAACGATGCATATAATTATTTATTTTTCCTAAATAATGGGTTACTCAAGATTCGTGATGTCGATTGTTCTTCTTATAAGCTGTTTGCGGTTAACGTCTCCAATCACCACCGGGTCTTCAAGGCGATCAATGCAGCCAATGTAGTCTGTTTACATATATTCCATATCAATGCCTGTCTAATCATTTAAATCGAAATCATAAGATATTATGCTAAACATACCAGCGAGGACAGTGGTGTTTGGTACACGCGTGAGTAATTGATTGTAAGCAACAAACTGGAAGTAATGGTCAGGGTAGTCTGCAAATGGAAGGTCTTCAAAAACTGTGTTGCGGTTAAATGACAATGTCGTTGGCCCTGGTAATATCTTCTCCCAGCGAGTTGTAACATGAACCGAGAAGTTTGTTATAACATACATCTTGTTCAAGTGCATAAGCTCGTCAAAGTAAGCTTTATCACTATATCGCATATTCACAAGCATAGGGTAGTGCTGCAACATGTAAAGAGCATCAAAGAGACGGTGTAAATAAAAGATGAAAACAGGTTAGCAGAGATGTAAATTGCGAGAACCATTTCATCGATAAGCATGCACCAGTAACCGGTCGGAGTCTGGTTGTGATAAATGTAAGTAACCCACTTGCGATAAATTCTCGCTGAAATTGTTTTGTCTCTATCACCCGGTGTCAGCTGTGCTAGTGCCGTTATTTGTGCCATACTATCAAAAGCAAGTAAATAATCAGTACTAAATATAAATATATATTAAGTATATACATAATTTATCTATGGCTGTGGTCTTCTTTAGCAGGCGGTGGTGCCTTGAAGCCAGTAATTTTGGACAAAAAACAGCGTTTACAATATTTTTTGTTATGCTAGAACGCCAGAACATGAAATGTCCCGTTCATATTGATTATAGACGTTCCATATTAATTGATTTTGTTGTGAGGTTTTGACCTCTATATGAGACATTTTTCAAAGACTGCATTCGTTTTTAAAAACAAACCATAACCTTTATTTTATCGACAAGGTTAAAAGGACAACACCTAAATTATCCAGAAATTATAATCTAAAAATATCACACTTTCACACTACCAATACATATTGGTTTACAATATTAATATGTTACAACAAAATAAATCTCGAATGCAGTTTTAAACAATATCATACAAACATGTTGACACCAAATCTTGTCCATATTTTAGCATGCAACAGCGAAAGCTCTTAATAATCACCTGAGAATAAACATGCTTTAAACGTCAATAAAAATGTTGGTGAGTTATAGGTTTAACCTATATATTTATCAAATCGTAATAATAGACCACAAGATTTCATATTCCAATATACATCCCATACATAGAGATAAAAATCATTCATATGGTGAACACCTGGTAACCGACATTAACAAGATGCATATAGAATATCCCCATCATTCCATGACACCCATCGGACATGATAATTTTGAAGTACTAAAGCATTCCAAATTCCAGAATGGGGCTTGTTGGGCCCGATAGATCTATCTTTAGGATTCGCGTCAATTTGGGGGTCTGTTCCCAAATTCTTAGGCTACCAAGCTAAAAAGGGGCATATTCGGCTTCGATCATTCACCCATATAATGTAGTTTCATTTACTTGTCTCTATTTCGTAAAACATTTATAAAATTGCATGTATTCTCATCCCAAAATATTAGATTTTAAAAGTGGGACTATAACTCACTTTCACAAATTTTTACTTCGTCGGGAAGTAAGACTTGGCCACTGGTTGATTCACGAACCTATAACAAATATGTACATATATATCAAAGTATATTCAAAATATATTTACAAAATTTTTAATATGTTTTAATGTTTTAAGTTTATTAAGTCAGCTGTCCTCATTAGTAACCTACAACTAGTTGTCCACAGTTAGATGTACAGAAATAAAGCAATATATTATCTCGAATCAATCCACGACCTCGTGTATACAAGCCTCAGGCTAGATCACAACTCAAAGTATATATAATATTTTAGAATCAACCTCAACCCTGTATAGCTAACTCCAACATTACTGCATATAGAGTGTCTATGGTTGTTCCGAAATATATATATATATATATATATATATATATATATATATATATATATATATATATATATATATATATATATATATATATATATATATAGATGGGTCGATATGATATGTCAAAACATTGTATTCGTGTCTATGGTATCCCAAGATTACATAATATATTAGAATACATGTACAATACAATATGAGTTAGCTAGGATATGATTAATATAGATTTGTTACAAATTTTCACGTAGTTACAACAAGCAAAAATATCCAATCTTGTTTTACCCATAACTTCTTCGTTTTAAATCCGTTTTGAGTGATTCAAGTTGCTATGGTTTCATATTGAACTTAAGTTTATGAATCTAAACAGAAAATGTATAAGTTTATAGTCAGAAATACAGGTTACAAGTCATTTTTGTAAAGGTAGTCATTTCAGTCGAAAGAACGACGTCTAGATGACCATTTTGGAAAACATACTTTCACTTTGGGTTTAACCATGATTTTTGGATATAGTTTCATGTTCATAAGAAAAATCATTTTCCCATATGAACAACTTTTAAATCAAAGTTTATCATAGTTTTTAATTAACTAACCCAAAACAGCCCGCGGTGTTACTATGACGGCGTATATCCGTTTTTACGGTGTTTTTCAAGTTTTCAGGTTTTAAATCATTAAGTTATCATATAATAAAGATATAGAACATGTGTTTAGTTGATTTTAAAGTCAAGTTACAAGGATTAACTTTTGTTTGCGAACAAGTTTAGAATTAACTACACTATGTTCTAGTGATTTCAAGTTTAAACCTTCGAATAAGGTAGTTTTATATATATGAATCGAATGATGTTATGAACATCATTACTACCTCAGGTTTTATGGATAAACCTACTGGAAATGAGAAAAATAGATCTAGCTTCAAAGGATCCTTGGATGGCTTGAAAGTTCTTGAAGCAAAATCATGACACGAAAACAAGTTCAAGTAAGATTTCCACTCGAAATAAGATTGTTAAAGTTATAGAAATTGAATCAAAGTTTGAATATGAGTATTACCTTATATTAGAAAGATATCTTACTGTAAATAAGAAAGATTTCTTGAGGTTGGATGATCACTCAAAGTGGATTTGCAAGATTGGAAGTAAGCTAGCAAACTTGGAAGTGTTGTTGGTGTGTTCTTGAGTAGTTGTTTTATAACTTGGTTTATATATGGATTTATGACCTTGATTGAGCTAGATTTTGATGAAGATGATGAAGAACACTTAGAACAATGGAAGAACACTTGAGAGAGAGTAATTTGATTCAAGAAAATTGCAAAGTGAATGTGTTTGTGAGTATGCAAGTTCACGTGAACTTAGGGTGGCAATATAGTCTTCATTAGTTTGTAATCTTATGAGATATTTCATGCTAGATGTTAAATGATGGTTCCCACATGGTTAGGTGACTCACATGGGCTGCTAAGAGCTGATCATTGAGGTGTATATACCAATAGTAGATACATATAGAAGCTGTGTATTGTACGAGTACAAATACGAGTGCGTACGAGTAGAATTATTGATGAAAATGAATGAGGATGTAATTGTAAGAATTTTTGTTAAGTAGAAGTACTTTTATAAGTGTATTGAAGTCTTTCAAAAGTGTATAAATACATATTAAAACACTACATGTATATACATTTTAACTGATTCGTTAAGTCATCGTTAATCGTTACATGTAAGTGTTGTTTTGAAACCTTTAGGTTAACGATCTTGTTAAATGTTGTTAACCCAATGTTTATTATATCTAAAGAGATGTTAAATTATTACATTATCATGGTATTATGATATATTAATATATCATAGTATGATATATATATATATATATATATATATATATATATATATATATATATATATATATATATATATATATATATATATATATATATATATATATATATATAGTTAAATGTTGTTACAACGATAATCATTACATATATGACTCGTTTCGAAATCATTAAGTTAGTAGTCTTGTTTTTACATATGTAGTTCATTGTTAATATACTTAATGATATGTTTACTTATAATTTATCATGTTAACTATATATATAACCATATATATGTCATCATATAGTTTTTACAAGTTTTAACGTTCGTGAATCACCGGTCAATTTGGGTGGTCAATTGTCTATATAAAACCTATTTCAATTAATCAAGTCTTAACAAGTTTGATTGCTTAACATGTTGGAAACACTTAATCATGTAAATATCAATTTCATTTAATATATATAAACATGGAAAAGTTTGGGTCACTACAGTACCTACCCATTAAATAAATTTCGTCCCGAAATTTTAAGTAGTTGGAGGTGTTGACGTATCTTCTGGAAATAAGTGCGGGTACTTCTTCTTCATTTGATCTTCTTGTTCCCAGGTGAACTCGGGTCCTCTACGAGCATTCCATCGAACCTTAACAATTGGTATCTTGTTTTGCTTAAGTCTTTTAACCTCACGATCCATTATTTTGACGGGTTCTTCGAAGAATTGAAGTTTTTTGTTGATTTGGATTTCGTCTAACAGAATAGTGAGATCTTCTTTAGTAAAACATTTCTTCAAATTTTAGACGTGGAAAGTGTTATGTACAGCCGCGAGTTGTTGAGGTAATTCAAGTCGGTAAGCTACTGGTCCGACACGATCAATAATCTTGAATGGTCCAATATACCTTGGATTTAATTTCCCTCGTTTACCAAATTGAACAAAGCCTTTACAAGGTGCAACTTTAAGCATGACCATCTCTCCAATTTCAAATTCTATATCTTTTCTTTTAATGTCAGCATAGCTCTTTTGTCGAGTTTGGGCGGTTTTCAACTGTTGTTGAATTTGGATGATCTTCTCGGTAGTTTCTTGTATTATCTCTGGACCAGTAATCTATCTATCCCCCACTTCACTCCAACAAATCGGAGACCTGCACTTTCTACCATAAAGTGCTTCAAACGGCGCCATCTCGATGCTTGAATGGTAGCTGTTGTTGTAGGAAAATTCTGCTAACAGAAGGTGTCGATCCCAACTGTTTCTGAAATCAATAACATATACTCATAGCATGTCTTCAAGTCTTTGTATCATCCTTTAGCTCTGCCCATCAGTTTTGTGATGACCCGGAAATTTCTGATCAAATTTAAACTTAAATCTTTATATGTTTCCGACATGATAAGCAAATTCTGTAATGTTGAGTCTCGAAACTTTAAAATTTATTTTCGTGCAATCAATTACCATTTGACCATGTCTAACGATTCACGAACAATTTTGTGTATATAGATATGTACATAAAATATATACTTGTTAATTAAAAACGTTAACAAAGTACTAGATATATAAAACTTTACATGAACGTATTTTGTTTCGATATAAGTTCATTATATTTATCGACAAGATTAAAAGATAATATCATATGATTGAATTATCAGATACATTGAATTATGATTACGAGTCTCTGTTATGAGGCCCATTATGATTTAAGAAATCTGTTCTTTTTAACATTATTCGAAAATTGGTAAGTGAGTACAAGTAAGAACAAATGTGTCAATTAATGAAAGATAGACAAAAGTTAGTTAAAAATTGAATTTCATAATATTTGATTTATCTATTTTTTTAAACGTGTGGAAACGCTTTTCGACCCAATAGAATTTGATTAGGAAAATGTTTTGTTTAAATAACATAATTTGAATACATAAATAGGATACCAGTTATTAGAATTAAATATAAAAATAACACGCAACGTGTATTTAAAAAGTGTTTATAAATATTGAAAATATATATGATTTTAGTTATTAATATAATTATTATTAAAATTAGTATTATCTTAAGATTATTATTATTAATATTATTATTAATTCTATTATTAATATTATTGGTATTTTTATTAATATTAGTATAATTATATTTATTAATTTATAATGCTAAGTATTATAGATAAAACTAAATTCAACCATCTGCTTTCAATCTAATTTTGATTCTGTGACCCCAACCCTCAATACAAAACAAAATTTGTTAGACATCAACTTCATTCGTACAAAATTATTGAAGTTCATTTTTCTTGCATTTGCTTTCTGTTAGCCATTCAATCTACCTATCCCATCTACCTATCCCATCTATTCTATTTTCCTATCTCTCTATACTATATTGTGAAGGTATACATTTATAGAAGAAAACCCATCTGCATTATCGAGTGATTTTATCCTTTCTTCCTCTTTCGTATTCTGTCCAAAGAACAAACCACCACCATCACCACAATCACCAAATCACTTCCACCTTCTTCTTTGTTGTCTGCTCAACAAACCCACTTCCATTTTTTTTCTTTGTGTTTAAATCGGATCACCACCGGAGTACCATCACCACCCATTTATATTAACCGTTGAAACAAACATCAAAACTCAATAAGTAAATAAACCGCATGTTTCATGATTCATATTCGATCACCAACACGACAACCACTTACAAACCACCACCTTCCATATTTTCCGTTTCTTGCTTATTACTTTGTGAATCCGAAACCACCACGTTGTCGCCATGCTACTGCTACGCGTAAGTTTTTATTTTTCTGTTCTTGTTTCTTTTCGGACGTCACCCCATTTTCACCAAAACCCCATCGCCACCCTAGACCACCACCACTTTAGTCGATCACCAACACATCACCAAGTTAGATTATAATTGATAAATTTATACTACAGTTTACCTTTGACGACCACTACTAAAACCGCTACCTTCTTTTCCCTTTCTCTCTCTCCTCTCTATATATCTCTTTTCTCTTTCGATTACTCGCACCTTTGTACTCTTGTTTCTAAGAACCCAACAATTAACACCACCGGTAACCGCCGATGTTATGCTTTTGTTTTTTTTTTCTGCTTTGCAAACGCGAAACACCATCCTTGTAACCATCTTTAAACCGATAACCATCACCACCTTTGCTAATTTATGCTAAGTGTTAGTCCCTTTCTGTTCCCTCTCGAACCAACTGTTACTGCAGTGTTTTTGTTTACATCTCTGTCGATACAGATGGAAGAGTATGACATGATTTTATATGAAGTTAACTAGGATAGAGATGAGTGGTTTTGCTTTTCTTTTTTTTTCGACCAACAGGCGACAACCAATCACCCACTTGCCAAAACAATTGATTAGTGGATACATAAGATAATATTAAAACAATAAAGGAAAAGTACAGATAAATAAAGTTCCTAGTGGACGTATAAAAAAATGGTTTATTGGGCCACTGCATTATACCTTTCGGTTGGGCCTAGTAGTTGGAAGATGGTAATGTCCTATTGGGGTGATAATAATGACGTAATTATAATAAAGATGATGAGGAATCTGTAACATGATTACGAGTTTGCGATGATACTGATGATGATGTGCGAATGAATGATTTAAATGGTGATAATGATCGTAGTATTAAGTTGAATCACGGTTATGCTTATTAAATGGGGTTTTATTTTTGAAGAAGGCATCAGATATGCATGGTTTAAAAGGATTTAAGTTGATAATCAAATAAGAGTTCCAATTGACAGTTTAGTAGTTGTGCGTACTGTTTGATAAACGAGTGATCCTGAGTTCGAATCTTGGTGGCCACGATTTAATTTTTTTATCAAGTAACTGCCCAAGATATTGGGTCACTTAAACCTTAAATGTTTGAAACTTGGGCTACACGAAAACATAAATGGGATTGGGCTTGGGAACCTACTGTTGGATCAAAATAAGCTGAGCCAGAAGAGTTATGGTAATTAGGTTGAGTATTAATTCAGTAAAGTAACAGACAGAGGAATGGTTTGGGAGTGTGTTAGGGGATCGCGAGGTCTCGGGTTCGAGCTTGGGCATAGGCATTTCTTTTTGGAGCTTCCTCTAGTGAGGTAGTTATTAATATTACTCTAATTGTTATTATTATTATTATTATTGTTATTGTTATTGTTATTTATTATTATTATTATTACTAATTATTAAAATTATCATTATTATTATGAATAATATTATCCTTATTATGATTATTATAATCATAATGACTCTTATCATTAAAATTAGTAGTATTATCATTGAGATTAATATTAGAATTACCATTATTATTAAACTTATCTTTTTATTAAAATTAAAAATTTTCATTATTATTATTATCATATCATTTTTTTTATAAAAATTATCATTTTTATTATTATAAATATCATTATTATTTTTATTTAAATTGACATTATTGATATCATTATTATTATCATTATAAAGAAACTACAACTTTTTAATTATTAGTATTAGTATCACTTTACCAAATAACAATTAGTACATAACACTATATTTAAAAACATATAACATATTATTTATTAAAATAACAAGTATATTACTAATAATATAAATTTGTTTGATTACAATCATATGTGTTAATATATATATAAATAATATAGGTTCGTGAATCCGAGGCCAACCCTGCATTGGTTAGTTGTTCAATGTCGTCATATGTATTTTTACTACAAAATACATTAGGTGAGTTTCATTTGCTCCCTTTTTACTCATTACATTTTTGGGCTGAGAATACATGCAAATGCTTTATTAACTGTTTTACAATATTTATATGCGTGAGTTTCATTAATCCCTTTTTAAATGCTTTCGCAATATATATTTTGGGACTGAGAATACATGCGCTGCTTTTATAACTGTTTTACGAAATAGACACAAGTACTTAAAACTACATCTATGGCTGGATTATTAAACCGAATATGCCCCTTTTTATTAAGTCTGGTAATATAAGAATTAGGGAACAGACACCCTAATTGACGCGAACTCTAAAGATAGATCTATCGAGCCCAACAAGCCCCATCCAAAGTACCAGATGCTTTAGTACTTAGAAATTTTTATCATGTCCGAAGGAGGATCCCGGAATGATGGGGATATTCTTATATGCATATTGTGAAAGTTGGTTACCAGGTGTTCAATCCATATGAATGATACTTTTTTCTCTATGCATGGGACGTATGTTTATGAGAATTGAAAATGAAAATCTTGTGGTCTATTAAAATGATGAAATAATTATTTATGATAAACTAATGAACTCACCAACCTTTTGGTTGACACTTGAAAGCATGTTTATTCTCAAGTATGAAAGAAACCTTCCGCTGTGCATTAGCTTATTTTAGAGACATTACATGGAGTCGTTCAAGGCATATAGAGGTCCGTTCATCGCGATGGTACCATATGTTATTGTATTCGTTCGAAAGATTTTGGACGGGGTATGACATGTGGTATCAGAGCGGTGGTCTTAGCGAACTAGGTCTTGCATTAGTGTGTCTAACTGATAGTTGTTTAGATGCATTAGTGAGTCTGGACTTCGACCGTGTCTGCATGTCAAAAGTTTTGCTTATCATTTCTAGTCGGAAATCATCTGCTTATCATCCTTAGGAAATTACCTGCTTATCATTCTTAGGGAATCATTTGCTTATCATTCTAAGTCTAGACACATCTTACTGCAATGACTGCATGAATAGTGTATAGACAAAATTCATATCTTAGCGTATCTGACAATTCATATCTTAGCATATCTATTACTGTAGACTTTACCTGACAGCCTTCGTAGATTCCCTCGTAACTTATGGGATTTTAGTATTATATATGCATATGTAAATTATGTATTGCAGGGTACTAATCTACATCCTATAATCTATTTCTTATCGAAAATCCTTCATCTGATCATACGAGATGAATCCCTCAACCAGTTTGAATTCCTTGGATTCTGACAGCTATTCCGATATGGAGTTTCAACTAAGCTCTGAAAGCAGAGTCACTAGAATGAATCAACCAATTCATTTGATGGGTTTGTATCCATCTCAATCATTGGAGACAAGAAAAAGGTGATCCCTTTCCTACACCACATTTTCCTCTTGGCGAAGAACCTGAAGCACTTACCGACGAACCTATCCGAAATTACCATTTTCAGTCTCATTTCCAGGGTAGCTCGTCACGATTATATTCTATCCACAATTCTAAACCTTATTTATCCACTCGTTCCGACCGACGATCATCCCGGAATAATGAAAGAAGTCAACGAGCTTCGCACTCGAGTAATCAATTTGGATAACATGGTGCAAAACTTACCAACTTCAGCAATATCACCGGCACCAACAGTACCACTAACAACCCAAGTATCAACATCACATGCCTCAACATCTCATTCTGTACCTCGAGTATGACCTTCGTTCTACATATCGTTCTACATCCTTGATCTTCGTTCGACATGATGATTATGTAATCTCTAATGTTTTAGAGATTATATATTCTTGTTCTAATGGTAAATCAAATGAGTTAAATATCATATTGACTCATTAAATCCATGATTACATCTGAAGAAAATATATATGTATATATGCTTTCATAAAGATTGTAATTAAAATTTTTTTTTTACAAACTGTTAATGGTGAAAATATTTTAACGGGTAGGTAATACCTGAGGAATATTTATATTTCATATTAATAAGTTACACTATACATTCTTCAATCCAGATTCAGCAGTCATTAACAACACTGCTCAAACTCACGCATATACGTATCCGTTCACCAAAGAGCAACTATTTTCATCCAAGTTCAATTTCATATTCAGATTTTGACCAATCAGAATCCAAGTCAAGATTTGAAAAGTGGCATAATGAAGAAATTAATGAACAAAATAAAATTGATTAGTAACCAATTAATTAACCACCAAAAACTTTAAAACTATATTAACCAAATCCTAGCTAACTGTTCCTAGCTAACTGCTCCTATATGACTATTTCCTTAAAATATACTAGTTTTGGTGGAACTATTGAACTATTGGGATTATTGGACTACTATCATGGACAATTAAAAAGTATTAAAAGAGTAGGAAATATTAAATACAACACATTTCGACTTAAAAGATTGGAAATAAATTACATCTACTACAGTTAAATATTTCCTCAAGTTTGCCATTTGATTTCATCTTAAACCTCATTTGTATCTTAACGATTTCAATTTGCGTTCAAACCTTTCATAATTATTGAAAACACCTCAATCGAGAGAACGAACCAACCGCATTTCACCTACTGGAGAAAAGATTAATGCGTATAATTATGCACCTGAAAATACTTGGAACTTGAGTAAACGTTTAACACGTGTCTATGCCAGCTCCTTTGGCATTGTTATTACCAAAAATAACTTTGCAATTCTTTTCCAAATTAGCCAATTTTGTCACAGCTCCAGCAAATCAACATCGACTTTTCGTTCGAATAAACTCTATTATAATCTTGATATATAAACTTGCCTTTCGTCAACGTTACCGGAGAACCGCTTATATTCCACTACATTAACGGTAAACTTATCAACAACTTTGTTGATCTTTGACTTTCAAAAAAATCATTACATTCATTGAAACCTATTCATATACTCATCCGCATCTTGTAACGAGAATTGCCATACCAATTACCGAGAATCCGCAATCAGTATTTTGAATCTCGCAACATTTTACATCAATAGTTATATGTATACATATAACAATTATCTCCTAGAATTACGACCTTCAATTCTGAAATTTTGAAAAGGCACCCAGTTTACGAATCGATACTCTAAATGTTGAAAAAGCTGAATGAAGCAGCAGAAACTGTAGGCAACTGTAAACGACCTTAGTCGTCGGAAGTTTGATGATAAAGAATAATATGTTGAAAAAGCTCAGAAACGTTGGAACCTGAAAACGGATTGAGTTAACCATGAAGGAGACCAAGGACAAATACAAGGACCATACCCTATATTCAAAGAATCCAGATAATTCTGGATCCGTTGAAATCTTTAGAGAATATCTTGCCCCGAAGTCATGTTAAAATCTTGCGAAAAAAAAAATCTTTCTCCATCAACCATCGAACTTAGAAATTCCAAAATATCATCATCAATATCTTCGATATTTCTGAGGATATTTTCATAAATATTCTCGTCCGAAATTATATACCTCTTCGTGCCTCCTGTGTATCATTATATTGGAAACATTCAAGAGAAAATTTAGTACCGAAAAGCAGATTATGCGAAACTATGAAGAAAGCCGTGGACAAATCACAAAGAATAAGTTTGACTTCAAAGAATTCAAATGATTCAATGTCTGCTAAAGTCTTTAGTGAATATCTTGCTCCTTACTCGAAACCCTTGCAGACAATAGTTTCTATTATCCGCTGATCTTAGATATTTCGAGATATTATCGTATCATTCATTATAAATATCCTCCATATTTCTAGAGATATTTTTATAACTATTCTTATCTGAAATCATTAATCTCTTCGTGCTATCAGTATTACATCATATAGAAACTGTTAGTTTCTATATTCTGTAAACTTTCAAGCTTAAAATATGAATGTTATTGAAGTAATGTTGGGAACTGATGCATGAGTTAGTATAATATAATGACACTTGATCAACGTGATTATATTACAGTAATTCATGCTGAGTTTCTAATGGAACGTGATGATTCACAGTACCGTCATCATGTGCCATTTACACAACTCTTGCATTCTACTCAATCTTCAAGCATATTAAGAACATAACTTCTTGATAGTTCTACCTTTATGGATATTCTGGTAATTTACCAAATCAAGATCGTGCCATTACGATTTCTTTCTTATAACATTAACTATGTCCATATCAAAATTCATACCTACGAATTCCGTACCATTACTCGCTTGACTTGTAGTCGGGAAGAGGAGACAAAAGTATGGAACCCTTGAATATAAAAGAAAATATAAAGCTCGACAACAACACCTAAACTACAAAACGTGCATATCAATACGTATTGCTACGTAAAGGCACGGGAAAATTAAACGCACTATAACCCCAAGATAATAGTAGAAGTAAATAAAATCCTTTGGTGGTAAATGAAAAAGAAGAATGACAGATATGAAAGTTAGAAGTATATCAAGGATCAAAACGGGATGGAGCATATTAACAAATACTATAAAGTATGAAGTGAGGAGAAAGAATAGAAGATGTGAGATATGGAAATAAGGAAGCGAAGGGGGTAGATTTATAGTGAAATATCCGACAGGTCAATCGAAACAGATTATTGCATTTAATCAAAGGAGATCCTATTTCCTTAATCGCCGAAGAACCAAATCTTATTATGAAGATTTTCTTTAAATTCCTTGAATTCCGAAAATCAATCATAACCACGTCATCAGTTAAAACAATTCTATACTTACTCATTTCACTCTCTTGCGATAGCTTCGCTTATACACTTCGCATAATCAAATTGTTTTATCTATATTACTCAATGATGATAAAACTCTATTCATCAACTCATATTCGTCATGAAAACATTTTTATAGTTAGCCATGACGACCTTGATCAAATTTCGGGACGAAATTTCTTTAACAGGTAGGTACTGTGATGACCCGAAAATTTCCGATCAAATTTAAACTTAAATCTTTATATGTTTCCGACATGATAAGCAAATTCTGTAATGTTGAGTCTCGAAACTTTGAAATTTATATTCATGTAATCAATTACCATTTGACCATGTCTGACGATTCACGAACAATTATGTGTATATAGATATGTACATAAAATATATACTTGTTAATTGAAAACGTTAACAAAGTACTAGATATATAATACTTTACATGAACATATTTTGTTTCGATATAAGTTCATTATATTTATCGACAAGATTAAAAGATAATATCATATGATTGAATTATCAGATACATTGAATTATGATTACGAGTCTCTGTTATGATGCCCATTATGATTTAAGAAATCTGTTCTTTTTAACATTATTCGAAAATTGGTAAGTGAGTACAAGTAAGAACAAATGTGTCAATTAACGAAAGATAGACAAAAGTTAGTTAAAAATTGAATTTCATAATATTTGATTTATCTATTTTTTTTAAACGTGCGTAAATGCTTTTCGACCCAATAGAATTTGATTAGGAAAATGTTTTGTTTAAATAACATAATTTGAATACATAAATAGGATACCAATTATTAGAAATAAATATAAAAATAACACGCAACGTGTATTTAAAAAGTGTTTATAAATATTTAAAATATATATGATTTTAGTTATTAATATAATTATTATTAAAATTAGTATTATCTTAAGATTATTATTATTAATATTATTATTAATTCTATTATTAATATTATTGGTATTTTTATTAATATTAATATAATTATATTTATTAATTTATAATGCTAAGTATTATAGATAAAACTAAATTCAACCATCTGCTTTCAATCTAATTTTGATTCTGTGACCCCAACCCTCAATACAAAACAAAATTTGTTAGACATCAACTTCATTCGTACAAAATTATTGAAGTTCATTTTTCTTGCGTTTGCTTTCTGTTAGCCATCCAATGTACCTATCCCATCTACCTATCCCATCTATTCTATTTTCCTATCTCTCTATACTATATTGTGAAGGTATACATTTATAGAAGAAAACCCATCTGCATTATCGAGTGATTTTGTTCTTTCTTCCTCTTTCGTATTCTGTCCAAAGAACAAACAACCACCATCACCACAATCACCAAATCACTTCCACCTTCTTCTTTGTTGTCTGCTCAACAAACCCACTTCCATTTTTTTTCTTTGTGTTTAAATCGGATCACCACCGGAGTACCATCACCACCCATTTATATTAACCGTTGAAACAAACATCAAAACTCAATAAGTAAATAAACCGCATGTTCCATGATTCATATTCGATCACCAACACGACAACCACTTACAAACCACCACCTACCATATTTTCTGTTTCTTGCTTATTACTTCGTGAACCCAAAACCACCACGTTGTCGCCATGCTACTGCTACGCGTAAGTTTTTATTTTTCTGTTCTTGTTTCTTTTCGGACGTCACCCCATTTTCACCAAAACCCCATCGCCACCCTAGACCACCACCACTTTAGTCGATCACCAACACATCACCAAGTTAGATTATAATTGATAAATTTATACTACAGTTTACCTTCGATGACCACCACTAAAACTGCTACCTTCTTTTCCCTTTCTCTCTCTCCTCTCTATATCTCTCTTTTCTCTTTCGATTACTCGCACCTTTGTACTCTTGTTTCTAAGAACCCAACAATTAACACCACCGGTAACCGCCGATGTTATGCTTTTGTTTTTTTTCTGTTTTGCAAACGCGAAACACCATCCTTGTAACCATCTTTAAACCGATAACCATCACCACCTTTGCTAATTTATGCTAAGTGTTAGTCCCTTTCTGTTCCCTCTCGAACCAACTGTTACTGCAGTGTTTTTGTTTACATCTCTGTCGATACAGATGGAAGAGTATGACATGATTTTATATGAAGTTAACTAGGATAGAGATGAGTGGTTTTGCTTTTCTTTTTTTTTCCGACCAACAGGCGACAACCAATCACCCACTTGCCAAAACAATTGATTAGTAGATACATAAGATAATATTAAAACAATAAAGGAAAAGTACAGATAAATAAAGTTCCTAGTGGACATATAAAAAAATGGTTTATTGGGCCACTGCATTATACCTTTCGGTTGGGCCTAGTAGTTGGAAGATGGTAATGTCCTATTGGGGTGATAATAATGACGTAATTATAATAAAGATGATGAGGAATCTGTAACATGATTACGAGTTTGCGATGATACTGATGATGATGTGCGAATGAATGATTTAAATGGTGATAATGATCGTAGTATTATGATAAATCACGGTTATGCTTTTTAAATGGGGTTTTATTTTTGAAGAAGGCATCAAATAGGCATGGTTTAAAAGGATTTAAGTTGATAATCAAATAAGAGTTCCAATTGACAGTTTAGTGGTTGTGCGTACTGTTTGATAAACGAGTGATCCTGAGTTCGAATCTTGGTGGCCACGATTTAATTTTTTTTATCAAGTAACTGCCCAAGATATTGGGTCACTTAAACCTTAAATGTTTGAAACTTGGGCTACACGAAAACATAAATGGGATTGGGCTTGGGAACCTACTGTTGGATCAAAATAAGCTGAGCCAGAAGAGTTATGGTAATTAGGTTGAGTATTAATTCAGTAAAGTAACAGACAGAGGAATGGTTTGGGAGTGTGTTAGGGGATCGCGAGGTCTCGGGTTCGAGCTTGGGCATAGGCATTTCTTTTTGAAGCTTCCTCTAGTGAGGTAGTTATTAATATTACTCTAATTGTTATTATTATTATTATTGTTATTGTTATTGTTATTTATTATTATTATTATTACTAATTATTAGAATTATCATTATTATTATGAATAATATTATCCTTATTATGATTATTATAATCATAATGACTCTTATCATTAAAATTAGTAGTATTATCATTAAGATTAATATTAGAATTATCATTATTATTAAACTTATCTTTTTATTAAAATTAAAAATTTTCATTATTATTATTATCATATCAATTTTTTTATAAAAATTATCATTTTTATTATTATAACTATCATTGTTATTTTTATTTAAATTGACATTATTGATATCATTATTATTATCATTATAAAGAAACTACAACTTTTTAATTATTAGTATTAGTATCACTTTATCAAATAACAATTAGTACATAACACTATATTTAAAAACATATAACATATTATTTATTAAAATAACAAGTATATTACTAATAATATAAATTTATTCGATTACAATCATATGTGTTAATATATATATAAATAATATAGGTTCGTGAATCCGAGGCCAACCCTGCATTGTTTAGTTGTTCAATGTCGTCATATGTATTTTTACTACAAAATACATTAGGTGAGTTTCATTTGCTACCTTTTTACTCATTACATTTTTGGGCTGAGAATACATGCAAATGTTTTATTAACTGTTTTACAATATTTATATGCGTGATTTTCATTAATCCCTTTTTAAATGCTTTCGCAATATATATTTTGGGACTGAGAATACATGCGCTGCTTTTATAACTGTTTTACGAAATAGACACAAGTACTTAAAACTACATTCTATGGCTGGATTATTAATTCGAATATGCCCCTTTTTATTAAGTCTGGTAATCTAAGAATTAGGGAACAGACACCCTAATTGACGCGAACTCTAAAGATAGATCTATCGGGCCCAACAAGCCCCATCCAAAGTACCGGATGCTTTAGTACTTCGAAATTTATATCATGTCCGAAGGAGGATCCCGGAATGATGGGGATATTCTTATATGCATATTGTGAAAGTCGGTTACCAGGTGTTCAATCCATATGAATGATATTTTTGTCTCTATGCATGGGACGTATGTTTATGAGAATTGAAAATGAAAATCTTGTGGTCTATTAAAATGATGAAATGATTATTTATGATAAACTGATGAACTCACCAACCTTTTGGTTGACACTTGAAAGCAGGTTTATTCTCAGGTATGAAAGAAACCTTCTGCTGTGCATTAGCTCATTTTAGAGACATTACATGGAGTCGTTCAAGGCATATAGAGGTCCGTTCATCGCAATGGTACCATATGTTATTGTATTCGTTCGAAAGATTTTGGACGGGGTATGACAAGTTTGTGGATGATAAGCAGTACTCATGTCTAGACGAGTTCCTAATGCTTGCTGTAATGTCTGCCAGAATCTTGAAATAAATCTGCCATCCCTATCGGAGATAATAGAGATTGGTATTCCATGTCTGGAGACGTCCTCCTTAAAATACAGTCGTGCTAACCTCTCCATCTTGTCATCTTCTCTTATTGGCAGGAAGTGTGCTGATTTGGTGAGACGATCAACTATTACCCAAATAGTATCAAAACCACTTGCAGTCCTTGGCAATTTAGTGATGAAATCCATGGTAATATTTTCCCATTTCCATTTCAGGATTTCGGGTTGTTGAAGTAGACCTGATGGTTTCTGATGTTCCTCTTTGACCTTAGAACACGTCAAACATTCCCCTACGTATTTATCAATATCGGCTTTCATACCTGGCCACCAAAAATGTTTCTTGAGATCCTTGTACATCTTCCCCATTCCAGGATGTATTGAGTATCTGGTTTTATGAGCTTCACTAAGTACGATTTCTCTCTCTCCAAATTTTGGTACTCAAATTCTTTCAGCCCTATACCGGGTTCCGTCTTCTCGAATATTAAGATGCTTCTTCGATCCTTTGGGTATTTCATCCTTTAAGTTTCCCTCTTTTAAAACTCCTTGTTACGCCTCCTTTATTTGACTAGTAAGGTTAGTGTAAATCATTATATTCATAGCTTTTACTCGAATGGGTTCTCTGTCCTTTCTGCTCAAGGCATCGGCTACCACATTTGCCTTCCCCGGGTGGTAACGAATCTCAAAGTCGTAATCATTCAACAATTCAATCCATCTGCGCTGCCTCATGTTCAGTTGTCTCTGATTAAATATGTGTTGAAGACTTTTGTGGTCGGTATATATAATACTTTTGACCCCATATAAGTAGTGCCTCCAAGTCTTTAATGCAAAAACAACTGTGCCTAATTCCAAATCATGCGTTGTATAATTCTGCTCGTGAATCTTCAATTGTCTAGACGCATAAGCAATTACTTTAGTTCGTTGCATTAATACACAACCGAGACCTTGCTTTGAGGCGTCACAATATATCACAAAATCATCATTCCCTTCAGGTAATGACAATATAGGTTCCGTAGTTAACTTTTTCTTTAACAATTGAAACGCTTTCTTTTGTTCATCCTTCCATTCAAATTTCTTCCTTTTATGTGTTAATGCAGTCAAATGTTTTGCTATTTTGGAAAAATCTTGGATGAATCTCCTGTAATAATCAGCTAGCCCTAAAAATTGGCGTATGTGTTTCGGAGTTTTCGGAGTTTTCCACTTTTCAACGGTTTCAATATTTGCTGGATCCACCTGAATACCTTCTTTGTTCACTATATGATCGAGGAATTGAACTTCTTCCAACCAAAATGCACAGTTTGAAAACTTGCGTACAGTTTCTCTTTCCTTAACAACTATAGCACTTTTCTCAAATGTTTTTCGTTCTCTTGGTCATTCTTTGAGTAAATAAGTATGTCATCGATGAAAACAATGACAAACTTATCAAGGTATGGTCCACACACTCGGTTCATGAGGTCCATGAACACAGCTGGTGCGTTAGTCAACCCAAACGGCATAACCATAAACTCGTAATAACCGTAACGCGTCCTAAAAGCAGTCTTTGGAATATCATCCTCCTTCACTCGCATTTGATGATACCCAGAACGTAAATCAATCTTCGAATAAACCGACGAGCCTTGTAGTTGATCAAATAAGTCGTCGATTCTCGGTATTGGGTAGCGGTTCTTGATGGTAAGTTTGTTCAACTCTCGGTAGTCGATACACAACCTAAATGTACCATCCTTCTTCTTGACAAACAAAATAGGAGCTCCCCACGGCGATGTACTTGGTCGAATGAAACCACGCTCTAAAAGTTCCTGTAACTGACTTTGTAATTCTTTCATTTTGCTGGGTGCGAGTCTGTATGGAGCACGAGCTATTGGTGCGGCTCCTGGTACAAGGTCTCTTTGAAATTCAACGGATCGATGTGGGGGTAATCCCGGTAAGTCTTTCAGAAATACATCGTGAAATTCTTTTGCGACGAAAACATCACTGATGTTCTTTTCTTCAGGTTTAACTTCCTCGATGTGTGCTAGAATGACGTAACAACCTTTTCTTATTAGTTTTTGCGCCTTCATACTACTAATAAGATTTAATTTCGCGTTGTTCTTTTCTCCGTACACCATTAAAGGTTTTCCTTTTTCACGCATAATGCGAATCGCATTTTTGTAACAACGACCTCTGATCTTACCTTTTTCAACCAGTCCATGCCAATTATTACATCAAAACTCCCTAACTCGACTGGTATTAAATCAATTTTAAACGTTTCATCCCAAAGTTTAATTTCTCTATCCCGACATATATTATCTGCTGAAATTAATTTACCGTTTGCTAATTCGAGTAAAAATTTACTATCCAAAGGCGTCAATGGGCAACTTAATTTAGCACAAAAATCTCTACTCATATAGCTTCTATCCGTACCCGAATCAAATAAAACATAAGCAGATTTATTGTCAACAAGAAACGTACCCGTAAGAAGCTCCGGGTCTTCCTTCGCTTCTGCCGTATTAATATTGAAAACTCTTCCGCGGCCCTACCCATTAGTATTCCCCTGATTCGGGCAATTACTTCTAATGTTGTAGTGACCCGAACTTTTCCATGTTTATATATATTAAATGAAATTGTTATTTACATGATTAAGTGTTTCCAACATGTTAAGCAATCAAACTTGTTAAGACTTGATTAATTTAAATAGGTTTCATATAGAAAATTGACCACCCAAGTTGACCGGTGATTCACGAACGTTAAAACTTGTAAAAACTATATGATGACATATATATGATTATATATATAGTTAACATGATATTATGATAAGTAAGTATCTCATTAGGTATTTTAACAATGAGTTATATACATAAAATTGAGTTTATTGAATTAAGAAACTCGAAACGATATATATAACGATTATCGTTATAACAACGTCTTACTAAATACATATGAATCATATTAAGATATTGGTACACTATATTTAATCATGATAAATGATAAGTAAACATGTCATTAAGTGTATTAACAATGAACTACATATGTAAAAACAAGACTACAAACTTAATGATTTCGAAACGAGACATATATGTAACGATTATCGTTGTAACAACATTTAACTGTATATATATCATACTAAGATATATTAATATATCATAATATCATGATAATGTAATAATTTAACATCTATTTAGATATAATAAACAATGGGTTAACAACATTTAACAAGATCGTTAACCTAAAGGTTTCAAAACAACATTTACATGTAACGACTAACGATGACTTAACGACTCAGTTAAAATGTATATACATGTAGTGTTTAATATGTATTCATACACTTTTTAAAGACTTCAAGACACTTATCAAAATACTTCTACTTAACAAAAATGCTTACAATTACATCCTCGTTCAGTTTCATCAACAATTCTACTCGTATGCACCCGTATTCGTACTCGTACAATACACAGCTTTTAGATGTATTACTGTTTGTATATACACTCCAATGATCAGCTTTTAGCAGCCCATGTGAGTCACCTAACACATATGAGAACCATCATTTGGAAACTAGCATGAAATATCTCATAAAATTACAAAAATATTAGTAATCATTCATGACTTATTTACATGTAAACAAAATTACACATCCTTTATATCTAATCCATATACCAACAACCAAAAACACCTAAAAACACTTTCATTCTTCAATTTTCTTCATCAAATTTATCTCTCTCAAGTTCTATCTTCATGTTCTAAGTGTTCTTCATAAATTCTATAAGTTCTAGTTTCATAAAATCAAGAATACTTCCAAGTTTGCTAGCTTACTTCCAATCTTGTAAAGTGATCATCCAACCTCAAGAAATCTTTCTTATTTAAAGTAAGATATCTTTCTAATACAAGGTAATACTCATATTCAAACTTTGATTCAATTTCTATTACTATAACAATCTTATTTCGAGTGGAAATCTTACCTGAACTTGTTTTCGTGTCATGATTCTGCTTCCAGAACTTTCAAGCCATCTAAGGATCCTTTGAAGCTAGATCTATTTTTCTCATTTCCAGTAGGTTTATCCACAAAACCTGAGGTAGTAATGATGTTCATAACATCATTCGATTCATATATATAAAACTACCTTATTTGAAGGTTTAAACTTGAAATTACTAGAACATAGTTTAGTTAATTCTAAACTTGTTCGCAAATAAAAGTTAATCCTTCTAACTTGACTTTTAAAATCAACCTGAAACATGTTATATATCTATATGATATGCTAACTTAATGATTTAAAACCTGAAAACACGAAAAACACCGTAAAACTGGATATACGCCGTCGTAGTAACACCGCGGGGTGTTTTGGGTTAGTTAATTAAAAACTATTATAAAATTTGATTTAAAAGTTGTTCTTCTGGGAAAATGATTTTTCTTATGAACATGAAACTATATCCAAAAATCATGATTAAACTCAAAGTGGAAGTATGTTTTTCAAAATGGTCATCTAGACGTCGTTCTTTCGACTAAAATGACTACCTTTACAAAAATGACTTGTAACCTGTATTTCCGACTATAAACTTATACATTTTCTGTATAGATTCATAAACTTAAGTTCAATATAAAACCATAGCAATTGGATTCACTCAAAACGGATTTAAAACGAAGAAGTTATGGGTAAAACAAGATTGGATATTTTTACTTGTTGTAGCTACGTGAAAATTGGTAACAGAACTATATTAATCATATCCTAGCTAACTTATATTGTATAATACATATATTCTAATATATTATGTAATCTTGGGATACCATAGACACGTATTCAAATGTTTTGACATATCATATCGACCCATCTATATATATTATTTGGAACAACCATAGACACTCTATATGCAGTAATGTTGGAGTTAGCTATAAAGGGGTTGAGGTTGATTCCAAAAATATATATACTTTGAGTTGTGATCTAGCCTGAGACGTGTATACACTGGGTCATGGATTGGGTCAAGATAATATATATCAATTTATTTCTGTACATCTAACTATGGACAACTAGTTGTAGGTTACTAACGAGGACAACTGACTTAATAAACTTAAAACATTAAAACATATTAGAAATGTTGTAAATATATTTTGAACATACTTTGATATATATGTACATATTTGTTATAGGTTCGTGAATCGACCAGTGGCCAAGTCTTACTTCCAGAAGAAGTAAAAATCTGTGAAAGTGAGTTATAGTCCCACTTTTAAAATCTAATATTTTGGGATGAGAATACATGTAGTTTTATAAATGTTTTACGAAATAGACACAAGTAATTGAAACTACATTATATGGGTGAATGATCGAAGCCGAATATGACCCTTTTACCTGGTAACCTAAGAATTAGTAAACCAGTCTACTAATTGACGCGAATCATAAAGATAGATCTATTGGGCCCAACAAACCCCATCCGTTGTAGCGAATGCTTTAGTACTTCAAGTTTTTATATCATGTCCGATGGATGTCCCGGAATGATAGGGATATTCTTATATGCATCTTGTTAATATCGGTTACTAGGTGTTCACCGTATGAATGATTTTTATCTCTATGTATGGGATGTATTGAAATATGAAATCTTGTGGTCTATTATTATGATTTGATAATATATAGGTTAAACCTATAACTCCCAACATTTTTGTTGACGTTTTAAGCATGTTTATTCTCAGGTGATTATTAAGAGCTTCCGCTGTTACATATTAAAATAAGGACAAGATTTGGAGTCCATGCTTGTATGATATTATGTAAAACTGCATTCAAGAAACTTATTTTTGATGTAATATATTCATATTGTAAACCATTATGTAATGGTCGTGTGTAAACGGTATATTTTAGATTATCATTATTTGATAATCCACGTAATGCTTTTTAAACCTTTATCAATAAAATAAAGGTTATGGTTGTTTTAAAAATGAATGCAGTCTTTGAAAAACGTATCATATAGAGGTCAAAACCTCGCGACGAAATCAATTAATATGGAACATTTATAATCAATATGAACGGGACATTTCAGTTGGTATCTGAGCGTTGGTCTTAGAGAACCAGAAATTTGCATTAGTGTGTCTTATCGAGTTTGTTAGAATACATTAGTGAGTCTGGACTTCGACCGTGTTTTCTTTAAAAACAATTGCTTAACACTTTTGTTGGAAACTATATATTATTAACATGTAAATATTAAGTGATATATTAACCTCTTAATGTATTTGATATTGTGTGATAGATGTCTACCACTAGTACAAATCCCATCGATTCACCTAATAATAATGAAGAGTCGAATATATTTTGGGAAGACTCAAAAATTCCCGAAAGAGGAACCAGAAGAGGAGGAACCGGAAAAGGAGGAACCGGAAGAGGAGGAACCGGAAGAGGAGGAACCGGAAGAAGAAGAGGTTCCGGAGGAAGAAATATTGATACCTATAGTAAATCGATTAAATAAAAGGAAATCCTCAACCAACGGACCAAAGTTAATAATGGTCAATGGTGTTTCCGCCGAGGAAGCAAAATATTGGGAAGATTATCAATTTTCCGATGAATCGGATCCCGATGAGGATTCCGATGATGTTATAGAAATTACCTCGACGCAATTTAATAAAGCGAAAGAAAATAATAAGGGAAAAGGTATAAAAATAGAGAAACCCGATTCCAACCCCGATGAACTTTATATGTATCGGCAACATTCGTATTTCCTAAAATGTAACAATGACCCGGGAACCTCTAAACCACCAGGTTTTACTAAACCATTGTGGAAAACGACGGCTCGTATTAGAGGAACACCATATATTCCTAGAAAATTAGGAAAACGAACCAAGTCCGAAGAAGAAGAAACCTGTGATTCAGATTAGAGGGTTGTAATCATGTTGTGTATTACTACCTCCGTCTCATTCCAATAGGGCAGTATTCCATTTTGGGCTATCCCATTCTGATAGTCCACTTCCATAAATAGAAAGGAAAGAAGATATTTCATTGGTGGATCTGGAGAGTGAAGATATTTCATTGGTGGAGAAATGAAGTTAGTGGGATTTTCTAAAACTGCGTGTTTTTTGTCTGTGGACTATTGAAATGAGACGGAGGGAGTATATGTATTGTAGTATGCTTGTACTTTTATGTTCTATGTAAAAATTGCTTGTATTGTTTGTTAATTATCTTTTACGAATCTAATCCTTGTCTATTTTACAGTATAAAAATAAAATGGACGTTAAGGGTAGACAATCGAATATTTTAGAAGACCTACCAGAGGATATGATTGAGGAAATCTTATCTAGAGTCGGTCAGAATTCATCAGTAAATTTAGTTATGGAGAAATTAACTTGTCAAACATTTGAAAGACTTTCTAAAAATGCCTTAGTTTATAAAAGGCTTTCCTTTGATAGGTGGGGTATATCACATTGGAGAGACCATAAGTTACGCCGTGTTTTCTTTAAAGCGTTAAATGCGGGGAACCTAAATGCAATTTTACACTACGGGTTAAGAACCTATTTTGACTCAACATATCCCAACATAGGATTTCGTGAATTAGAAAGAGCTTCTAACATGCAACATAAAGAAGCATGTTATGCTTACGGGTTAGTGATGTTCGCTTCTTACCAAAGTGAGAAAAGAACATCGGATTGAAGCTTTTAGATAAAACCTTCCCACAAGTGACGGATTCAGTAGTTGGGGTGAGAAACAAGGTTTTTAGATTATTATGGGGCTGTTGGACATTACGAAACCCTCGTCCTTTTGACGACATTACAACATGCTTCCTAGCCAATGGTCATAACGGTTATTTTTCACAAGATTAAGGATGGGAAGTCGTCTTAGTAAAACCTAAATGTATGACTTGTTTCTGGACTTATGAATTACGTGTCTTTATTTCTTTTGCTGAACAACTTGCGTATTAACTAGAATTGCCTTCATAGCTGCCGAGTAGCAAAGTTATTATGTGCTATATTTCATTCTATATGTATTATAGCGGTATTGTAAGTTTGTAAAATATTGTATAAAGTTTATACGCGAAATATTATTGTAATAAGTTTTTCATATAGAATCATAGTAGTTGAATTGTATAATAGCTGCTAAGTAAGAACTTAACGGGTAGGTACTACCCGAATTAAAACTATAAAATGCTAATATGAAGAAAAAGCTTTTATAAATAAGTTCATATTATGCTATGAAATACTATTTACTACTCTTAAATTCTATATGATTAACTCAACTCTTTTGGCTATTTTGAAGGAAATGGCACCGGCGACTCGTCAGAACTTGAATATGAGTGAGGAAGACTTCCATGTTTTCCTTGCTGCGAACATAGCCGCAGTGCATGAAAGGTACCGTCCTAATCCACCTGGACGAAGTCATCAACATTTGGTCCCATTGCGATGATCGGCTCCAAGTAATGTCCTTATATTGAGCAAATGCACAGCGGAAGACTTAATTCGTACCTGAGAATAAACATGCTTTAAAGTGTCAACCAAAAGGTTGGTGAGTTCATAGGTTTATCATAACAATCATTTCAATATGTTAATAGACCACAAGATTTCACAATCATAAACATAATACACTCGCAAGTGTATGTAAAGCATTCTAAGTGGTCGAGCACTTGGTAACCATACTTAACATTTAATCAACGTCGCATATTCCCTTTATTATGAAATCTCACTACACCGTACCAAGTGTAGTCACCAAAACGAAGTACTGTGCAACCGTTGAATACTGGTCGTCCAGTCCGGTTGGGGTTGTCAGGCCCGATAGATCTATCAACAGGATTCGCGTTTACAAAACCGCATGTAAATGGTAGTTACCAAGCTATTAGGGAAAAATATGCAAAGTGGTATAACTCAACGTAGAATATGTTTTTAGTACTTGTGTCCATTTCGTAAAACAGTTATAAAACAGTGCATGTATTCTCAGCCCAAAAATATATATAAAAAGGGAGTAATGAAACTCACTTTTGCCTTGAAGGTATTTAATTCGACTTGGTCTCCGATAGATATCACGAACCTAACCATATATATAATATATCAACATATTTTCTTTTTAAGTAATCGTTACATATATATATATATACTTTTAATATTTTCTTAGTCCGTAGTTAGCAGTCCGATGTTAGTGGTTCACAATTAGTTGCTTAAATAAAATAAATAAAGACCCCATCGTATTCGTATTGATCAGAATTAATCTCGACCCATGGTACCATGTTGTCAAATGACGTGTTGCGTACATAAAGTACCGTGTTGTCAAATGACGTGTTGCGTACAATCATGAGGTCTTATGATTAATCTTCTCGTGTTGTTTACGGGTGGTCCTGAAATATATAAAATCAAATCATAAGTAGTTATATATAAAATATCATATTAATTAGAAAAGATATGATTAATTTACTTTTTCTCCAAATATTTTCGTAGCTAAACTAGCTTCGGATACCCAATCTTGTTTTAGTCGTAGTTTCTTCATTACAACTCCGTTTTTGTTGGTTCAACTTACCACTTCCTTGGATCGAGTAAAATTTTAAGAATATGAACTGAAAATACCTTAATTTGTATTCGAAATCATAGGTTATAGGTCAAACTTTGGTGAAACTTATGAAAGTGATCATTTTCCATCATAAAAACAACATTTAATGATCATTTTTCTAAAAATACTTACACTTTGAGTAAAACCATGAAATTTTTATGTGTTAACATATTCATAAGAAATATCATTTTTCCAGAACATGAACTTCCAATTCAAAGTTCAAAATGATTTTTAATTATCCAACCCAAAACAGCCCCCGGTTGCACTCCGACGACGTAGATTCAGTTTTTAAGATGTTCTTTGTAAAACCAAGTTATATCCTGTTAGGTTAGCATATCATTATGATATATTATAGGTCTTGAAGTATTTTAAAAGTCAATTTAGAAGGATCTATTTAGTTTGCGAACAAGTTTGAAATCATTCAAACTATGTTCTTGTTGTTAAAATTTTATACCACAAAATAAGATAGCTATATGAATATGAATTGAATAAGATTATGAACAAGGTTACTACCTCAAGTTACTTGGACAAAGTTACTGCAAAAGATAAGAAATAATCTTGGAATCAAAGAGTGGTGGAGTTAGATCAAAAGGTTGGAAGTAAACTTCTTCAAATGGGTGGTTATTTTGATATGTTCTTGAAAGAGTTTTCTTATGGTGTTTAAGGCTTGTAATTGAAGCTAAATGATGGGGAAAATTCTTGGAGATGATCAAGTATGAAGTTAGGAGTATTTTGAGAGAGAAATGAGGGTGTAGTTATGAGAAAATGGAGTGAAGAAATAGTGTTCATTTATAAAAATGTTTTTAGTTTATAAAGAAAGAAAAGGATTCCTAATTTTGTTTTCTTACTAATAATTCATACTACTTGACAAATTCTAGTTACCTCATATCTAGGGCAGTAATAATGTTGATTAGGATGTTGATTTTATGTGTATATACCAATAGTAAATACGTATAGAAGCTGGGTATGATACGGGTACATATAGCCTAGATATACGTATAGAAATCTTGAGGAAACGGAACGAAAATTGAAATATAACTATCTTTTATGAATATACTTATATTGCTTTATGTATTTAAGTCCTTAAAAGTGATTAAATACATTATATATACGATACATGTATAAGCATTATAGATTATAAGTATATATATCAAAGAATGTTACGTATAGTTATCGTTTTGAAAACTTAAGTTAGTAGTTTCAAAATATACTTATAACTCATTGTCATTAGTACACAATGAGATGTTAAACCATCCTTAGATCATGTTAAATATATATAAATACATATATATACACAAACGTATAATTATCGTATGTTATATAGTTCGTGATATCATCGGTCATATTGGACGGTCAAACGTTGTGTAAAACTCTTTTCAAAAACACAAGTCTCAACAATTTGGATTGCTTATAATGTTGGTATGGTTTAATTTATGTAAATATTAATCTCATAAGTATAATTTGGTCAGAAAATTCCGGGTCATTACAGTACCTACCCGTTAAAGAAATTTCGTCCCCGAAATTTGATAGAGGTTGTTATGGATAACAATAAGAAGGTTTTCATGACAAATATAAGGTGATAATGGAGTTTTATCATCATTGAGTAATGTAGATAAAACGATTCGATTATGCGAAGAATATAAATGAGACTATCGTAAAAGAGTGAGATGAGTAAAATATATTCGTCTTAACCGATGACGTAGTTATGATTGATTTCCGGGATTTAAGGAATTTAAAGAGAATCTTACGTAATAAGATTTGGTTCTTTGGTGATTAAGGAAATCAGGATCTTCTTTGATTATATGCAATAATCTGTTTCGATTGCTCTGTCGGATATTTCACTATAAATTCACCTCTTCTTTTCCTTATTTTCCACGACTCACACCTTCTATTCTTTCTCCCTTGATTCTTACTTTAAAGCATTCATCAATATGCTCCATCTAGTCCTAATTCTTGATATACTCCTAACTTTTATATCTGTCATTCTTCTTTTTCATCTACCACCAGAAGAATCTATTTACTTCTACTATACTCTTGTGTTTATAGTGTTTCTAATTCTCCCGTGTCTCTATATTGCTATCTGTATCGATATACACAGTTTGTAATTTCGGGGTTATTATCGAAGTTTATATTCTTCATTATTTTTCGGAGCTTCATGCTTTTGTTTTCTCTTCTCGACTTCGAGTCAAGCGAGTAATGGTCCGGAATTCGTAGATATGAAATTCAGAATGAACATAGCTAATGCTCTAAGAAGAAAATGGTAATAGAACGATTTTGATTTGTTAAATTACCAGAATACCCTGGAGAAGACCGAGTCATCCAGAAAAATATTCTCTTGATATGTTTAGAGATTAGATAGAATGTAAGAGTCGTGTAAATGACACTTGATATATTATACTAATCCATGCTTCAGTTCCCAACACTACTTCAAAACATTCATATTTTAAACTCGAAGGTTTCAGAATTTAGAAACTAACACAGTTTCTTTTATGTTGCAGATATTACGGAGAGATAAATGATCTCAGATAAGAATAGTTGTGAAAATATCGCCAGAAATATGGAGGATATTTATAATAGAACATACAAGAATATCTTAGAATTTCTAATATCAATGGATGATGAAGAAGATTTGTCTGTGAAGGTTTAGAATGAGAAATAAGATGTTAGCTAACGATTTCAGCTGGCACAGAATCATTTGGATTCTTTGAAGGCAAACTTATTCTTTGTGATTTGTCCACGGCTTTCTTCATAGTTTCACATAATTCGCTTTTCGGTACTAAATTTTCTATCGAGCGTTCCTAACACTCCTTTCTTTATCATCAAACTTTTGGCCATTAAGATCATCTACAACATGCTGCTTCGTCAGCATTTTCAAAGTTAACTGATCTGGGTCATCGGTTATCAAATCGAGGTACTTTCAGGAGAATTGTGTTTTTAGAATGATTAATCGCTGATGGTAATATTGTGGAATATAAAAGGTTCCCCAGTAACAATAAAGAGTACGCATATATATCGCGGTTATAATAAAGTTGTTTTGGATGAAAAGTCAAATTTGACTTGCTGGAGCTGTGACAAAATAAGCTACTTTGGAAAGGGATTGCAAAACGATCTTCAGTAATAACAATGTCAAAGGAACTAGAACAGATACGTGTCAAACGTTTACTCAGTTTTCGAGGGTTTTTCAGGTGCATAACTATATGCATCAATCTTTTCTTCCGTAGATGAAGTGTGGTTGGTTTATCCTCTCGATTGAGGTGTTTTTAAGAATCATGATAGATTTGAACGCTGATTGTAATCGTCGAGATACAATGAGGTTTAAGATGAAATCAAGTGGCAATCTTGAAGAAATGTTTAGTTTCATATGTTATAATCGATATTTTAATTCATTTTAATTGTCCAATGTCATTAGTCCACATTCGATAGTCCACAGTAACAGTCTAATAATTTATATATAGTTTAATATATAATATACGAATTAATTAATACGTGTCGTGACCCGTAAACCTCTCAGACTCGATCACAACTCAAACTATATATATTATTGTAGAATCAACTTCAACCCTGTATAGAGAACTCGATCATTACTGCATATAGAGTGTCTATCGTGATTACAAATAATATATATAGATGCGTCGATATGATATGTCAAAACATTATATAAGTGTCCCGATATTTAAAGTGCATAAAATAATTACAGAAATTAAATGACGATAAATAAAAGTGCGATAATTAAATTGTGATAAATAAACTGCGATAAATAAAATGTAATCAGTTAGCTAGGAACAGTTAGCTGGAACAGTTAGCGTGGATTCTTTACAAAATTTTTCATAGTTAATTTGTTTGTTTCTAACAGATTTTATTTTGTCATATGTTTTCTTCATATGCCACTTGTTGGATTCTGGGAAGTCAAAATCCAAATATGAAATTGAATGAAAATGGTTATTCTGCGGTGAACGGATACGTATATCGGTGGTTGTAAGTAGGATAGTAAATGACTATTGAATCAGCTTTGACGAATGTACAATGTAACTTATTAAGATGAAATCTAATTATTCCTCGGGTATTACCTACCCGTTAAAAAAAATTTCACCATTAATATTTTGTACAAAAGAACTTTTAATTACAATCTTTATGAAAACATATATACATATATATTTTCTTCAGATGAAATCATGAATTTAATGAGTTAATATGATATTAATCTCATTTGCTTTTCGGTTTGAGCTAGAATAAGAAATCTCTAAAACTTTTTGAGACCACATATACTTCGCAGAATATCAATGAAGTTATGGATCAATACTTCATCGTTCATTATTGTTGGTACTCCTTGGTATCTATGGTGCTTATGATGTTGCTGTTTGTGGGACAGATTATGATGTCGAGACGTGTGATGCAGATGTTGTTTGTTAGTGGTGATGATGGTATTGTTGATGTTATTGATGGTGGTGCTGATTATGCTGCTGGTGCTGCTGTTGCTGGTGTTTGCAACCTTCGCACCATGTTCTCCAAAGCCGTCACGCGAGCGCGAAGTTCGTTAACTTCTGCTAGTACACCGGGATGATTGGCGGTTGGAGCGAGCGAATGAACAAGATTTGTAATATGGGATAGTATATAATCGTGACGAGATACTCTAGAAATGAGAGAGAAAATGGTGTTTCGAATAGGTTCGCCGGTAAGTGCTTCAGGTTCATCGCCAAGAGGGCAATTTGGTGGATGGAATGGATCACCTTCTTCTTGTCTCCAGTGATTTAGTATATTACGAACCCATCCCCAATTCATCCAGAATAAATGATGGGAAATTGGTTGATCCATTCCGGTGACGCTGCTTTCGGAGCTCGAATGGAAATCCATATCGGCATAACTGTCGGAATCTGAAGAATTCGAACTAGATGCGGAATCCATCTTGTATAATGGGGAAAATGAATTTTTGGTATGGAATAGATTATAGGAGTTAGATTTGGTACTCTTCAATACATAATTTACATATGTATATATAATACCAAAATCCCGTAAATTACGGAGAATCTTTGAAAAGATATCAGTCAAAGTTCGCAATAACAGATATGCTAAGATAAGAATTCGTCTATACACTATCAATGCAGTAAATGCAGTAAAATGTGTCTAGACTTATGAATGATAAGCAGGTAATTTGCTAAGGATGATAAACAGATGATTTCTGACTAGAAATGATAAGCAAAACTTTTGACATGTAGACACGGTCGAAGTCCAGACTCATTAATGCATCCTAATAACTACTAGTTAGACACACTAATGCAAGACCTGGTTCACTACGACCACCGCTCTGATACCAACTAAAAGTTGGGGATGCATCCCACTCAGTGCCTTCTCAGCTAACCACCTGTGACCACTGAGCGTACCTCAGACACTGATTTTACGGCCCGCCTCTTGGCAGTACAGCCAACCCTAATAGTTACCGCGAGGAGTAAGAGCCAATGCTTCGTCACAGGTAACACTGTGAGAACCCCCTCTACGATTAACCCGCTAATAAACAGCATTAAACCAGCTCTGATACCAACTGAAAGGACCCATCCTAATCCACCTGGACGAAGTCATCAACATTTGGTCCCATTGCGATGATCGGCTCCAAGTAATGTCCTTATATTGAGCAAATGCACAGCGAAAGACTTAATTCGTACCTGAGAATAAACATTCTTTAAAGTGTCAACCAAAAGGTTGGTGAGTTCATAGGTTTATCATAACAATCATTTCAATATGTTAATAGATCACAAGATTTCATAATAATAAACATAATACACTCGCAAGTGTATGTAAAGCATTCTAAGTGGTTGAGCACTTGGTAACCATACTTAACATTTAATCAACGTCGCATATTCCCTTTATTATGAAATCTCACTACACCGTACCAAGTGTAGTCACCAAAACGAAGTACTATGCAACCGTTGAATACTGGTCGTCCAGTCCGGTTGGGGTTGCAGGCCCGATAGATCTATCAACAGGATTTGCGTTTACAAAACCGCATGTAAATGGTAGTTACCAAGCTATTAGGGAAAAATATGCAAAGTGGTATAACTCAACGTAGAATATGTTTTTAGTACTTGTGTCCATTTCGTAAAACAGTTATAAAACAGTGCATGTATTCTCAGCCCAAAAATATATATAAAAAGGGAGTAATGAAACTCACTTTTGCCTTGAAGGTATTTAATTCGACTTGGTCTCCAATTGATATCACGAACCTAACCATATATATAATATATCAACATATTTTCTTTTTAAGTAATCGTTACATATATATATACTTTTAATACTTTTAGTATTTTCTTAGTCCGTAGTTAGCAGTCCGATGTTAGTGGTCCACAATTAGTTGCTTAAATAAAATAAATAAAGACCCCATCGTATTCGTATTGATTAGAATTAATCTCGACCCATGGTACCATGTTGTCAAATGACGTGTTGCGTACATAAAGTACCGTGTTGTCAAATGACGTGTTGCGTACAATCATGAGGTCTTATGATTAATCTTCTCGTGTTGTTTACGGGTGGTCCTGAAATATATAAAATCAAATCATAAGTAGTTATATATAAAATATTATATTAATTAGAAAAGATATGATTAATTTACTTTTTCTCCAAATATTTTCGTAGCTAAACTAGCTTCGGATACCCAATCTTGTTTTAGTCGTAGTTTCTTCATTACAACTCCGTTTTTGTTGGTTCAACTTGCCACTTCCTTGGATCGAGTCAAATTTTAAGAATATGAACTGAAAATACCCTAATTTGTATTCAAAATCATAGGTTATAGGTCAAACTTTGGTGAAACTTATGAAAGTGATCATTTTCCATCATAAAAACAACATTTAATGATCATTTTTCTAAAAATACTTACACTTTGATTTAAACCATGAAATTTTTATGTGTTAACATATTCATAAGAAATATCATTTTTCCAGAATATGAACTTCCAATTCAAAGTTCAAAATGGTTTTTAATTATCCAACCGAAAACAGCCCCCGGTTGCACTCCGACGACGTAGATTCAGTTTTTAAGATGTTCTTTGTAAAACCAAGTTATATCATGTTAGGTTAGCATATCATTATGATATATTACAGGTCTTGAAGTGTTTTAAAAGTCAAGTTAGAAGGATCTATTTAGTTTGCGAACAAGTTTGAAATCATTCAAACTATGTTCTTGTTGTTCAAATTTTATACCACAAAATAAGATAGCTATATGAATATGAATTGAATAAGATTATGAACAAGGTTACTACCTCAAGTTACTTGGACAAAGTTACTGCAAAAGATAAGAAATAATCTTGGAATCAAAGAGTGGTGGAGTTAGATCAAAAGGTTGGAAGTAAACTTCTTCAAATGGGTGGTTATTTTGATATGTTCTTGAAAGAGTTTTCTTTTGGTGTTTAAGGCTTGTAATTGAAGCTAAATGATAGGGAAAATGCTTGGAGATGATCAAGTATGAAGTTAGGAGTATTTTGAGAGAGAAATGAGGGTGTAGTTATGAGAAAATGGAGTGAAGAAATTGTGTTCATTTATAAAAATGTTTTTAGTTTATAAAGAAAGAAAAGGATTCCTAATTTTGTTTTCTTACTAATAATTCATACTACTTGACAAATTCTAGTTACCTCATATCTAGGGCAATAATAATGTTGATTAGGATGTTGATTTGATATGTATATACCAATAGTAAATACGTATAGAAGCTGGGTATGATACGGGTACATATAGCCCTAGATATACGTACAGAAATCTTGAGGAAACGGAACGAGAATTCAAATATAGCTATCTTTTGTGAATATACTTATATTGCTTTATGTATTTAAGTCCTTAAAAGTGATTAAATACATTATATATACGATACATGTATAAGAATTATAGATTATAAGTATATATATATCAAAGAATGTTACGCATAGTTATCGTTTTGAAAACTTAAGTTAGTAGTTTCAAAATATACTTATAACTTATTGTCATTAGTATACAATGAGATGTTAAACCATCCTTAGATCATGTTAAATATATATAAATACATATATATACACAAAGATATAATTATCGTATGTTATATAGTTCGTGATATCATCGGTCATATTGGACGGTCAAACGTTGTGTAAAACTCTTTTCAAAAACACAAGTCTCAACAATTTGGATTGCTTATAATGTTGGTATGGTTTAATTTATGTAAATATTTATCTCATAAGTATAATTTGGTCGGAAAATTCCGGGTCATTACAGTGCAGGCTGCAATGCAAAATAACAACAACTCTGGATCTAGCAGTGGAACTAATTCCGCAAGAAATCGTGTAGGATGCTTCTACAAAGAATTCACTGCCTGCAAACCTTTGGAATTTGATGGAACCGAAGGACCAATTGGATTGAAATGGTGGACCGAGAAGGTCGAATCGGTGTTTGCCATAAGTAAGTGTACTAAAGAGGACAAAGTTAAGTACGCTACGCATACCTTCACAGGTACGGTGTTAACGTGGTGCAATACCTATCTCGAGAAGGTAGGACAAGATGCTGCTTACGCACTACCATGGTCAGCATTCAAGCAATTGATGAACGAGCAGTCTCGTCCCAGGAATGAGGTCAATAAGCTCAAGGTAGAGCTTAGAGGATTACAAATGCAAGGTTTCGATATCACCACGTACGAACGACGATTCACAGAATTGTGCCTATTGTGTCCCAGAACGTTTGAAGACGAAGAAGAGAAGATCAACGCATTTGTAAAAGGGTTACCGGAAAGAATTCAAGAAGATGTGAGTTCACACGAGCCAGCCTCCATACAAAAAGCAAGTCGAATGGCTCACAAATTAGTGAACCAGATCGAAGGAAGGATTAAAGAGCAGGCGACCGAAGAGGCTAACATGAAACAAGTCAAGAGAAAGTGGGAAGAAACAAATGACAAGAGTCACCAATACAACAACAACAATCACAACCAAAATCAACTATCCCAATAACCGCAACATCAATCGCAACAACAACTTCAACGAACATCGCAACAACAACTACAATAATCGGCCCAACAATAATAACAACAACAACAACAATAACAATCCCAACAACAATCTCAATAACAACAATGGCAACAAAAACCAAAAACAGCCATGCCAAAGATGTGAAGAGCATCACCTGGGGTTCTGCACGACATTTTGCAACAGGTGTAAAAGAAATGGTCATAGCGCGAAGAAGTGCGAAATCTACAGACCAATGCATAACAGAACTAAAGGAACAAATAATGTCGGAACAAATAATACCGCCATAGTTTGTTTTGGATGTGGAAAACCGGGCCACTTTAGTAGAAATTTCCCAAATCAGGGGAATACTAATGGACAGGGCCGCATAAGAGTTTTCAATATTAATACGGCAGAAGCGCAGGAAGACCGGGAGCTTGTTACGGGTACATTTCTCATTGACAATAAATCTGTTTATGTTTTATTTGATTCGGGTGAGGATAGAAGCTATATGAGTAGAGATTTTTGTGCTAAACTAAGTTGTTCACCGAAGCACTTGGATAATAAATTTTTACTCGAATTAACAAACAGTAAATTAATTACAGAAGATAATATATGTCGAAATCTAGAAATTAAACTGGTTAGCGAAACATTTAAGATTGACTTGATACCAGTAGAGTTAGGGAGTTTTGATGTGATAATCGGTATGGACTGGTTGAAAGAAGTAAAAGTAGAGATCATTTGTTACAAAAATGGAATTCGCATTATACGAGAAAAAGAAAAACCCTTAATGGTGTACGGAGAAAAGAGCAACGCGAAGTTAAATCTTATTAGTAACCTGAAGGCACAAAAACTAATAAGAAAAGGTTGCTATGCTGTGCTAGCACACGTCGAGAAAGTTAATTCCGAAGAAAAGAACATCAATGATGTTCCAGTCACAAAAGAATTTCCCGATGTATTTCCGAAAGAATTACCGGGACTACTTCCACACCGATCTGTTGAATTTCAAATAGACCTTGTACCGGGAGCTGCACCAATAGCTCGTACTCCATACAGACTCGCACCTAGCGAAATAAAGGAACTTCAGAGCCAATTACAAGAACTTTTAGAGCGTGTTTTCATTCGACCAAGCACATCACCGTGGGGAGCTCCTGTTTTGTTTGTCAAGAAGAAGGATGGTACATTTAGGTTATGTATCGACTACCGAGAGTTGAACAAGCTTACCATCAAGAACCGCTACCCACTACCAAGAATAGACGACTTATTTGATAAACTACAAGGCTCGTCAGTTTATTCGAAGATTGATTTATGTTCTGGGTATCATCAAATGCGGGTGAAGGAGGATGATATTCTAAAGACTGCTTTTATGACGCGTTACGGTCATTACGAGTTTATGGTTATGCCATTTGGATTGACAAACGCACCAGCTGTGTTCATGGACCTCATGAACCGAGTGTGTGGGCCATATCTTGACAATTTTGTCATTGTTTTCATTGATGACATACTTATTTACTCAAAGAATGATCAAGAGCATGAAGAACATTTAAGAAAAGTGCTAGAGTTACTGAGAAAAGAAAAACTATACGGTAAGTTTTCAAAGTGTGCATTTTGGTTGGAAGAAGTTCAATTCCTCGGTCACATAGTGAATAAAGAAGGTATTCAGGTGGATCCAGCAAATATTGAAACCGTTGAAATATGGGAAACCCCGAAAACTCTAAAGCATATACGCCAATTTTTAGGACTAGCTGGTTACTACAGAAGGTTCATCCAAGATTTTTCCATAATAACAAAACTCTTGACTGCATTAACGCATAAAGGGAGGAAATTTGAATGGAAGGATGAACAAGAGAAAGCGTTTCAATTGTTAAAGAAAAAGTTAACTACGGCACCTATATTGTCATCACCTAAAGGGAATGATGATTTTGTGATATATTGTGATGCTTCAAAGCAAGGTCTCGGTTGTGTATTAATGCAACGAATGAAGGTAATTACTTATGCGTCTAGACAATTGAAGATTCACGAGCATAATTATACGACGCATGATTTGGAATTAGGCGCGGTTGTTTTTGCATTAAAGACTTGGAGGCACTACTTATATGGGGTCAAAAGTATTATATATACCGACCATAAAAGTCTTCAACATATATTTAATCAGAAACAACTAAACATGAGGCAGCGCAGGTGGATTGAACTGTTGAATGATTACGAATTTAAGATTTGTTACCACCTGGGGAAGGCGAATGTGGTAGCTGACGCTTTGCGTAGAAAGGACAGAGAACCCATTCGAGTAAAAGGTATGAATATAATGATTGACAATAACCTTACTACTCAAATAAAGGAGGCGCAACAAGGAGTTTTAAAAGAAGGAATTTAAAGGATGAAATACCCAAAGGATCGGAGAAGCATCTTAATATTCGGGAAGACGAAACCCGGTATAGGGCTGAAAGAATCTGGGTACCAAAATTTGGAGATATGAGAGAAATGGTACTTAGAGAAGCTCATAAAACCAGATACTCAGTACATCCTGGAACGGGAAAGATGTACAAAGATCTCAAGAAACATTTTTGGTGGCCAGGTATGAAATCCGATGTTGCTAAATACGTAGGGAATTGTCTGACGTGTTCTAAGGTCAAAGCTCAGCATCAGAAACCATCAGGTCCACTTCAATAACCCGAAATCCCAGAATGGAAATGGGAAAACATTACCATGGATTTCATCACTAAATTGCCAAGGACTGCAAGTGGTTTTGATACTATTTGGGTAATAGTTGATTGTCTCACCAAATCAGCACACTTCCTGCCAATAATAGAAGATGACAAGATGGAGAAGTTAGCACGACTGTATTTAAAGGAAGTCATCTCCAGACATGGAATACTAATCTCTATTATCTCTGATAGGGATGGCAGATTTATTTCAAGATTCTGGCAGACATTACAGCAAGCATTAGGAACTAGTCTAGACATGAGTACTGCCTATCATCCACAAACTAATGGGTAGAGCGAAAGGACGATAAAAATGCTTGAAGACATGCTACGAGCATGTGTTATTGATTTCGGAAAAAGTTTGGATCGACATCTACTGTTAGCAGAATTTTTCTACAACAACAGCTACCATTCAAGCATTGAGATGGCACCGTGTGAAGCACTTTATGGTAGAAAGTGCAGGTCTCCAATTTGTTGGAGTGAAGTGAGAGATAGACAGATTACGAGTCCAGAGATAATGCAAGAAACTACCGAGAAGATCATCCAAATTCAACAACAGTTGAAAACCACCCAAAGTCGACAAAAGAGCTACTCCGACATTAAAAGAAAAGATATAAAATTTGAAATTAGAGAGATGGTCATGCTTAAGATTGCACCTTGGAAAGGCTTTGTTCGATTTGGTAAGCGAGGAAAATTGAATCCAAGGTATATAGGACCATTCAAGATTATTGATCGTGTCGGACCGATAGCTTACCGACTTGAATTACCACAACAACTCGCGGCTGTACATAGCACTTTCCACGTCTCAAATTTGAAGAAATATTTTGCTAAAGAAGATCTCACTATTCCGTTAGATGAAATCCAAATCAAAGAAAAATTTCAATTCGTCGAAGAACCCGTCGAAATAATGGATCGTGAGATTAAAAGACTTAAGCAAAACATGATACCAATTGTTAAAGTTCGATGGAATGCTCGTAGACGACCCAAGTTCACCTGGGAATGAGAAGATCAGATGAAGAAGAAATACCCGCACTTATTTCCAGAAGATACGTCAACACCTCCAACTGCTTAAAATTTCGGGACGAAATTTATTTAATGGGTAGGTACTGTAGTGACCCGAACTTTTCAATGTTTATATATATTAAATGAAATTGTTATTTACATTATTAAGTGTTTCCAACATGTTAAGCAATCAAACTTGTTAAGTTTTGATTAATTTAAATAGGTTTCATATAGACAATTGACCACCCAAGTTGACCGGTGATTCACGAACGTTAAAACTTGTAAAAACTATATGATTACATATATATGATTATATATATAGTTAACATGATATTAGGATAAGTAAGTATCTCATTAGGTATTTTAACAATGAGTTATATACATAAAATTGTGTTTATTGAATTAAGAAACTCAAAACGATATATATAACGATTATCGTTATAACAACGTCTTACTAAATACATATGAATCATATTAAGATATTGATACACTATGTTTAATCATGATAAATGATAAGTAAACATGTCATTAAGTGTATTAACAATGAACTACAAATGTAAAAACAAGACTACTAACTTAATGATTTCGAAACGAGACATATATGTAACGATTATCGCTGTAACAACATTTAACTGATATCATACTAAGATATATTAATATATCATAATATCATGATAATGTAATAATTTAACATCTCTTTAGATATAATAAACAATGGGTTAACAATATTTAACAAGATCGTTAACCTAAAGGTTTCAAAACAACATTTACATGTAACTACTAACGATGACATAACGACTCAGTTAAAATGTATATACATGTAGTATTTTAATATGTATTCATACACTTTTGAAAGACTTCAAGACACTCATCAAAATACTTCTACTTAAAAAAATGCTTACAATTACATCCTCGTTCAGTTTCATCAACAATTCTACTCGTATGCAACCGTATTCGTACTCGTACAATACACAACTTTTAGATGTATGTACTATTGGTATATACACTCCAATGATCTACTCTTAGAAGCCCATATGAGTCACCTAACACATGTGGGAACCATCATTTGGCAACTAGCATGAAATATCTCATAAAATTAAAAAAATATTAGTAATCATTCATGACTTATTTACATGTAAACAAAATTACACATCCTTTATATCTAATCCATATACCAACGACCAAAAACACCTACAAACACTTTTATTCTTCAATTTTCTTCATCAAATTGATCTCTCTCAAGTTCTATCTTCAAGTTCTAATTGTTCTTCATAAATTCTATAAGTTCTAGTTTTATAAAATCAAGAATACTTTCAAGTTTGCTAGCTTACTTCCAATCTTGTAAAGTGATCATCCAACCTCAAGAAATCTTTCTTATTTATAGTAAGATATCTTTCTAATACAAAGTAATACTCATATTCAAACTTTGATTCAATTTCTATAACTATAACAATCATATTTCGAGTGGAAATCTTACTTGAACTTGTTTTCGTGTCATGATTCTGCTTCAAGAACTTTCAAGCCATCCAAGGATCCTTTGAAGCTAGATCTATTTTTATCATTTCCAGTAGGTTTATCCACAAAACTTGAGGTAGTAATGATGTTCATAACATCATTCAATTCATATATTTAAAACTACCTTATTCGAAGGTTTAACTTGAAATTACTAGAACATAGTTTAGTTAATTCTACACTTGTTTGCAAACAAACGTTAATCCTTCTAACTTGACTTTTAAAATCAACTAGACACATGTTCTATATCTATATGATATGCTAACTTAATGATTTAAAACCTGAAAATACGAAAAATACCGTAAAACTGGATATACGCCGTCGTAGTAACACCGCGGGCTGTTTTGGGTTAGTTAATTAAAAACTATGACAAAATTTGATTTAAAAGTTATTCTTCTGGGAAATTTTTTTTCTTATGAACATGAAACTATATCCAAAAATCATGATTAAACTCAAAGTGGAAGTATGTTTTCCAAAATGGTCATCTAGACGTCGTTCTTTCGACTGAAATGACTACCTTTACAAGAACGACTTGTAACCTATATTTCTGACTATAAACTTATACTTTTTCTGTATAGATTCATAAACTTAAGTTCAATATGAAACCATAGGAATTGGATTCACTAAAAACGGATTTAAAACGAAGAAGTTATTGGTAAAACAAGATTGGATATTTTTACTTGTTGTAGCTACGTGAAAATTGGTAACAAATCTATATTAATCATATCCTAGCTAACTTATATTGTATAATACATATATTCTAATATATTATGTAATCTTGGGATACCATAGACACGTATGCAAATATTTTGACATATCATATCGACCCATATATATATATTATTTGGAACAACCATAGACACTCTATATGCAGTAATGTTGGAGTTAGCTATACAGGGTTGAGGTTGATTCCAAAAATATATATACTTTGAGTTGTGATCTAGCCTGAGACGTGTACACACTGGGTCATGGATTGGGTCAAGATAATATATATCAATTTATTTCTGTACATCTAACTATGGATAACTAGTTGTAGGTTAGTAACGAGGACATCTGACTTAATATACTTAAAACATTAAAACGTATTAGAAATGTTGTAAATATATTTTGAACATACTTTGATATATATATGTACATATTTGTTATAGGTTCGTGAATCGACCAGTGACCAAGTCTTACTTCCCGACGAAGTAAAAATATGTGAAAGTGAGTTATAGTCCCACTTTTAAAATCTAATATTTTGGGATGAGAATACATGCAGTTTTATAAATGTTTTACAAAATAGACACAAGTAATTGAAACTACATTATATGGGTGAATGATCGAAGCCGAATATGCCCCTTTTACTTGGTAACCTAAGAATTAGTAAACTAGTCTACTAATTGACGCGAATCCTAAAGATAGATCTATTGGGCCCAACAAACCCCATCCATTGTAGAAGATGCTTTAGTACTTCGAGTTTTTATATCATGTCCGATGGATGTCCTGGAATGATGGGGATATTCTTATATGCATCTTGTTAATGTCGGTTACCAGGTGTTCACCATATGAATGATTTTTATCTCTATGTATAGGATGTATTGAAATATGAAATCTTGTGGTCTATTATTATGATTTGATAATATATAGGTTAAATCTATAACTCACCAACATTTTTGTTGACATTTTAAGCATGTTTATTCTCAGGTGATTATTAAGAGCTTTTGCTGTTGCATACTAAAATAAGGACAAGATTTGGAGTCCATGCCTGTATGATATTATGTAAAACTGCATTCAAGAAACTTATTTTTGATGTAATATATTCATATTGTAAACCATTATGTAATGGTCGTGTGTAAACGGCATATTTTAGATTATCATTATTTGATAATCTACGTAATGCTTTTTAAACCTTTATCGATAAAATAAAGGTTATGGTTGTTTTAAAAATGAATGCAGTCTTTGAAAAACGTATCATATAGAGGTCAAAACCTCGCGACGAAATCAATTAATATGGAACGTTTATAATCAATATGAACGGGACATTTCAAATGTGGCCCAGTTTTTCACATCCATAACAAACAAAGGCGGCATTACTTGGTTCGACACTATTTGTTCCTTTAGTTCTGTTAAACTTTGGTCCGTAGACCTCACACTTTTTCGCACCATGGCCAGTTCTTTTACACTTGGTGCAAAATGTCGTGCATAACTCATTCTGGTGGTACTCTTCACACCTTTGGCATTTTTGGTTTTTGTTGCCATTGTTGTTGTTGAGATTGTTATTGAGATTTTTATTGTTGTTGAAACGATTGTTGGTGCTGTTAATGTAGGTAATGTTTTTAACAACTGCTTGATCTCTTGGAATGCATTTTCGGCTTCCGCCGTCCACACAAAATCTTTTTTATTTAAACAGCCCTTTAACACCTTCATGAATGGAAGTGACTTTTCAGCTACTCTGGAAAAGAATCTTGTTATTGCTGCTAGACATCCATGTAACCGTTGAACATCCTTCTTGCTAGTTGGTGACTTCATACCTTCAATTGCTTGAATTTTCTTAGGATTTGCCTTAATTCCACGTTCTGTGACAATATGACCTAAGAATTTTCCCTCTTCCACACCAAACGTGCACTTCTTGGGATTTAATTTCATGTTAATTTTTCGCAGAGATGCAAAAGTTTCATGTATATCTCGTAACATCTTTTCTTCAGTATGACTTTTGATGACAATGTCATCAACATAAGCTTCTAAGTTTGGCCTAATTTGATCCTTAAATGCCATATCAATAAGTCGTTGATATGTTGCTCCTGCATTCTTTAAACCAAGAGGCATTTTCATGTAACAGAATATGCCCTGCATCGTGTGAAAATCCGTTTTATCTGCATCTTTTAAAGCCATTGGGATTTGATGATATCCCTTAGCAGAATCTAGGAAACATTTGAATCGATATCCTACCAATGATTCAACCTTCCAATCAATTTCATGCAAAGGATAATTGTCCTTTAGACATGCTTTATTGATATCAGTGAAATCCACACACATCCGCCATGAGTTGTTCTGCTTCCTAACCATGACCGGATTGGCTACCCATGTTTGATATTTAACCTCTCGCAAGATGCCAGCATCCACCAAACTTCGTACCTCATCACGGAGGAATTTGCTTCTTTCTGGCGCCATGCCACGCTTTTTCTGACAAACAGGATGTATGTTGGGATTCACGTTTAGCCTATGCTCTGCAATTTCCCTTGGAACACCGGTCATATCAGACGGATGCCATGCAAAAACGTCTAGATTTGTTGCCAAAATATTGTATAATTTATCTTTACATTAGGCGGACAACGTGTGCCCAATTATGATTTTCTGATCTGGAAATTTAAGATTTGGTGAAATTGACCCATCATCGTGTATGATTGGCTTAATTACTTCCTTTGTTACTTGGGAACACTCAATTGACTTCTGCCATTCTGCATATAACGTTGCTACTCCGCCTGGCGTTGGAAACTTCATCATACCATGTACAGTTGACGTTACAGCTCCAAACGTCATTAAAGCAGTTCTTCCTAAAATTATGTTGTACTGTGAATTTTCTTTAACCACCAAGAACTCAATGTTGGCTGTGCGTCTTAGGGGTGGCTTGCCCAAGGTTACTTCAAGCAAAATACTTCCTTCAGACCAGGACGGCTCACTTGTAAAACTTGCCAGCGGCACATATGTTTCCTTCATTTTTTCTTGTACATCTTTGGGTAGCTGTACAAAGCAATGTTCATACATAATGTCTGCTCCAGCTCCTGTGTTAGTGTAAATGTTGCGTATTAAGCAATTAGCAACTCACGCTTCTATAACTACTGGGCCATCGGATGGATTTATGTTACACATAGAAGGAAATGATATTAATTGCTCTTCCCAATCTTCTAATACTTCTGCCTTCCTCTGTTGTCCAGCTTTCCATGGATGTATCATGCCCACTTCTATGGGTATGAATTCGTTATCTTCGCCATCTTTATCAGTGTTGGTGAGATGATTCATCTTAATAATGGATGGCGCCATTGTTAACACCTATTTCCTTATGAGGTAAGGCTTAGTGTGTCAACAAGATATTAGAAGTAATCTAGCTTTAGGAGGGTGGAGTGTTGCCGATTGATTTTTACCCTTGGGAAATAATCCCTGCAGACCCGAATCACAAGTGTAGAAACTTGTGGGGTGGCTTAATCAATCTGTCGTCCGAAGAGCGTAAAAGTGCTAGCCGGATGACATCTAGTGAGAGAAAGTATAGAGAGAAAGAGAAGTAAAGTCTTAGCTCTCAAAGTTGTCAAAATGTCTGAACTGTGTAAAATGACGACCCAAGGGGTCTATTTATACTGTCAGATCCACCATATTGCTCAGGGACATGTGTCAGATGATGATTCGTTCTGTTATTCGTGATTCGAAATTTATGCTGAAGGTGGCGTTCTCTGGCCAGGGCTTACGGGCTAGGCGGCCTTCAGGGCTTACACATGACGGAGCAGCCTGTACAATGGAGAACGCTGGACGGTTAACTCCACAAAACTGTTGTTTCCAGTCTTCCTGATGCTACTTTTATGCAACCATTATGCCTTTTATGCATGTATACGATAGGATACACCATTATAGTTGTTGTTGTTGGGACGTTTGTTGTAGTTATTGTTAGGATTGCGGTTATTGTTGCGATTGTTGTTACGGTTGTTATGATTGTTATTGTGATTATGGTTGTGATTGTTGTTGTTGGTGTATTGGTGACCCTTGTCACTGGTTTCTTCCCACTTTCTCTTGAGTTGTTTCATGTTGGCTTCTTCGGCTACCTGCTCTTTAATTCTTCCCTCAATCTAATTTATGAGTTTATGAGCCATTCGACTTGCCTTTTGTATGGAAGCGGGCTCGTGTGAACTCACATCTTCTTGAATCCTTACTGGTAACCCTTTTACAAACGCGTCGATCTTCTCTTCTCCATCTTCAAACGCTCCCGGACACAATAGGCACAACTCTGTGAATCGTCGTTCATATGTGGTAATGTCGAACCCTTGTGTTCGTAACTCCCTAAGTTCTACCTTGAGCTTATTGATTTCGTTTCTAGGACGGTACTGCTCGTTCATCAATTGCTTAAATGCCGAACACGGTAGTGCGTAAGCAGCATTTTGTCCTACCTGTTCAAGATAGGTGTTCCACCACGTTAACGCAGTACCTGTGAAGGTATGCGTAGCGTACTTAACTTTGTCCTCTCCAGTACACTTACTTATGGCAAACACCGATTCGACTTTCTCGGTCCACCGTTTCAATCCAATTGGTCCTTCGGTTCCATCAAATTCCAAAGGTTTGCAGGCAGTGAATTCTTTGTAGGAGAATCCTACAAGATTTCTTGTGGAATTAGTTCCACTACTAGATCCAGAGTTATTGTTATTTTGCATCGCAGCTTGTACTGCGGCTATGTTCGCAGCAAGGAAAACACGGAAATCTTCCTCACTCATGTTTAAGTTCTGACGAGTCGTCGGTGCCATTTCCTTTAATAATAGTCAAAAGAATTGAGTTAATCATATAGAATTTTAGAGTAGTCAATAGTATTTCGTAGCATTATATGAACTTATTTATAAAAGCTTTTTCTTCATATTAGCATTTTATAGTTTTAATTCGGGTAGTACCTACCCGTTAAGTTCATACTTACTAGCTACTATACAACTCAACTACTACGCTTCTATATGAAAAACTTATTACAATAATATTTCGTGTTCAAACTTTATACAAAATTTTACAAACTTACAATACCACTATTATACATATAGGATGAAATATAACACATAATAACTTTGCTACTCGGAAGATATAAAGGCAATTCTAGTTAATACTCAAGTTGTTCAGCAAAAGAAATAAAGACACGTAATTCATAAGTCCAGAAGCAAGTCATGCATTCAGGTTTTACTAAGATGACTTCCCATCCATGGTCTGGTGGAAAGTAACCGTTATGACCATTGGCTAGGCAGCATGTTGTAATGTCGTCAAAAGGATGAGGGTTTCGTAATGTCTAACAGCCCCGTAATAATCTAAAAACCTTGTTTCTCACCCCAACTACTGAATCCGTCACTTGTGGGAAGGTTTTATTTAAAAGTTGTAATCCGATGTTCTTTTTCTCATTTTGGTAAGAAGCAAACATCACTAACCCGTAAGCATAACATGCTTCTTTGGTTTTCATGGTATAATAGATAGTATAATAGATTCATTGGTTTTCATGGTGTTCACAAGTGAGTTTGATAAACACGTGTTTGGATTTAATATTTAGCAACGAATAGGAGCAGGAGCTGAGCAAATAGCAGGTATCATTTTAAATGGTTATTCGAACAACCCAGTTGTAACAGTGGCGGTTTAATGGGTCTTAAACAGAAGGATAGGTTAACGCGTGAATGGTGGTGGTTGTTTAGTGGTGATGGAGGTTTACTAAGGTATCGATTAAAAACAGGAAACATATAGGAAGAATAATAATAAGAGGCGGTGATCGTTTAAAGTGAGTTTGAGGTGGGTTTCGAAGGTGATGACAATCGGGCAGAACACGTGAAACTTGGTGTTCACCGCTGAAATCGAAAACATAATTAGGTGAGAGAGAGGAGAGAGAGGTGAAAGATGGGGGTTTCATGATGATAAATGGTGGTGATTTTAGATGGTGGTGGTTCTCATGGATTCTAGGTGATGATGTTTGTGATGGTTGATTGAAACAGAAAAATAGTAACATGAAGTGGGTTGTCGATGGTTTGATCATGATGGAACGATGGTGGTATTTATCGACGGTTAAAAGTAGCCGTTTATAGTTAGAAACAGAAAATGGTAAGGGGAGATTATCTAGGTGCTGTGTAGTGTTTGTTTCATGAAAGAAAATAGAAAGAAAATAGACGGTGTAGGAGGTTGATGGTGTTTCAACGGTTGTGGTCATAGTGGTATGATGGTACATGGTGGTGTTCCGGTTGTAGTAGAAATGAGAGGGAAAGCATAAACCGTAGCATATATACATCGAGCTAGTGATGATTGTTGTGGTTTTTGACTTGGCTCGAATAGAAAAATGAAACTAGCTATGATGATGGTGGTAGTTGCCGGTGATAGGTGGTGGTCCTAGGTGGTGGTCATGGTGGTACTGGCGGTGTGGTGATTGTAAGGGGAAGGTAAAGTGATGAAAGTGCTTGATATTGAGATGTGTTCTCGGTAGATTCACGAATGCAATATGTCATGTATATATAATATATAATGCCTATATTATGGAAGAAACCAAAAACAATTACAATAACATATTAATCATAGAGTAATTCTCGTGACTTTAATACTATTAGACACTTAGATATTTTTAATTTGCCGAGTGCTAAATCGTGGTCCATTGCTAAACAGTTAATGTATAAAAGTGTTCCTAAAAATCCCAAAATTTTAAATTAAATATATTTAATTATTCCACTCATTAACTGTTTGAAACCTGACCAAAAAGATTCTATAATTATTTATTTTGTGTTCCAATTAACATGTACGGAGTACCAAAATTTTAAACTAAAAAAATAAAAATATTTTTGACAAATCTAAAACCTTCGCAATCAATTTACAGTTCAACTTTTATTTCAATCCTTCATGAATATGTACAATATCTATATTAAAACTAACAAATCATCAACCGAGTGTTACCGACGTTTACTGATTAAGTTCGAAATCATTCATTTTCCATTTACTCTTTCTCTATATATAATCGGTTTTAAATAACAAGTTTTATCACATAAATATATATTATATATTTTTAAACAAATAGATTTAATATTATTTTATATATTTCCAAGTAGTATTTATATACACATTTATATACACACACATATATATATATATGTATCTATTTACAAATAGTTGTTCGTGAATCGTCGGAAACAGTCGAAGGTCAATTGAATATATGAAACAATTTAAAATTTTTGAGATCCAACCTAACAGACATTTCTTATCGTGTCAAAAATATTACATCGTATCGAGATTTTGGTTTAAAATTAGTCGAAATTTTCCGGGTCGTGACAGTACCTACCCGTTAAAGAAATTTTGTCCCCGAAATTTGATCGAGATCGTCATGGCTAACAGTAAGAATGTTTTCCTAACAAATATGAGCTGATAAATAGAGTTTTATTACTATTGAGTAATAAGGATAAAACAATTTTATTTCTTGAAGCGTATGAGTGGAGCTATCACAAAAGATCGAGATAGAGATTTAACTTTTGATGTAGTCATGGTGAATTTCTGAAATTCATGGAATTTAAAGAAAATCTTCTAATCAGAAAGAAAATATATTAGCACGAATTATTAGCAACTGTTGGAATTACGGAAGAAAAAAAATATCAAGGAAATATTTCCTTGATATGCTTAGAGATTAAGTAGAATGAAAGAGTCGTGTGACATGGCACATGATGAGGGTATGATCTGTGAATCATCATCACGTTCCATTAGAAACTCAGCATGACTTACTGTAATATAATCACGTTGGCCAAGCGCATTATATTATACTAACTCATGCATCAAATTCTTAACACTTCTTCAGAATTCGTTCATAATTTATACTTAGATTTTATAGAAGTTTCCGATATATGGAATACAGAAGGTATGAAGAGATATAATTTCGGACAAGAATACTTATGAAAATATCCTCAGAAATATCAAAGATATTTATGATGATATTTTGGAATTTCTAAGTTCGAAAGATGATGATGAAAAAATTTTCCGCAAGATTTTATCATGACCTCGGAGTAAGATATTCTCTAAAGATTTTGGTGGATCCATAATAACCTGGATTCTTCGTTAACGGATGCTTCGTCAGCATTTTTAAAGTTAACGGATCTGGGTCATCGGTTATCAAACCGAGGTGGTTTCAGGAGAATCGTGTTTTTAGATGATTAAACGCTGATGGTAATATGGTGGAATATAAAAGGTTCCCCAGTAACAATAAAGAGTACGCATATATATCAAGGTTATAATAAGGTTGTTTCGGATGAAAAGTTGGAGTTGACTTGCTGGAGCTGTGACAAAATTTGCTACTTTGAAATGGATTACCACATTATTTTGGGTAATAATAACACTAAAGGAATTAGCACAACTACGTGTTAAACGTTTACTCAGTTTCCGAGGGTTTTTCAGGTGCATAACTATATGCATCAATCTTTTCTTCCGTAGATGAAATGCGGCTGGTTCATCCTATCATGAAAGATTTGAACATGGATTGGAATCGTCAAGATTCAAATGATGTTTAAAATGAAATCAAGTGGCAAACTTGAAGAATTATTTAGTTTCATATGTTATAATCAATATTTTAAATTCATTTTTAATTGTCCAATGTTGATAGTCCAATAATCGATTTATATATATATAATCATAGAATTATCCCACGGCGTATTGTATACGTATTGTCTTTACATCAACCTAGAGACGTATTGTAAACGTATTGTCTTAGAATTAACTAAGATGTATTGTGTATGTATTGTCTTAGGATTTATCAAAACGTATTGTATACTTATTGTGTTAGGATGTACCGAGTATTCGAATTAATAAATACGTATCATGACCCGTGTACAACTTATTGTCTCAGAATTAATCCGACGTATTGTGTACATGTGTCCCGATTTAAAGTGCGTAAAAGTAAATAACAGAAATTAAATGACGATAAATAAAATTGCGAGAATATAAATTGCGATAAATAAAATGTAACCAGTTAGCTAGGAACAGTTAGCTAGGAACAGTTAGCGTGGATTCTTAACAAAATTTCAATTAGTTAATTCGATTGTTTCTAACAAATTTTATTTTGTCCAATGTTTTCTTCATTATGCCACTTGTTGGATTCTGATAGGTCAAAATCCAAATATGAAATTGAATGAAAATGGTTATTCTGTGGTGTACAGATTCATATATCGGTGAATGTAAACAGGGTAATAGATGATCATTGAATCAGATTCGAAGAATGTACAGTGTAACTTATTAATGTGAAATCTTAAATATTCCTCGGGTATTACCTACCCGTTGAAATATTTTCATCATTAACAGTTTGTACGAAAGAAAATTTTTTTTATTACAATCTTTATTAAAACATATATATATATATATATATATATATATATATATATATATATATATATATATATATATATATATATATATATATATATATATATATGTATATATATTCTTCAGATGTAATCATAGATTTAATGAGTTAATATGATATTAAACTCATATGATTTAAGGTTAGAACTAGAGTACATAATCTCTAAAACATTAGAGATTACATAATCGCCATGTCGAACGAAGATAAATAATGTAGAACGATATGTAGAACGAAGATAAAGTAGATAGAACGATACGTAGAACGACGATTATGCTCGAGGTACATAATAAGATGTTGAGGCATGTGATGTTGAAACTTGGGTTATTGGTGATACTGGTACCGATGCTTGTTAGTGTCGGTGATGCTGCTGGTGTTTGTAAGCTTTGCACCATATTCTCCAAAGCTACTACTCGAGCGCGAAGCTTGTTGACTTCTTCTATTACTCCAGGATGATTGTCGGCCGTAACGAGCGGATGAATAAGGTTTAGAATTTTAGATATAAGATAATCGTGACAAGCTACCCTGGAGATGAGGCTAAAAATGGTGTTTCGAATAGGTTCATCGGTAAGTGCTTCAGGTTCTTCGTCGAGGGTATAGGTTGGTGGGTGGAAAGGATCGCCTTCTTCTTATATCCATTGGTTAAGTCGACTACGAACCCATCAGATGAATTGGAGATAGATGACTGGGTGATTCATTCTGGTGACACTGCTTTCGGAGCTTAGGTGAAACTCCATATCGGAATCCGAGGGACTTGAACTAGTGGTGAGTTCCATTGCGTACGATTTGATAAAGGGTTTTCGATATGAAATCATTTTCGGATATCGGATGATATTCTAGTTACATAGATTACCTATACATAGTACAGGAAATCCCGTAGATTACGGAGGGAATTAAGGAAACGTGTCGGACAAGACTTAATGTGATGGGATGTGAATTTGTCTGTACACCGTCTACGCAATAATTGCAATAAGACGCGCCGAGACTGAAAATGACAAGTAGATATTTTTTGACAAATGGTGGTAAGCAAACACTTTTAACATCCAGACCAGGTTCAAGTCTAGACTCATAAATACAACCTAACAACTACTAGGTCGAAGTCCAGATTCATTAATGTATCCTAACAACTACTAGTTAGACACACTAATGCAAGACCTGGTTCGCTACGACCACCTCTCTGATACCACCTGAAAGGACCCGTCCTAATCCATCTGGACAAAGTCATCAACATTTGGTCCCATTGCAATGATCGACTCCAAGTAATGTCCTTAAAATGAGCAAATGCACAGCGGAAGGTTTCTTTCATACCTGAGAATAAACATACTTAAAATTGTCAACCAAAAGGTTGGTGAGTTCATAGGTTTATCATAACAATCATTTCAATATATTAATAGACCACAAGATTTCATATACATAAAAGTTTTAATAAAAATATTCTAAGTGGTTGAGCACTTGGTAACCATACTTAACATTTAATCAACGTCGCATATTCCCTTTATTATGAAATCTCACTACACTGTACCAAGTGTAGTCACTAAAACGAAGTACTGTGCAACCGTTGAATACTGGTCGTCTAGTCCGGTTAGGGTTGTCTGGCCCGATAGATCTATCAACAGGATTCGCGTTTACAATACTGCATGTAAATGGTAGTTACCAAGCTACAGGGAAGTATGCCAGTGGTACAACTCAACGTAGAATATATTTTAAGTACTTATGTCTATTTCGTAAAGCATTCATAAAAGCAGCGGATGTACTCTCAGCCCAAAAATATATATTGCAAAAGCAATTAAAAAGGGAGGAAATGAAACTCACCATACTGTATTTTGTAGTAAAAATACATATGACGATAATGATTAAGTGTAGGGTTGGCCTCGGATTCACGAACCTATATTAGTTATATATATTAAATAACATAATAATATTTAAACAAGTTTATGTATATATTACGTTAATAATTAAGTTGTATTTATTTTATATATTTTAAGTAGTTAATATTTATTCCCATAAAACATTTATTTTTATTAATATAGTAATTATTTAGTAAAGTAGTTTAATAAAATGGAAATTTATTTTTAGAGTTTATATATATTAGTATATTTTATATATAGCTTAATTAATATCATTTTAATAATAAAAATATAGTAATATGTAATATTATTATACTTGTGTTGTATTTTTGTAAAATAATATTTATTCGTAATAATAACAATAATTATGATAATAATAATGAAAATAATATTAAAAATTATACCTTTAATAATAATGTTAATTTTAATAGTAATAATAATAATAATAATAATAATAATAATAATAATAATAATAATAATAATAATAATAATAATAATAATAATAGAAATAATAAAAATAATAAAAGGAGACTACCTTCAAAATAAGCCTAAAAATAGATGTCATAGCTCGGGCTCGAACCCACGACCCCTCGCTCAACCCCTAACACTCTAAACCCCTCATCAAATTCCGTTTTTCTAATATAATATAAAACCCATTTTTATTTAATCTATTGTTTTCGGCCCAACAGGAGTCTGGCCCAACAAAAAAACACTATCAAGGTAGTAAAAAAAATATTTTTGCAGCTCCCTGGTTTCGAACTCATGACCCCTCGTTTGTCCAACACCAGACTCGACCATTGCACTGCCATTACATTTCTGTTTTAATTCATTCTTTAAATCATTTTAACCCGTTCGTCTGACTTCTTCTTTATTAACCAAAACCCTTTTAATTCACCTCTTCTTTATCATCATGGATTTCCATCTCCATCATGTTACATCATCTTATCATCATCTTTATTATACTCGTTCATCATCGTTAATTCATCACCATCATCAATTATTATTGTATTCATTATTTTATCAAAAAAAAAAAGTTACCTAACAAAATTATTGGAACGTCACTTGTTGGAGACCTATTATGGTCATCCATGTTGTCCCACTTGCTAACTTTACAACAACTCCAATCCAATAATATATATAGTATAATAGATTCATTGGTTTTCATGGTGTTCACAAGTGAGTTTGATAAACACGTGTTTGGATTTAATATTGAGCAACGAACAGGAGCAGGAGCTGAGCAAATAGCAGGTGTCGTTTTAAATGGTTATTCGAACAACCTAGCTGTAACAGTGGTAGTTTAATGGGTCTTAAACAGAAGGATAGGTTGACGCGTGAATGGTGGTGGTTGTTTAGTGGTGATGGAGGTTTACTAAGGTATCGATTAAAAACAGGAAACATATATGAAGAATAATAATAAGAGGTGGTGATCGTTTAAAGTGAGTTTGAGGTGGGTTTCGGAGGTGATGACAATCGGGCAGAACACGTGAAACTTGGTGTTCACCGCTGAAATCGAAAACATAATTAGGTGAGAGAGAGGAGAGAGAGGTGAAAGATGGGGGTTTCATGATGATAAATGGTGGTGATTTTAGATGGTGGTGGTTCTCATGGATTCTAGGTGATGATGTTTGTGATGGTTGATTGAAACAGAAAAAACAGTAACATGAAGTGGGTTGTTGAAGGTTTGATCATGATGGAACGATGGTGGTATTTATCGACGGTTAACAGTAGCCGTTTATAGTTAGAAACAGAAAATGGTAATGGGAGATTATCTAGGTGCTGTGTAGTGTTTGTTTCATGAAAGAAAATAGAAAGAAAATAGACGGTGTAGGAGGTTGATGGTGTTTCAACGGTTGTGGTCATAGTGGTACGATGGTACATGGTGGTGTTTCGGTTGTAGTAGAAATGAGAGGGAAAGCATAAACCGTAGCTATATACATCGAGCTAGTGATGATTGTTGTGGTTTTTGACTTGGCTCGAATAGAAAAAAGAAACTAGCTATGATGATGGTGGTAGTTGCCGGTGATAGGTGGTGGTCCTAGGTGGTGGTCATGGTATCACCGGCGGTGTGGTGATTGCAAGGGGAAGGTAAAGTGATGAAAGTGCTTGATATTGAGATGTGTTCTCGGTAGATTCATGAATGCAATATGTCATGTATATATAATATATAATGCCTATATTATGGAAGAAACCAAAAACAATTACAGTAACATATTAATCATAGAGTAATTCTCGTGACTTTAATACTATTAGACACTTAGATATTTTTAATTTGCCGAGTGCTAAATCGTGGTCCATTGCTAAACAGTTAATGTATAAAAGTGTTCCTAAAAATCCCAAATTTTTAAATTAAATATATTTAATTATTTCACTCATTAACTGTTTGAAACCTGACCAAAAAGATTCTATAATTATTTATTTTGTGTTCCAATTAACATGTACGGAGTACCAAAATTTTAAACTAAAAAGATTAAAATATTTTTGACAAATCTAAAACCTTCGCAATCAATTTACAGTTCAACTTTTATTTCAATCCTTCATGAATATGTACAATATCTATATTAAAACTAACAAAACATCAACCGAGTGTTACCGACGTTTACTGATTAAGCTCGAAATCATTCATTTTCCATTTACTCTTTCTCTATATATAATCAGTTTTAAATAACAAGTTTTATCACATAAATATATATTATATATTTTTAAACAAATAGATTTAATATTATTTTATATATTTCCAAGTAGTATTTATATACACACACATATATATATGTATCTATTTACAAATAGTTGTTCGTGAATCGTCAAGAACAGTTGAAGGTCAATTGAATATATAAAACAGTTCAAAATTTTTGAGATCCAACCTAACAGACATTTCTTATCGTGTCAAAAATATTACATCGTATCGAGAGTTTGGTTTAAAATTAGTCGAAATTTTCCGGGTCGTGACAATCCTTCTTTTCAATCTCCCTCCAGAAGAACCTGTTTACTCCTACTATTACCTTAGGGGGATACTATTTTTAATTATACCGTATCTTTATATTGCTATTCGTATTAATATCCACGGTTTGTAACCTCCGTGTTGTTGTTGGGCTTTATAATTTCTCTTATATTTTGGATCTCTTTGCCTTTTTATTATCCTCCCGACCTCTAATAAAGCGAGTAACGGTCCAGATTTCGTAAGTATGAAGTTTCGAATGAGTTTAAAGTTCTAAACAAGAAAGAATGTGATAGCATGATTTGATTTGTCAAATTACCAAAATAACTGAGAATAGAACTATCTAGAATATATTTCCTTGATATGCTCAGAAGTTAATCAGAATGAAAAAGTTATGTAACATGACACATGATGACGTTATAATCTGTGAATCATCATATTCCATTTAGAAACTCATCATGACTTACTGTAATATAATCACGTTGATCAAGTGTCATTATATTATACTAACTCTTGCATCAGTTCCCAACATTACTTCAATAACATTCATATTTTAAGCTCAAAAGTTCACAGAATATAGAAACTAACGGTTTCTATATGATGTAACACTGATAGCACTAAGAGATTAATGATTTCAGATAAGAATAGTTATGAAAATATCTTCAGAAATATGGAGGATATTTATAATGAAAGATACGATAATATCTTTGAATATCTAAGATCATATGATGATGGAGACTATTGTCCGCAAGGGTTTAGAGTAAGGAGCAAGATATTAGCTAAAGACTTCAGCAGACATTGAATCATTTAGATTCTTTGAAGTCAAACTTATTCTTTATGATTTGTCCACGACTTCTTTCATAGTTTCGCATAATCCGCTTTTCGGTACTAAATATTCTATTGAGTGCTTTCAATACTCCATTCTTTATCATCAAACTTTCGACGATTAAGGTCGTTTACGATTGCCTACAGTTTCTGCTGCTTCATTCAGTTTTTTCAAAGATCAATGTATTGATTTGTAGGCTGGGTGCTTTTCAAAATTTTAGAATTGAAGATCGTAATTCTAGGAGATAATTGTTATATGTATACATATAACTGTTGATGTAGACATGCTGCGAGATTTCAAAATACTGATTGCTAAACCCTGGTAATTGGTATGGCAATTTTCGTTACAAGATACGGATGAGTATATGATAGGGTTTCAATGAACATAATAATTCTTCGGAAGGTCAGAGATCAATGAAATTGTTGGTAAATTTACTGATAAGGTGGTGAAATATAAACGATTCTCCGGTAATGATGACGAAAGGTAACTTATATAATCAAGATTATAATAAGGCTAATCCGAATAAAAGTCGAAGTTAGTTTACTGAAGCTGTGACAAAATTGGCTACTTTGAAGAGGGATTGTAAAGTTATTTTCGGTAATAACAATGCCAAAGGAGCTAGCACAGATACTCTTTAAATGTTTACTCAAGTTCCGAGAGTTTTCAAGTGCATAACTATATGCATCGATCTTTTCTTCCGTAGGTGAAGTGCGGTTGGTTCATCCTCTCGATTGAGGTGTTTTCAAGAATTATGAAAGGTTTGAATCGCAGATTGTAATCATCGAGATACAAATGAGGTTTAAGATGAAATCAAGTGGCAAACTTGAAGAATTGTTTAGTTTCATATATTATAATCAATATTTTAATTCATTTTAATTGTCCAATGTTATTAGTCCATAGTCGATAGTCCACAGTTGACAGTCCAATAATTCATATATAGTTAATATTCGAATTAATTAATACGTGTCGTGACCCGTATACGTCTCAGACTCGATCACAACTCAAACTATATATATTACTGTAGAATCAACCTCAACCTTGTATAGAGAACTCAATAATTACTGCATATAGAGTGTCTATGGTTATTCCAAATAATATATATAGATGCGTCGATATGATATGTCAAAACCTTGTATACGTGTCCCGATATTTAAAATGCGTAAAATAAATAACAGAAATTAAATGACGATAAATAAAATTGCGATAATTAAATTGCGATAAATAAACTGCGATAAATAAAATGTAATTAGGAATTAACAGTTAGCTAGGAACAGTTAGCTAGGATTTTGTTAGCGTGGTTTCTTAACAAAATTTCTCATAGTTAATTTGTTTGTTTCTAACAAATTTTATTTTGTCCAATGTTTTTCTTCATTATGCTGTAGTGACCCGAACTTTTCCATGTTTATATATATTAATTGAGATTGATATTTACATGATTAAATGTTTCCAACATGTTAAGCAGTCAAACTTGTTAAGACTTGATTAATTGAAATATGTTTCATATCGACAATTGACCACCCAAGTTGACCGGTGATTCACGAACGTTAAAACTTGTAAAAACTATATGATGACATATATATGGATATATATATAGTTAACATGATACTATGATAATTAAACATATCATTAAGTATATTAACAATGAACTACATATGTAAAAACAAGACTACTAACTTAATGATTTTTAAACGAGACATATATGTAACGATTATCGTTGTAAAGGCATTTAATGTATATATATCATATTAAGAGATATTCATACATGATAATATCATGATAATATAATAATTTAAAATCTCATTTGATATTATAAACATTGGGTTAACAACATTTAACAAGATCGTTAACCTAAAGGTTTCAAAACAACACTTACATGTAACGACTAACGATGACTTAACGACTCAGTTAAAATGTATATACATGTAGTGTTTTAATATCTATTTATACACTTTTGAAAGACTTCAATACACTTATCAAAATACTTATACTTAACAAAAATGCTTACAATTACATCCTCTTCAGTTTCATCAACAATTCTACTCGTATGCACTCGTATTCGTACTCGTACAATACACAGCTTTTAGATGTATGTACTATTGGTATATACACTCCAATGATCATCTATTAGCAGCCCATGTGAGTCACCTAACACATACGGGAACCATCATATGGCAACTAGCATGAAATATCTCATAAAATTACAAAAATATGAGTAATCATTCATGACTTATTTACATGAAAACAAAATTACAAATCCTTTATATCTAATCCATACACCAACGACCAAAAATACCTACAAACACTTTCATTCTTAAATTTTCTTCATCTAATTAATCTCTCTCAAGTTCTATCTTCAAGTTCTAAGTGTTCTTCATATATTCTACAAGTTCTAGTTACATAAAATCAAGAATACTTTCAAGTATGCTAGCTCACTTCCAATCTTGTAAGGTGATCATCCAACCTCAAGAAATCTTTGTTTCTTACAGTAGGTTATCATTCTAATACAAGGTAATAATCATATTCAAACTTTGGTTCAATTTATATAACTATAACAATCTTATTTCAAGTGATGATCTTACTTGAACTTGTTTTCGTGTCATGATTCTGCTTCAAGAACTTCGAGCCATCCAAGGATCCGTTGAAGCTAGATCCATTTTTCTCTTTTCCAGTAGGTTTATCCAAGGAACTTAAGGTAGTAATGATGTTCATAACATCATTCGATTCATATATATAAAGCTATCTTATTCGAAGGTTTAAACTTGTAATCACTAGAACATAGTTTAGTTAATTCTAAACTTGTTCGCAAACAAAAGTTAATCCTTCTAACTTGACTTTTAAAATCAACTAAACACATGTTATATATCTATATCATATGCTAACTTAATGATTTAAAACCTGGAAACACGAAAAACACCGTAAAACCGGATTTACGCCGTCGTAGTAACACCGCGGGCTGTTTTGGGTTAGTTAAATAAAAACTATGATAAACTTTGATTTAAAAGTTTTTATTCTGAGAAAATGATTTTTATTATGAACATGAAACTATATCCAAAAATTATGGTTAAACTCAAAGTGGAAGTATGTTTTCTAAAATGGTCATCTAGACGTCGTTCTTTCGACTGAAATTACTACCTTTACAAAAATGACTTGTAACTTATTTTTCCGACTATAAACCTATACTTTTTCTGTTTTTATTCATAAAATAGAGTTCAATATGAAACCATAGCAATTTGATTCACTCAAAACGGATTTAAAATGAAGAAGTTATGGGTAAAACAAGATTGAATAATTTTTCTCATTTTAGCTACGTGAAAATTGGTAACAAATCTATTCCAACCATAACTTAATCAACTTGTATTGTATATTATGTAATCTTGAGATACCATTGACACGTATACAATGTTTCGACCTATCATGTCGACACATCTATATATATTTCGGAACAACCATAGACACTCTATATGTGAATGTTGGAGTTAGCTATACAGGGTTGAGGTTGATTCCAAAATATATATAGTTTGAGTTGTGATCAATACTGAAATACGTATAAACTGGGTCGTGGATTGATTCAAGATAATATTTATCGATTTATTTCTGTACATCTAACTGTGGACAACTAGTTGTAGGTTACTAACGAGGACAGCTGACTTAATAAACTTAAAACATCAGAATATATTAAAAGTGTTGTAAAGATATTTTGAACATACTTTGATATATATGTATATATATTGTTATAGGTTCGTGAATCAACCAGTGGCCAAGTCTTACTTCCCGACGAAGTAAAAATCTGTGAAAGTGAGTTATAGTCCCACTTTTAAAATCTAATATTTTTGGGATGAGAATACATGCAGGTTTTATAAATGATTTACAAAATAGACACAAGTACGTGAAACTACATTCCATGGTTGAATTATCGAAATCGAATATGCCCCTTTTTATTAAGTATGGTAATCTAAGAATTAGGGAACAGACACCCTAATTGACGCGAATCCTAAAGGTAGATCTATTGGGCCTAACAAACCCCATCCAAAGTACCGGATGCTTTAGTACTTCAAAATTTATATCATATCCGAAGGGTGTCCCGGAATGATGGGGATATTCTTATATATGCATCTTGTTAATGTCGGTTACCAGGTGTTCACCATATGAATGATTTTTATCTCTATGTATGGGATGTGTATTGAAATATGAAATCTTGTGGTCTATTATTATGATTTGATATATATAGGTTAAACCTATAACTCACCAACATTTTTGTTGACGTTTTAAGTATGTTTATTCTCAGGTGATTATTAAGAGCTTCCGCTGTCGCATACTTAAATAAGGACAAGATTTGGAGTCCATGCTTGTATGATATTGTGTAAAAACTGCATTCAAGAAACTTATTTTGTTGTAACATATTTGTATTGTAAACCATTATGTAATGGTCATGTGTAAACAAGATATTTTAGATTATCATTATTTGATAATCTATGTAAAGCTTTTTAAACCTTTATTGATGAAATAAAGGTTATGGTTTGTTATAAAATGAATGCAGTCTTTGAAAAATGTCTCATATAGAGGTCAAAACCTCGCAACGAAATCAATTAATATGGAAAGTTTTTAATCAATAAGAACGGGACATTTCAGTTGGTATCCGAGCGTTGGTCTTAGAGAACCAGAATTTTGCATTAGTGTGTCTTATCGAGTTTGTTAGGATGCATTAGTGAGTCTGGACTTCGACCGTGTTTACTTGAAAAATGATTGCTTAACAAATTTTGTTGGAAACTATATATTTTTAACATGTGAATATTATGTGATATATTAATCTCTTAACGCGTTTGATATTATGTGATAGATGTCTACCTCTAGAACAAGTCCCATTGACTCACCTAATAATAATGAAGAGTCAAATGTAAATTGGAATGATTCGTGGACTGATTCACAAGTTCCCGAAGAGGAACCGGAAGAAGAGTCGGAACCGGAAGAAGAATCGGAACCGGAAGAAGAATCGGAACTGGATGAAGAAATAGAACAGGTGGGGGAAATAATAAAACGGTTAAGTAAAAAAATCCTCAACCAACCGACCAAGGTTAATTATGGTCAATGGTGTTTCCGCCAAGGAAGCAAAATATTGGGAGGATTACCAATTCTCCGATGAATCGGATTCCGACGAGAATTTCGATGATGTTATAGAAATTACCCCAACTGAATTTAAAAAGGCAAAAGAAAATAATAAGGGAAAGGGCATAAAAATAGAGAAATCTAATTCCAACCCCGATGAACTTTATATGTATCGTCAACCCCCGAAGTCCTTAAGTTGTAACAATGACCCGGGAACCTCTAAACCACCAGGTTTTTCTAAACCAATGTGGAAAACGACGGCTCGTATTAGGGGAACATCATATATCCCTAGAAACTTGGCAAAACGATCCAAAACCGAAGAAGAAGAAACAAGCGAGTCGGAATAAGATAGTTGTATTCGTGTGGTGTAATATATGTAATATAGTGTGCTTATGCTTTATGATATATGTAAAAATTGCTTGTATTAATAAGTATTTTTTTTTTATGAATCTAACTCTTGTCTATTTTACAATATAAAAACACAAAATGGACAGACAACCTAATATTTTAAGAGACCTACCCGGAGACATGATTGATGAAATCTTGTCTAGAGTCGGTCAGAATTCTTCGGCACAACTATTTAAGGCGAGATCAGTTTGTAAGACATTCGAAGAACGTTCCAAGAATGCCTTGGCTTATAAAAGGCTTTCATTCGAAAGATGGGGGATATCACATTGGGAAATCCATAAGTTACGATGTGTTACTTTGACGCATATATTGCGGGGAACCCAAATGCTATTTTACGCAATGGGTTAAGAAATTATTTTGACTCAATATATCCGAATATTGGACTTCGTGATTTAGAAAAAGCGGCTAACATGCAACATAAAGAAGCATGTTATGCTTACGGATTAGTAATGTTCGCTTCTCACCAAAGTGAGAACAAGAACATCGGGCTACAACTATTAAACAAAACGTTCCCACAAGTGACGGAGGGGTAAGAAATGAGGTTTTTAGATTGTTACGGGACTGTTGGACATTACGTAACCCTCGTCCCTTTGACGACGTTACAACACGCTGTCTTATCAATGGCCATAACGGTTATGTTCCATAAGACCAAGGATGGGAAGTAATCCTAGTAAAACCAGAATGCATGACTTGTTTCTAGACGTATGAATTACGTGTCTTTATTGCATTTGCTGAACGACTTGTGTACTAGCTAGAATTATCTTCACAACCATCTTGTATCAAATTTATTGTGTGCTATACTTCATGCTATATGTAAAATAAGCGGTATTGTAAGTTTGTAAAATATTGTGTAAAAGTTTGAACGCGAAATATTATTATAATCAGTTTTTCATATAGAATTGTAGTAGTTGAATTGTATATTAGCTACTAAGTATGAACTTAATGGGTAGGTACTACCCGAATTTAAACTTATAAAACGCTAATATGAAGAAAAAGCTTTTATAAATGAGTTCATATTATGCTACGAAATACTATTAACTACTCTTAATATTTTGTATGATTAACTTGTTCCATTTGACTATTTTGAAGGAAATGGCACTGGCTACTCGACCCACCGTGAATATGAATGAAGAGGAATTCCGTACTTTTCTAGCTTCAAACATAGCCGCAGTACAGGCTGCGCTACACACCAACAATAACCTTGGATCTTGCAGTACAGGAAATCGTGTAGGATGCTCCTACAAAGAATTCACTGCCTGCAAACCTTTGGAATTTGATGGAACCGAAGGACCGATCGGATTGAAACGGTGGACCGAGAAGGTCGAATCGGTGTTTGCCATAAGTAAGTGTACGGAAGAGGACAAAGTGAAGTACGCTACGCATACCTTCACAGGTTCTGCGTTAACATGGTGGAATACCTATCTAGAGCAAGTGGGACAAGACGATGCGTACGCACTACCGTGGTCAGCATTCAAGCACTTGATGAACGAGAAGTACCGTCCCAGAACCGAGGTCAATAAGCTCAAGACAGAACTTAGAGGGTTACGAACCCAAGGATTTGATATTACCACGTACGAAAGACAATTCACAGAATTGTGCCTATTGTGTCCGGGAGCATTCGAAGATGAGGAAGAGAAGATCGACGCGTTTGTGAAAGGATTACCGGAAAGAATCCAAGAAGATATAAGTTCACACGAGCCCGCCTCCATACAACAGGCATGTAGAATGGCTCACAAACTAGTGAACCAGATTGAAGAAAGAATTAAAGAACAGACTGCTGAAGAGGCCAATGTGAAGCAAGTCAAAAGAAAGTGGGAGGAAAACGGTGATAAGAATCACCAATACAACAACAACAGCAATTACAACAATAATCGCAACAATTATCCCAACAATCGCAACATCAATCGCAACTACAACAAACGGCCCAACAACAACAACAACAACAACAACAACAACAGCAACTACAACAATCATCCCAATAACAATAATAACCGCAACAACAACAACAATCAGAAGCAGCTATGCCAAAGGTGTGAAAAGTATCACTCGGGGTTCTGCACCAAATTTTGCAACAAGTGTAAAAGAAATGGTCATAGCGCGGTGAAGTGTGAGGTCTACGGACCAGGGGTTAATAGAACGAAAGGAACAAATGGTGTCGGAACGACTAATGGCGGAGCAAGTAGTGTCGGAGCAAGTTATACCAATGTAGTTTGTTATAAATGTGGAAAACCGGGCCACATTATTAGAAATTGCCCGAACCAGGAGAACCTGAATGGACAAGGCCGCGGAAGAGTTTTCAATATTAATACGGCAGAGGCACAGGAATACCCGGAGCTTGTTACGGGTACGTTTCTTATTGACAATAAATCTGCTTACGTTTTATTTGATTCAGGTGCGGATAGAAGCTATATGAGTAGAGATTTTTGTGCTAAATTAAGTTGTCCATTGACGCCTTTGGATAGTAAATTTTTACTCGAATTAGCAAATGGTAAATTAATTTCAGTAGATAATATATGTCGGAATCGAGAAATTAAACTGGTTACCGAAACATTTAAGATTGATTTGATACCAGTAGAGTTAGGGAGTTTTGATGTGATAATCGGTATGGACTGGTTGAAAGAAGTGAAAGCAGAGATCGTTTGTTACAAAAATACAATTCGCATTATACGAGAAAAAGGAAAACCCTTAATGGTGTACGGAGAAAAGGGCAACACGAAGCTACATCTTATTAGTAATTTGAAGGCACAAAAACTAATAAGAAAAGGTTGCTATGCTGTTCTAGCACACATCGAGAAAGTACAAACTGAAGAAAAGAGCATCAATGATGTTCCCATTGCAAAAGAATTTCCCGATGTATTTCCGAAAGAATTACAGGGATTACCCCCACATCGATCCGTTGAATTTCAAATAGATCTTGTACCAGGAGCTGCACCAATAGCTCGTGCTCCTTACAGACTCGCACCCAGCGAGATGAAAGAACTGCAAAGCCAATTACAAGAACTTTTAGAGCGTGGTTTCATTCGACCAAGCACATCACCGTGGGGAGCTCCTGTTTTGTTTGTCAAGAAGAAAGATGGTACATTCAGGTTGTGTATCGACTACCGAGAGTTGAACAAACTTACCTTCAAGAACCGCTACCCACTACCGAGAATCGACGACTTATTTGATCAACTACAAGGCTCGTCTGTTTATTCAAACATTGACTTACGTTCCGGGAATCATCAAATGCGGGTGAAAGAAGATGATATTCCAAAGACTGCTTTCAGAACACGTTATGGTCATTACGAGTTTATGGTCATGCCGTTTGGTTTAACTAATGCACCAGCTGTGTTCATGGACCTTATGAACCGAGTGTGTGGACCATACCTTGACAAGTTTGTCATTGTTTTCATTGATGACATACTTATTTACTCAAAGAATGACCAAGAACACGGTGAACATTTGAGAAAGGTGTTAGAAGTATTGTTGAAGGAAGAATTGTACGCTAAGTTTTCAAAGTGTGCATTTTGGTTGGAAGAAGTTCAATTCCTCGGTCACATAGTGAACAAAGAAGGTATTAAGGTGGATCCGGCAAAGATAGAAACTGTTGAAAAGTGGGAAACCCCGAAAACTCCGAAACACATACGCCAGTTTTTAGGACTAGCTGGTTACTACAGAAGGTTCATCCAAGACTTTTCCAGAATAGCAAAACCCTTGACTGCATTAACGCATAAAGGGAAGAAATTTGAATGGAATGATGAACAAGAGAAAGCGTTTCAGTTATTGAAGAAAAAGCTAACTACGGCACCTATATTGTCATTGCCTGAAGGGAATGATGATTTTGTGATTTATTGTGACGCATCAAAGCAAGGTCTCGGTTGTGTATTAACGCAACGAACGAAGGTGATTGCTTATGCGTCTAGACAATTGAAGATTCATGAACAAAATTATACGACGCATGATTTGGAATTAGGCGCGGTTGTTTTTGCATTAAAGACTTGGAGGCACTACTTATATGGGCTTAAAAGTATTATATATACCGACCACAAAAGTCTTCAACACATATTTAATCAGAAACAACTGAATATGAGGCAGCGTAGGTGGATTGAATTATTGAATGATTTCGACTTTGAGATTCGTTATCACCCGGGGAAGGCAAATGTGGTAGCCGATGCCTTGAGCAGGAAGGACAGAGAACCCATTCGAGTAAAATCTATGAATATAATGATTCATAATAACCTTACTACTCAAATAAAGGAGGCGCAACAAGGAGTTTTAAAAGAGGGAAATTTAAAGGATGAAATACCCAAAGGATCGGAGAAGCATCTTAATATTCGGGAAGACAGAACCCGGTATAGGGCTGAAAGGATTTGGGTACCAAAATTTGGAGATATGAGAGAAATGGTACTTAGAGAAGCTCATAAAACCAGATACTCAATACATCCTGGAACGGGGAAGATGTACAAGGATCTCAAGAAACATTTTTGGTGGCCGGGTATGAAAGCCGATGTTGCTAAATACGTAGGAGAATGTTTGATGTGTTCTAAGGTCAAAGCTGAGCATCAGAAACCATTAGGTCTACTTCAACAACCCGAAATCCCGGAATGGAAATGGGAAAACATTACCATGGATTTCATCACTAAATTGCCAAGGACTGCAAGTGGTTTTGATATTATTTGGGTAATAGTTGATCGTCTCACCAAATCAGCACACTTCCTACCAATAAGAGAAGTTGACAAAATGGAGAAGTTAGCACGACTGTATTTGAAGGAAGTCGTCTCCAGACATGGAATACCAATCTCTATTATCTCTGATAGGGATGGCAGATTTATTTCAAGATTCTGGCAGACATTACAGCAAGCATTAGGAACTCGTCTAGACATGAGTACTGCCTATCATCCATAAACTGATGGGCAGAGCAAAAGGACGATACAAATGCTTGAAGACATGCTACGAGCATGTGTTATTGATTTCGGAAACAGTTGGGATCGACATCTACCGTTAGCAGAATTTTCCTACAGCAACAGCTACCATTCAAGCATTGAGATGGCGCCGTTTGAAGCACTTTATGGTAGAAAGTGCAGGTCTCCGATTTGTTGGAGTGAAGTGGGGGATAGACAGATTACGGGTCCGGAGATTATACAAGAAACTACCGAGAAGATCATCCAAATTCAACAACGGTTGAAAACTGCCCAAAGTTGACAAAAGAGCTACGCTGACATTAAAAGAAAAGATATAGAATTTGAAATTGGAGAGATGGTCATGCTTAAAGTTGCACCTTGGAAAGGCTTTGTTCGATTTGGTAAACGAGGGAAATTAAATCCAAGGTATATTGGACCATTCAAGATTATTGATCGTGTCTGTGACGACCCGGAAATTTCCGACTAAATTTAAACTTTATCTTTATATTATTCTGACACGATAAGCAATGTTTGTTAAGTTAAATCTCAAGGATTTTAAACTATGTTTATACATTCATTTAAACCTCGACCAAATTCCAATGATTCACGAACCATTAAATGAACATATATGAATATGTATGTATATGTGTATATGTTATAAATTGAAAATGTCAACAAAGTATTTAAAAGTATAATTCTTTATATGAACGTATTTGTTTCAATATGATTATCGACGAAATTAAAAAAAAAATATATTAAATGATTGAATTATCAGAAACATTGAATTATGATTACAAGTCTCTGTTGAGAGGTCCACTATGATTTGAGAAATCTATTCCACTTAACGATATTCGGAATAATTTGTAAAGCTATTTATAAATAAAAATAAAAAGTGTCATTTACGAAAGTTAGACAAAAGCTAGTGGAGAATTGGTTTCCATAATATTCTATTAATCTATTTTCAAACGTACAAAAACGTTTTCAGTTTAAAAAGAACTTTATTATTAAAACGTATATAACTTTTATAAGTATCCAGAATCACTTTTGACAAATCATTACTTAACAAGTATAATAAATATAACGATATTTATATTTTAATTAATATTATATATATTTATACGCGTATTATACATACATAATTTTTATACTTTTACTATACTTTAACTTTACCTTTACTTTACTTTTACTTTACTTTAACTTTAATAATTCACTTTAATAATTCATACTTTAATAATTCACTTTAATAATTCATACTTTAAAAATGCACTTTAATAATTCATACTTTAATAATTCACTTTAATAATTTAAAAATCTATTATAAATAGAATTCAATAGGTTTCATTATTTCATAGAAACTTGAAAATATATTTCTCTAAACTCTCTCAATCGATTTACATATATACATACATACATATATATATATATATATATATATATATATATATATATATATATATATATATATATATATATATATATATATATATATATATATATATATATATATATATATATATATATATTTGCTCTGTATTATTTCAAGATATTATTAGTATACATAAAATATTACGACGGAGTGATGTCCGAGTGATTTCAAAATAGTTTTTTGAATGAGTCGAAGCTAAGGAAATTATGGGTTATAGCTATGGAGGTGATGGGTATGGTTCATGGGTATGCTCGTGAGGTCAATCTAGTGTTTATCATCTCCGTTGCATCTACGTACTTTCCTGCAATATTGAATCTCAATATTGATACGTGAGCACTCATAACTTAACTTTTAAATATTAATAGTGTATCCCTGACTAGTGCTCGAGTATATAGGATTATGCATGCTTGTACATTTGATATTGTCCTTAGATAGGTTTGTTGAATCCTGAATTAGATACATATACTACTGAGATAGGGTATATGATATGCATGTCATTGGAAAGCTAGCGAAAAATTAAGAACTTTTCATTTAGATATCGAATGGTTTCGATGAACGGATTTGAAGTTATAGTCAACTGAATTTTAGTATTATTGTTAAAATGATTATTATTACTATCGTCGTTATTATTTTAATAGAAATATCATTGTTATTATAAAATATCATTATTACTATTATGTTAGTATTATCATTTTATCATAATAACATTTTTAGTAAATATAAATATTGTTATTTTTTTTATAGAATAATAATAATTATTATTACAAAATAATACAACTTTTACTTATTATTATTATGATCAATGTTATTTTATCAAATAAATAGGGGATACAAAGATATTTTTCACCACGCGTAATATAATTACATTAATAATACTTACCACTATAGTTTTAAGATATTGAGTGAACTTTATAAATTTTACTACTTAAGATATATAAAAGTATATTTTATCATATATAAACGTTAATATAAATTTTTAGTAATAAATGACTTTTATTATTATAAAATCTAATAAATATATTTAAATATATAAAACGACTATAGTTAAGTTATATAATAAATACGTATAAATTTTAGAAGTCATTTTGGGTCAAGTTGACTTTTGTTGACTTTTGCATATTAGTCTCGAGCATTAGGATTGTGGTACACTATGACTTGACCAAAAATTGTTAGACAAATATTGACTAACATATAAATATATATAATTAATATAGGTTCATGAATCCGAGGCCAACCTTGCACTTGTTAAATGACATTATATGTATTTTTACTACGAAATACAGTATGGTGAGTTTCATTTGCTTCCTTTTATATATATATTTTTGGGATTGAGAATACATGCGCTGTTTTTATAAATGTTTTACGAAATAGGCACAAGTACTAAAACTAATTCTACGTGGGTTTAAACCAGAAATATACCCTTAGCTTGGTAACATTAAACTACTTGTCTATGTACGGTAGGCGCGAATCCTAAAGATAGATCTATTGGGCCTGACAAACCCCATCCTGACTATGGGATGCTTTAGTACTTCGAGGTTATTTTAAACACACCTGATCTGGTGTACTTCAGAGGGTAAAACATGAACGTTAAGGCTTGTTACCGGATGCCTACAACTTATAGAATACTTTTATACACTTGCGAGTGTACATATATTTATAAACGGAAATCTTGTGGTCTATTAATATATTGAAATGATTGTTATGATAAACCTATGAACTCACCAACCTTTTGGTTGACACTTTAAAGCATGTTTATTCTCAGGTATTAAAGAAATCTTCCGCTGTGCATTAACTCATTTTAAGGATATTACTTGGAGTCATTCATGGCATATTTTGAAAGACGTTGCATTCGAGTCATTGAGTTCATCAAGATTATTATTATGTCAATTATAGTTGGATGTATTATCAAATGGTGTGCATGCCGTCAACTTTCGTTGTAAAGAAAGTTTGTCTTTTAAAAACGAATGCAATGTTTGTAAAATGTATCATATAGAGGTCAAATACCTCGCGATGTAATCAACTATTGTGAATCGTTTATAATGTATATGAACGGGTCCTTTCAGTTGGTATCAGAGCGGTGGTCTTAGCGAACCAGGTCTGCATTAGTGTGTCTAACTGATAGTCGTTAGGATGCATTAATGAGCCTGGACTTCGACCGTGTCTGCATGTCAAAAGTTTTGCTTATCATTTTTGACGGAAATTGCCAGCTTATCATTCTTAGTCTAGACACGTCTTACTGCATTGATTGCATGAATAGTGTATAGACAAAATTCATATCTTAGCGTATCTGCTAATCCATATCTTAGCGTATCTGTTACTGTAAACTTTGCCTGACATATCCCGTAATTTCCTCCGTAATCTACTAAATCTTTTGCGCTATATATATAGATATTCTATGTAATTAGAATACCACCCGATAGCCGAAAAATCATTTCATATCGAAAAATTCTTTATTCAATCAAACGAAATGGAATTCGTCATTAGTTCAAGTCCCTCGAATTCTGATATGGAATCCCACTCAAGCTTCGAAAGCAGTGTGACCGGAGTGGATCAACCAATTAGCCATCATCTATTCTGCATGAATTGGGGATAGGTTCGTAGCCTCCTCAATAATTGGAGATAAGAAGAAGGTGATCCCTTCCATCCACCACATTGCCCTCTTGCCGATGAACCTGAAGCACTTACCGGTGAACCGGTCCGAAACACCATTTTCTCTCTCATTTTCAGAGTATCTCGTCACGATTATATACTACATCAAATTCTAGATTTTATTTATCCATTCGTCCGAACCGACAATCACCCAGGTGTAATAGAAGAAGTCAACGAGCTTCGCGCTCGAGTAGTGGCTTTAGAGAATATGGTGCAAGGGTTATAAACACCAACAAATAACGAAGTATTAATTCATAATTTCAATTTTATTGAATAAATACTCCGTAAAAGTTATGTAATTTCTAAAGTCTTTAGGGATTATTCAGTTCTAGTTTCAACTGTAAATCAAATTAGTTTAATTTAATATTAACTCATTAAATCTATGTTACATCTGAAGAAAATATGCACATATATATTTTCATAAAGACTGTAATAAAATTTTGTTGTACAAAATATTAATTGTGAAATTTTTTTTAACGGGTAGGTAATACCCGAGAGATATATAAATTCGCAATTAATATATTACATTTTTCGAATCTGATTAAGCATATCATCAACTATACTCCCAAAATCTCACAACAATATACATTCTTGTATAGAAATCAAAGCAACCATTCTCACCCAAATTTGATTACGCATTCTGATTTTCACAAATCAAAATCCAAGTCATGATTTAACAGAAGACATCACTCTTAGATTCCTACATCTTTCAAACCTATACTTTGACTTCAAAACCGTGTTAGAACATCATATGTATATTAACGATTACAAACTGTGTTCAAACTCTCCGAAGTTTTCGAAGACACTTCAAACAATGAACAATCGAGATGATGATCCAACCACATATTACCCACATTTATGTACCTAAAAAGATCTCGAAGCCAAAGTCATAGTTCGACGTGTATCAGTGTCAGACCCTTTGGCATTTATTAGCTAAAATGACTTTTCAATTCCTTTTCAAAGTAGACAGTTTTGTCACAGCTCCAGCAAGTCAACTTCGACTTTTCAGTCGGACTAGTCTTATTATAACCTCGATAGATACGTTGCCCTTTCGTCATCGTTACTGGGGACCTTTCATATCTCGCCACCTTAGCAATAAACTTACCAACAACTTCAATTATCTTTGACTTTTCGAAAAATCATTATATTTATTAAAATCACATCATTTACTCATTCGCATCTTGTAACGAGAATTGTCATACGAATCATCGAAAAACAGTAACCAGTATTTTGAAATCTCGCAGCATGTCTACGCCAACAGTTATATGTGTACGTAAAACGTCTATCTCCTGGACTTACATACTTTGAATGTGAAGTTCTGAAAAATATTTTGAACTGCAAACTAGTTCTTGAAATGCTGACAAAGCATCAAAAACTGTAAACGATCTTAACAGTAAAAAGTTTGATGACAAAGAATAGTAAGGTGGAAAAGCTGAGAAAAAGAGAAGGTTTGGAACTGGAAAATGGATTGAACAGACTATGAAGGAGGCTGTGGACAAATCACAAAGACTAAATCTTCCTTCAAAGAATCCAAATGATTCAGTGCTTGCTAAAGTCATTAAAGAATACCTTACTCTTTATTCTAAACCTTTACAGACAAATCTTCATCATCATCCATCAATATTAGAAATTCTAAGATATTATCATATCTTTCATTATAAATATCCGCGATATTTCTGAAGATATTTTCACAACTAATCTTATCTGAAGTCATTTATCTCTTTGCGCTATCAGTGTTACATCATATAAGAAACTATTAGTTTCTATATTCTATAAACTTTCGAGTTTAAATTATGAATGTTTTGAAGTAGTGTTGGGAACTGAAGCGTGAGTTAGTATAATATAATGACACTTGATCAACGTGATTATATTACAGTAAGTCATGCTGAGTTTCTAATGGGACATGACGATTCACAGACCATACCGTCATCATGTTCCATGTTACACGACTCTTGTATTCTATTTAATCTCTAAAAATATCAAGAATATATTTTCTTGATGATTCGGTCTTTTCAGGGTATTCTGGTAAATTAACAAATCAAGATCGTGCAATTACCATTTCCTTCTTAGAACATTAACTATGTTCATTCTGAAATTCATATCTGCGAATACTGGGCCATTACAAACGTTGCTTAATCACAAGAAGAAGAAACGAAAGGACAAAACTCCAAAATAGAAATTGGAGTATAAATCGCAGCAAATAGAAGGGAGCATTAACTGTGGATGTCAATGATTATAGAAGACAAAAGCAGGGGCTTTGAAATATAAGGGAAGATATAAAACCCAACAACCACCCAAAAATTATAAACCGTATATATCGATGCATATAGCAATATAAAGACACGAAAGAACTAAAAATACTATAAAACCGAGAGTATAGTAGAAGTAAATAGATTCTTCCAGAGGCAGATGAAAAATAAGAACGACAGATATGAAAGTGAGGAGTATATCGAGAATCAGTACTGGATGAAGCATATTGACAAATACTTTAAAATATGAGTTGAGGGAGAAAGAATAGAAGGTGTGAGTTGTAAGGAAACGAAGGAGGTGAATTTATAGTGAAATACCCGACGGAGAAATCAAGATGGATTATCGTATTAATTCAAAGAGAATCATAATCTCCTTAATCACCGAAGCATCAAATCCAACATAGATTACAAAGATTTTCTTTAAATTCGGAGATCAATTGTGATGACGTCAAAAGATATGACGAATCACTATAATCTTATTTCCTTCATTTACGATAACTTCCCTCATGCGCTTTGAGTAATCGAATTATTTTATCCATACTTCTTAGACATGATAAAACTTCATAATCGTCATAATAACATTCTCATTGTTAGCCATAACGACATCTATCAAATTTCGGGGACGAAATTTCTTTAACGGGTAGGTACTGTGACGACCCGGAAATTTCCGACTAAATTTAAACTTTATCTTTATATTATTCTGACACGATAAGCAATGTTTGTTAAGTTAAATCTCAAGGATTTTAAACTATGTTTATACATTCATTTAAACCTCGACCAAATTCCAATGATTCACGAACCATTAAATGAACATATATGAATATGTATGTATATGTGTATATGTTATAAATTGAAAATGTCAACAAAGTATTTAAAAGTATAATGCTTTATATGAACGTATTTGTTTCAATATGATTATCGACGAAATTAAAAAAAAATATATTAAATGATTGAATTATCAGAAACATTGAATTATGATTACAAGTCTCTGTTGAGAGGTCCACTATGATTTGAGAAATCTATTCCACTTAACGATATTCGGAATTATTTGTAAAGCTATTTATAAATAAAAATAAAAAGTGTCATTTACGAAAGTTAGACAAAAGCTAGTGGAGAATTGGTTTCCATAATATTCTATTAATCTATTTTCAAACGTACAAAAACGTTTTCAGTTTAAAAAGAACTTTATTATTAAAACGTATATAACTTTTATAAGTATCTAGAATCACTTTTGACAACTCATTACTTAACCAGTATAATAAATATAACGATATTTATATTTTAATTAATATTATATATATTTATACGCGTATTATACATACATAATTTTTATACTTTTACTATACTTTAACTTTACCTTTACTTTACTTTTACTTTACTTTAACTTTAATAATTCACTTTAATAATTCATACTTTAATAATTCACTTTAATAATTCATAGTTTAATAATTCACTTTAATAATTCATACTTTAATAATTCACTTTAATAATTTAAAAATCTATTATAAATAGAATTCAATAGGTTTCATTATTTCATAGAAACTTGAAAATATATTTCTCTAAACTCTCTCATTCGATTTACATATATACATATATATATATATATATATATATATATATATATATATATATATATATATATATATATATATATATATATATATATATATATATATATATTTGCTCTGTATTATTTCAAGATATTATTAGTATACATAAAATATTACGACGGAGTGATGTCCGAGTGATTTCAAAATAGTTTTTTGAATGAGTCGAAGCTAAGGAAATTATGGGTTATAGCTATGCAGGTGATGGGTATGGTTCATGGGTATGCTCGTGAGGTCAATCTAGTGTTTATCATCTCCGTTGCATCTACGTACTTTCCTGCAATATTGAATCTCAATATTGATACGTGAGCACTCATAACTTAACTTTTATATATTAATAGTGTATCCCTGACTAGTGCTCGAGTATATAGGATTATGCATGCTTGTACATTTGATATTGTCCTTAGATAGGTTTGTTGAATCCTGAATTAGATACATATACTACTGAGATAGGGTATATGATATGCATGTCATTGGAAAGCTAGCGAAAAATTAAGAACTTTTCATTTAGATATCGAATGGTTTCGATGAACGGATTTGAAGTTATAGTCAACTAAATTTTAGTATTATTGTTAAAATGATTATTATTACTATCGTCGTTATTATTTTAATAGAAATATCATTGTTATTATAAAATATCATTATTACTATTATGTTAGTATTATCATTTTATCATAATAACATTTTTAGTAAATATAAATATTGTTATTTTTTATAGAATAATAATAATTATTATTACAAAATAATACAACTTTTACTTATTATTATTATGATCAATATTATTTTATCAAATAAATAGGGGATACAAAGATATTTTTCACCACGCGTAATATAATTACATTAATAATACGTACCACTATAGTTTTAAGATATTGAGTGAACTTTATAAATTTTACTACTTAAGATATATAAAAGTATATTTTATCATATATAAATGTTAATATAAATTTTTAGTAATAAATGACTTTTATTATTATAAAATCTAATAAATATATTTAAATATATAAAACGACTATAGTTAAGTTATATAATAAATACGTATAAATTTTAGAAGTCATTTTGGGTCAAGTTGACTTTTGTTGACTTTTGCATATTAGTCTCGAGCATTAGGATTGTGGTACACTATGACTTGACCAAAAATTGTTAGACAAATATTGACCAACATATAAATATATATAATTAATATAGGTTCATGAATCCGAGGCTAACCTTGCACTTGTTAAATGACGTTATATGTATTTTTACTACGAAATACAGTATGGTGAGTTTCATTTGCTCCCTTTTATATATATATTTTTGGGATTGAGAATACATGCGCTGTTTTTATAAATGTTTTACGAAATAGGCACAAGTACTAAAACTAATTCTACGTGGGTTTAAACCAGAAATATACCCTTAGCTTGGTAACATTAAACTACTTGTCTATGTACGGTAGGCGCGAATCCTAAAGATAGATCTATTGGGCCTGACAAACCCCATCCTGACTATGGGATGCTTTAGTACTTCGAGGTTATTTTAAACACACCTGATCTGGTGTACTTCAGAGGGTAAAACATGAACGTTAAGGCTTGTTACCGGGTGCCTACAACTTATAGAATACTTTTATACACTTGCGAGTGTACATATATTTATAAACGGAAATCTTGTGGTCTATTAATATATTGAAATGATTGTTATGATAAACCTATGAACTCACCAACCTTTTCGTTGACACTTTAAAGCATGTTTATTCTCAGGTATTAAAGAAATCTTCCGCTGTGCATTAACTCATTTTAAGGATATTACTTGGAGTCATTCATGGCATATTTTGAAAGACGTTGCATTCGAGTCATTGAGTTCATCAAGATTATTATTATGTCAATTATAGTTGGATGTATTATCAAATGGTGTGCATGCCGTCAACTTTCGTTGTAAAGAAAGTTTGTCTTTTAAAAACGAATGCAATGTTTGTAAAATGTATCATATAGAGGTCAAATACCTCGCGATGTAATCAACTATTGTGAATCGTTTATAATGTATATGAACGGGTCCTTTCAGTGTCGGACCAGTAGCTTACCGACTTGAGTTACCTCAACAACTCGCAGCTGTACAAAACACTTTCCACGTCTCGAATTTGAAGAAATGTTTTGCTAAAGAAGATCTCACTATTCTGTTAGATGAAATCCAAATCAACGAAAAACTTCAATTCATCGAAGAACCCGTCGAAATAATGGATCGTGAGGTTAAAAGACTTAAGCAAAACAAGATACCAATTGTTAAGGTTCGATGGAATGCTCGTAGAGGACCCGAGTTCACGTGGGAGCATGAAGATCAGATGAAGAAGAAATACCCGCATCTATTTCCAGAAGATTCGTCAACACCTTCAACAGCTTAAAATTTCCGGACGAAATTTATTTAAAGGGTAGGTACTGTAGTGACCCAAACTTTCCCATGTTTATATATATTAATTGAGATTGATATTTACATGATTAAATGTTTCCAACATGTTAAGCAATCAAACTTGTTAAGACTTGATTAATTGAAATATGTTTCATATAGACAATTGACCACCCAAGTTGACCGGTGATTCACGAACGTTAAAACTTGTAAAAACTATATGATGACATATATATGGATATATATATATATAGTTAACATGATACTATGATAAGTAAACATATCATTAATTATATTAAAAATGAACTACATATGTAAAAACAAGACTACTAACTTATTGATTTTTAAACGAGACATATATGTAAAGATTATCGTTGTAAAGACATTTAATGTATCTATATCATATTAAGAGATATTCATACATGATAATATTATGATAATATAATAATTTAAAATCTCATTTGATATTATAAACATTGGGTTAACAACATTTAACAAGATCGTTAACCTAAAGGTTTTAAAACAACACTTACATGTAACGAGTAACGATGACTTAACGACTCAGTTAAAATGTATATACATGTAGTGTTTTAATATGTATTTATACACTTTTGAAAGACTTCAATACACTTATCAAAATACTTCTACTTAACAAAAATGCTTACAATTACATCCTCGTTCAGTTTCATCAACAATTCTACTCGTATGCACCCGTATTCGTACTCGTACAATACACAGCTTTTAGATGTATGTACTATTGGTATATAAACTCCAATGATCAGCTCTTAGCAGCCCATGTGAGTCACCTAACACATGTGGGAACCATCATTTGGCAACTAGCATGAAATATCTCATAAAATTACAAAAATATGAGTAATCATTCATGACTTATTTACATGAAAACAAAATTACATATCCTTTATATCTAATCCATACACCAACGACCAAAAACACCTACAAACACTTTCATTCTTCAATTTTCTTCATCTAATTAATCTCTCTCAAGTTCTATCTTCAAGTTCTAAATGTTCTTCATATATTCTACAAGTTCTAGTTACATAAAATCAAGAATACTTTCAAGTTTACTAGCTCACTTCCAATCTTGTAAGGTGATCATCCAACCTCAAGAAATCTTTGTTTCTTACAGTAGGTTATCATTCTAATACAAGGTAATAATCATATTCAAACTTTGGTTCAATTTCTATAACTATAACAATCTTATTTCAAGTGATGATCTTACTTGAACTTGTTTTCGTGTCATGATTCTGCTTCAAGAACTTCGAGCCATCCAAGGATCTGTTGAAGCTAGATCCATTTTTCTCTTTTCCAGTAGGTTTATCCAAGAAACTTAAGGTAGTAATGATGTTCATAACATCATTCGATTCATATATATAAAGCTATCTTATTCGAAGATTTAAACTTGTAATCACTAGAACATAGTTTAGTTAATTCTAAACTTGTTCGCAAACAAAAGTTAATCCTTCTAACTTGAATTTTAAAATCAACTAAACACATGTTCTATATCTATATGATATGCTAACTTAATGATTTAAAACCTGGAAACAAGAAAAACACCGTAAAACCGGATTTACGCCGTCGTAGTAACACCGCGGGCTGTTTTGGGTTAGTTAATTAAAAACTATGATAAACTTTGATTTAAAAGTTGTTATTCTGAGAAAATGATTTTTATTATGAACATGAAACTATATCCAAAAATTATGGTTAAACTCAAAGTGAAAGTATGTTTTCTAAAATGGTCATCTAGACGTCGTTCTTTCGACTGAAATGACTACCTTTACAAAAATGACTTGTAACTTATTTTTCCGACTATAAACCTATACTTTTTCTGTTTAGATTCATAAAATAGTGTTCAATATGAAACCATAGCAATTTGATTCACTCAAAACGGATTTAAAATGAAGAAGTTATGGGTAAAACAAGATTGGATAATTTTTCTCATTTTAGCTACGTGAAAATTGGTAACAAATCTATTCCAACCATAACTTAATCAACTTGTATTGTATATTATGTAATCTTGAGATACCATAGACACGTATACAATGTTTCGACCTATCATGTCGACACATCTATATATATTTCGGAACAACCATATACACTCTATATGTGAATGTTGGAGTTAGCTATACAGGGTTGAGGTTGATTTCAAAATATATATAGTTTGAGTTGTGATCAATACTGAGATACGTATACACTGGGTCGTGGATTGATTCAAGATAATATTTATTGATTTATTTCTGTACATCTAACTGTGGACAACTAGTTGTAGGTTACTAACGAGGACAGCTGACTTAATAAACTTAAAACATCAAAATATATTAAAAGTGTTGTAAATATATTTTGAACATACTTTGATATATATGTATATATTGTTATAGGTTCGTGAATCAACCAGCGGCCAAGTCTTACTTCCCGACGAAGTAAAAATCTGTGAAAGTGAGTTATAGTCCCACTTTTAAAATCTAATATTTTTGGGATGAGAATACATGCAGGTTTTATAAATGATTTACAAAATAGACACAAGTACGTGAAACTACATTCCATGGTTGAATTATCGAAATCAAATATGCCCCTTTTTATTAAGTCTGGTAATCTAAGAATTAGGGAACATACACCCTAATTGACGCGAATCCTAAAGGTAGATCTATTGGGCCTAACAAACCCCATCCAAAGTACCGGATGCTTTAGTACTTCAAAATTTATATCATATCCGAAGGGTGTACCGGAATGATGGGGATATTCTTATATATGCATCTTTTTAATGTCGGTTACCAGGTGTTCACCATATGAATGATTTTTATCTCTATGTATGGGATGTGTATTGAAATATGAAATCTTGTGGTCTATTATTATGATTTGATATATATAGGTTAAACCTATAACTCACCAACATTTTTGTTGACGTTTTAAGCATGTTTATTCTCAGGTGATTATTAAGAGCTTCCGCTGTCGCATACTTAAATAAGGACGAGATTTGGAGTCCATGCTTGTATGATATTTTGTAAAAACTGCATTCAAGAAACTTATTTTGTTGTAACATATTTGTATTGTAAACCATTATGTAATGGTCGTGTATAAACAAGATATTTTAGATTATCATTATTTGATAATCTACGTAAAGCTTTTTAAACCTTTATTGATGAAATAAAGGTTATGGTTTGTTTTAAAATGAATGCAGTCTTTGAAAAATGTCTCATATAGAGGTCAAAACCTCGCAACGAAATAAATTAATATGGAACGTTTTTAATCAATAAGAACGGGACATTTCATATGCCACTTGTTGGATTCTGACAGATCAAAATTCAAATATGAAATTGAATGAATATGGTCATTCTGTGGTGAACGGATTTGTATATCGGTGGATGTAAGTAGAATAGTAAACGACTGTTGAATCAGCTTCGAAGAATGTATAGTGTGACTTATTAATGTGAGATCTAAATATTTCTCGGGTATTACCTACCCGTTAAAATATTTTCACCATTAACAGTTTGTACAAAAGAATTTTTAATTACAATCTTTATGAAAACATATATACATATATATTTTCTTCAGATGTAATCATGGATTTAATCAGTTAATATGATATTAAACTCATCTGATTTACGGCTAGAACTAGAGTACATAATCTCTAAAACATTTAGAGATTACATATTTATCATGTCGTACGAAGATAAATGTTGTAGAACGATTCGTAGAACGATAATTATACTCGAGGTACAGAATGAGATGTCGAGACATGGATTGTTGATGGTACTGTTGGTGCCGGTAATGTTGTTGAAGCTGGTACATTTTGCACCATATTCTCCAAATTGATTATTCGAGCGCGAAGTTCGTTGACTTCTTCTATTATTCCGGGGTGATTGTCGGTTGGAACGAGCGAATGAATAAGGTTTAGAATTTTAGATAGAATATAATCGTGGCGAGATACTCTGAAAATGAGTGTGGAAATGGTGTTTCGAATAGGTTCGCCGGTAAATGCTTCAGGAGGGGAATATGGTGGATGGAAAGGATCGCTTTCTTCGCGTCTCCATCGGTTAAGTCGGCTACGAACCCATCAGATGAATTGATGATGGCTGATTAGTTGATTCATTCTGGTGACGCTGACTTCGGAGCTTAGGTGAAACTCCATATGGAAATAGCTGTCGGAATCCGAGGAATTCAAACTGGTAGAGGGATTCACCTCGTACGATCAAATGGAGGATTTTCGATAAGAAATAGATTATAGGATATAGATTAGTACCCTGCAATACATAATTTACATATGTATATATAATACTAAAAACTCATAAGCTACGGAGGAACCTACGGAAGCTGTCAGGCAAAGGTAACAATAGCATATACGCTAAGATATAAATTTATCTATACACTGTCTATGCAATGGAGGCAGTAATACGTGTCTTAGACTTTAAGGATGATAAGAAAATAATTTTCGACACGAAATGATAAGCAAAACTTTTGATATGCAGACACGGTCGAAGTCCAGACTCACTAATGCATCCTAATGACTTATCATTTAAATACACTAATGCAGACCTGGTTCGCTAAGACCACCGCTCTGATACCAACTGTATAGACCCGTCCTAATCCATCTGGACGAAGTCCATATCGATTATAAACGATTCACAATAGTTGATTTCATTGCGAGGTACTTGACCTCTATATGATACATTTTACAAACATTGCATTCATTTTTAAAAAGACAAACTTTTAGTACATTGAAAGTTGACGGTAGTGCATAACATTTCATAATATATCTAAACTATAAATGACTTGATAATAATCTTGATGAACTCGACGACTCGAATGCAACATCTTTTGAAATATGTCATGAATGACTCCAAGTAATGTCTCTCTAAAATGAGAAAATACACAGCAGAAGATTTCTTTCGTACCTGAGAATAAACATGCTTTAAAGTGTCAACCAAAAGGTTGGTGAGTTCATTAGTTTAACATAAATAATCATTTCCATCATTTTAATAGACCACAAGATTTTCATTTTCAATTCTCATAAATATACGTCCCATGCATAGAGACAAAAATAATCATTCATATGGTGAACACCTGGTAACCGACATTAACATGATGCATATAAAAATATCCCCATCATTCCGGGATCCTCCTTCGGACATGATATAAATTTCGAAGTACTAAGCATCCGGTACTTTGGATGGGGTTTGTTAGGCCCAATAGATCTATCTTTAGGATTCGCGTCAATTAGGGTGTCTGTTCCCTAATTCTTAGATTACCAGACTTAATAAAAGGGGCATATTCGATTTCGATAATTCAACCATAGAATGTAGTTTCGATTACTTGTGTCTATTTCATAAAACATTTATATAAGTAGCGCATGTATTCTCAGTCCCAAAAATATATATTGCAAAAGCATTTAAAAAGGGAGTAATGAAACTCACCATACTGTATTTTGTAGTAAAAATACATATTACAAAACCGAACAATGCAGGGTGGGCCTCGGATTCACGAACCTATATCATTTGTATATTTATTAATACACATAATCGTAATCGAAGATATATTATTATTATTATTATTATTATTATTATTATTATTATTATTATTATTATTATTATTATTAGTGATAAAATTGTTGTATTAATAACTTTTATGTATATATATATATATATATATATATATATACATATATATATAGTTAAATGTATTCATTTTAAATGAAATTGTTAATATAGTTTAGTTAAATACACTTTTATATGATTATCATTTGTTTGTTGAAATTAGTCATTATAATTATACTAAGATAATATTTGAAATGGTAAAAATGATAATGTTGATAATACTTAATATTACTGGTAAATATTATTATTAATACTTCTAATAGTGATAATAATAATGCTAAAATTACTTATTGTGATATTAATAATAATTATGATATTACTAATATTAGAAATGTTAATGATTCTATATAATAATGATAAAAGTTATAATAAGATTAATAAAAATATTAATAATTTATATTATTTCTATAGTACAATATAATAATTATCCTAACCATTATAATACATATATCAATAATAGTAAATATAATACTTGTATTAATATTAGTAATAATTCTAATGATAATAGTAATCAAACTTGTAATTTTTAATTATAACAGTTATAAATAATAACTAACATTAATATTAGTAATAATAACTATAATATACGTCACAATAACAATTTCTAACAACAACAACAATAATAATAATAATAATAATAATAATAATAATAATAATAATAATAATAATAATAATAATAATAATAATAATAATAATAATAATAATAATAATAATAATAATAATAATAAAAATAAAAATAATAATAATAATAATAATAATAATAATAATAATAATAATAATAATAATAATAATAATAATAATAATAATAATAATAATAATAATAATAATAGTAATAATAGTAATGATAATACTTATAATAATAAGTATAATGATGATATTAATAATTATAATGATAATACTAGTATTATTAGTAATACTTTTTAAAATGATAATTCTAGTAACAATATTAGTAATAATAATAATAATAATAATAATAATAATAATAATAATAATAATAATAATAATAATAATAATAATAATAATAATAATAATAAAGATCATGACAATAATAACAATAATGAAGATAATAATAATAATAAACTTAATAATAATAGCTACCTCCAATTGAAAAACTTTAAAAAAAAACTGCCATAACCGGGACTCGAACCCACGACCTCTCGCTCCCCGACATTGCTCCCAACCATTACTCCGTATATATTTATCTGTTCTAATCTATCTCTATATAAATATAAATTGTATAGTTGCCTGTTCCCTTTTCCTCTCCTTCTTCTCAAAACAATAGACCAGAGAATGAACTCAAACATATTTCTCAATCAACTAAACAATGTTTGGTTCTTTAATTAAAACGAAAGTAACCGGTATTGTTTGGTTTGGACTAATAAAAAAATAAAAATAAGCAGAAGCAGACCCACGATGCACTTTTGAAACTCAAACATTGATTCAAACATTTAGACTATTTCAGCTTACAATTACAACATGAAATACCTTTCAAATCGTTCAAAGAAACTCCTGACATCCTTAATTTAACTTGAATTACAACAAGGAGTTCGAATTGGATCCTAGTTCATATGGTTTGACTTTTTAAAAATAAATTTGACTTCTAAAATTGAGAATCAATATGAAAATTTGGACCTGGAAACTTTCCAGATAGTTGAGTTGGAAGATTTAAAACATAACAGCATTTATACAATTTAAGATTTCATTAAAATTCGAATTATTTGAAAAATTAATCACGAACAGAGTTTTTGACGGGTTCTTTGATTTTTCTATTTAATTTTCTGGAAAAAAAATAATTGTGTTTGATAATTGATAATACGAGAGAAGAATAGAATGATTTAACATGGGATGATTGATCTGGTTGTTGTAGACTTTCTGGTTCGACAAAAAAATCACGGGAGGAAGAAGAAAACAGAATTTGGTATATCTCCTCAGGATCTGTCTCCAAATACGCGTAATTATAGGCTTTTATGTGTTTTATTAAATATTAAATATTAATAAATAATAATTATAAATGAAGTGCATTAATAAAAATAATAATACTGATAATATAATATTACTAATAAAAGTAAAATACTAATAATAATAAATACAGAAATATAAATAATATAAATGATAAAACAATTAATAATTAGGATATAATAAATTACATATATCAAATCTCATATCTATATCTTTTATATTTGAAATAATAATAATATCAGTAATATAGATATTAATATTAATCTTAATATTAATACTAATAATATAAATACTAATGTAACAACCTTTAAACTTAAACTTTTAATATATTAACAATACATATAATATTAATTACATATAAATTTCATTTTAAATAACAGTTTAGTTATTTTATATATTACTTTATATTTTAAATTATATCTTATTACTTCAAATTAATATATATACACTTATATTTAGTTATATATATATATATATGTATATATATTAACAACAATTGTTCGTGAATCATCGAACACAGTCAAAAGGGTAATTGATTACATGAGTTAAATTCCAAAACTTTTAAGACTCAATATTACAGACTTTGCTTAACGTGTCGAAACATATAAAGATTAAGTTTAAATTTGGTCAGAAATTCCCGGGTCATCACATTATCGACAAGGTTAAAAGGACACCACCTAAATTATCCAGAAATGATAATCTAAAAATATCTCACTTACACACTACTAATACATATTGGTTTACAATATTAATATGTTACAACAAAATAAATCTCGAATGCAGTTTTAAACAATATTATACAAACATGCTGACACCAAATCTTGTCCATATTTTAGCATGCAACAGCGAAAGCTCTTAATAATCACCTGAAAAAAAAACATGCCTTAAACGTCAAAAAAAATGTTGGTGAGTTATAGGTTTAACCTATATATTTATGAAATCGTATTAATAGACCACAAGATTTCATATTTCAATATACATCCCATACATAGAGATAAAAATCATTCATATGGTGAACACCTGGTAACCGACATTAAAAAGATGCATATAGAATATCCCCATCATTCCGAGACACCCATCGGACATGATAATTTCAAAGTACTAAAGCATTCCAAATTCCAGAATGGGGCTTGTTGGGCCCGATAGATCTATCTTTAGGATTCGCGTAAATTTGGGGGTCTGTTCCCAAATTCTTAGGCTACTAAGCTAAAAAGGGGCATATTCGGCTTCGATCATTCACCCATATAATGTAGTTTCATTTACTTGTGTCTATTTCGTAAAACATTTATAAAATTGCATATATTCTCATCCCAAAATATTAGATTTTAAAAGTGGGACTATAACTCACTTTCACAGATTTTTACTTCGTCGGGAAGTAAGACTTAACCACTGGTTGATTCAAGAACCTATAACAAATATGTACATATATATAAAAGTATATTCAAAATATATTTACAACATTTTTAATATGTTTTAATGGTTTAAGTTTATTAAGTCAGCTGTCCTCGTTAGTAACCTACAACTAGTTGTCCACAATTAGATGTACAGAAATAAAGCAATATATATTATCTCGAATCAATCCACGACCTCGTGTATACAAGCCTCAGGCTAGATCACAACTCAAAGTATATATAATATTTTGGAATCAACCTCAACCTTGTATAGCTAACTCTAACATTACTGCATATAGAGTGTCTATGGTTGTTCCGAAATATATATAGATGGGTCGATATGATATGTCAAAACATTGTATTCGTGTCTATGGTATCCCAAGATAACATAATATATTAGAATACATGTACAATACAATATGAGTTAGCTAGGATATGATTAATATAGATTTATTACAAATTTTCACGTAGTTACAACAAGCAAAAATATCCAATCTTCTTTTACCCATAACTTCTTCGTTTTAAATCCGTTTTGAGTGATTCAAGTTGCTATGTTTTCATATTGAACTTAAGTTTATGAATCCAAACAAAAACAGTATAAGTTTATATTCGGAAATACAGGCTACAAGTCATTTTTGTAAATGTAGTCATTTCAGTCGAAAGAACGACGTCTAGATGACCATTTTGGAAAACATACTTTCACTTTGGGTTTAACCATGTTTTTTAGATATAGTTTCATGTTCATAAGAAAAATCATTTTCCCAGAAGAACAACTTTTAAATCAAAGTTTATCATAGTTTTTAATTAACTAACCCAAAACAGCCCGCGGTGTTACTACGACGGCGTATATCCGGTTTTACGGTGTTTTTCGTGTTTTCAGGCTTTAAATCATTAAGTTAGCATATCATAAAGATATAGAACATGTGTTTAGTTGATTTTAAAGTCAAGTTAGAAGGATTAGCTTTTATTTGTGAACAAGTTTAGAATTAACTAAACTATGTTCTAGTGATTTCAAGTTTAAACCTTAGAATAAGGTAGTTTTATATATATGAATCGAATGATGTTATGAACATCATTACTACCTAGGTTTTGTGTATAAACCTACTGGAAGTGAAAAAAAATAGATCTAGCTTCAAAAGATCCTTTGATGGCTTGAAAGTTCTTGAAGCAAAATCATGACACGAAAACAAGTTCAAGTAAGATTTCCATTCGAAATAAGATTGTTAAAGTTATAGAAATTGAATCAAAGTTTGAATATGAGTATTACCTTATATTAGAAAGATATCTTACTGTAAATAAGAAGAATTTCTTGAGGTTGGATGATCACTCAAAGTGGATTTGCAAGATTGGAAGTAAGCTAGCAAACTTGGACGTGTTGTTGGTGTGTTCTTGAGTAGTTGTTTTATAACTTGGTGTATGTATGGATTTATGAACTAGATTGAGCTAGATTTTGTTGAAGATGATGAAGAATGCTTAGAACAATGGAAGAACACTTGAGAGAGAGTAATTTGATTCAAGAAAATTGCAAAGTGAATGTGTTTGTGAGTATGCAAGTTCACGTGAACTTAGGGTGGCAATATAGTCTTCATTAGTTTGTAATCTTATAAGATATTTCATGTTAGATGTTAAATGATGGTTCCCACATGGTTAGGTGACTCACATGGGCTGCTAAGAGCTGATCATTGGATTGTATATACCAATAGTAGATACATATAGAAGCTGTGTATTGTACGAGTACAAATACGAGTGCATACGAGTAGGATTGTTGATGAAAATGAATGAGGATGTAATTGTAAGGATTTTTGTTAAGTAGAAGTACCTTGATAAATGTCTTGAAGTCTTTCAAAAGTGTATAAATACATATTAAAACACTACATGTATATACATTTTAACTGAGTTGTTAAGTCATCGTTAGTCGTTACATGTAAGCGTTGTTTTGAAACCTTTAGGTTAACGATCTTGTTAAATGTTGTTTACCCAATGTTTATTATATCTAAAGAGATGTTAAATTATTACATTATCATGGTATTATGATATATTAATATATCATAGTATGATATATATATATATATATATATATATATATATATATATATATATATATATATATATATATATATATAGTTAGATGTTGTTACAACGATAATCGTTACATAAATGACTCGTTTCGAAATCATTAAGTTAGTAGTCTTGTTTTTACATATGTAGTTGATTGTTAATATACTTAATGATATGTTTACTTATCATTTATCATGTTAACTATATATATAACCATATATATGTCATCATATAGTTTTTACAAGTTTTAACGTTAGTGAATCACCGGTCAATTTGGGTGGTCAATTGTCTATATAAAACCTATTTCAATTAATCAAGTCTTAACAAGTTTGATTGCTTAACATGTTGGAAACACTTAATCATGTAAATATCAATTTCATTTAATATATATAAACATGAAAAAGTTCGGGTCACTACAGAACAAACACGCGAACTGCATACAAAACGGCCACACAACCCCCTGAATCACGGTATAAAGGAGATATGGCTGCGTAAACACAAGGCAATTGTCAAAATGTATAAGAAGGCACGAAAAGAGGAACGAAAAGGAACGAAAAGAGGAAAATCACTTGCACACTCAACAACGGTAACTGGCAGTAAAATGAGCTATTTTAAGAAAGTAGCAGAACTACTTTATAATGCTATCAAAACTGCAGTTCACTTTACAAATCAGCTGCTTTAACAAATGATGAAAACCCAAACACCCACAATAACAAAAGGAACGCAGGACCCCAGTTCATTTTTTAGAAAATAAAGGTATCCGAATTTGTACACAAACAGAAGACATACTAAAGCTCACCAGAATATTGATACATGCAACAAACAACAAATAACAAATACCAAAGATATAATAAATAAGGCACAATATAACCCTTGGTTACACGAAACGGTTTGTTTTTGTTAATTTTGCCTTTTTTTTTTACAGTTTTAGCATTGAGGCAAAATTAAATTTAAATGAAACACAAAAACAACAAAAAAATAACAAAAAACAAATAACAAAGAGCATGAGGTATACGTAATTTCCAGGCTAGCAAATGTGTAAAGATATCAATTTTAGTGGCTCTTGCACTCCACAATGGCAACAAAAATACAAATACACATTTCAGGCTGAAACTATTATTTGCTATCTGGTAAAATAAAACAAATCTAATGAGCATAAAAAACAGCATACACATATAAAATACAACACACATACATGAATAGCACAACCAAATAAAAGACAACATGATCCAAGATATTGCAAGTTACAGTAAAACAACATAGAAACAAAAAACAAATTAAGACAAAGATAGTACACTTGACATTTAACCAGCATACATATAGTCAGACAAATTGCAAGAACAGATGCTTGTTAAAACTTTTTAAAAGAGCATCAACAACAAAAAAACGAATAAGAAACAGTAGCATACCATCAGCAGAACCCGAAGCACTGGCATGTGCCCTATGAACAGAAGGCCTTTTCTTAGATTCTTTATAGGAAACAACGTGCATGCCTGAAAGTACAACAGTTTCTGAAACTGAAGCACCAACTACATTCGATTCGGCTGAGTTTTTTCCCCCTTTTCGAGAACCCCTCATAATGGCAATTACCAAACAATCAAAGTGCAAAAAATCAAAACGGCCGAGAATCAACAACAGGCTGAATAACGCAAGAACAATCCGAAAACCAAGGCCAAGAATAGAAAACGAACATAATCAATTAAAAAGATTAAGAACAGAGTAACGAACCCGTAAGCAATTGTATTTCTGCAACCAATCGATTTTCTGTAACCAAGGAGAGAAATTGTTTTGGAGCAACTATGAAGAATCCATGGGAAATCAATAGCCTATAAAGCAACAGGGTAAGGGAGGATAGAGAAAGAGGAGAGGTTGAACAGTAGCCGGTCGTGCGGTATGTCTCTCCTTTCTCCACTCAAACACTGAAAGTCACCCGTTAACACTAAAAACTAAAAAACCGACACAAACATATACAATATACAGATACGCAATAAAAAAAAATAAAAAAAAAGGTTGAAAGCATGAACAGTAAATATGTGTGAGGAGAGGCGACACGTGGACCAATCAGAAGCAAAAGTTTAATGTCCCTAATAGTAGTTGGGTAATATTTTAATGGGGAGGTAATACTCGAGGAATATTTAGATTTCACATTAATAGGTTACACTGTATATTCTTCGAATCTAATTCAACAGTCATTTACTATCCTACTTTCATCCACCAATATACATATTCGGTCACCGCAGAATAACCATTTTCATTCAATTTCATATTTGAATTTTGACTTATCAGAATCCAACAAGTGGCATAATGAAGAAAATATTTGATAAAATAAAATTTGTTAGAAACAAACAAATTAACTATGAGAAATTTTGTTAAGAATCCACGCTAACAAAATCTTAGCTAACTGTTCCTAGCTAACTGTTAATTCCTTATTACATTTATTTATCGCAATTAATTTCTCGCAATTTTTAATTCTCATAATTTTATTTATCGTCATTTAATTTCTGTTATTTATTTTACGCACTTTATTTATCGTCATTTAAACAATGTTATTCATGCATTTTAAATATTGGAACACGTATACAAGGTTTTGACATATCATATCGACGAATCTATATATATTATTTGGAATAACCATAGACACTCTATATGCGGTAATGTTCGAGTTAGCTATATAGGGTTGAGGTTGATTCTAAAATAATATATATACTTTGAGTTATGATCGAGTCTGAGACATGTATACAATGGGTCACGATACGTATTAATTAATTAGAATATTATATATATTAATTATTGAATTACTAACTGTGGACTACTAACTGTGGACTACCAACATTGGACAATTAAAATGAATTAAAATATTGATTATAACATATGAAACTAAACATTTCTTCAAGTTTGCCACTTGATTTTCATCTTAAACATCATTTGTATATTGACGATTACAATCTGCATTCAAACCTTTCATGATTCTTGAAAACACCTCAATCGAGAGGATGAACTAAACGCACTTCTTCTACGGAAGAAAAGATTGATGCATATAGTCATGCAACTGAAAACACTCGGAACCTGAGTAAACGTTTAACACGTATCTGTGCTAGCTCCTTTGGCGTTGTTATTACCGAAAATAACTTTGCAATTCCTTTCCAAAGTAGCCAATTTTGTCACAGCTCCAGCAAGTCAACTTCGACTTTTCAGTCGGATTAGCCTTAATATAACCTTGTTATATAAGTTGCCTTTCGTCATCGTTACTGGGGAATCGTTTATATCCCACCATATTAGCAGTAAAATTTCCAGCAACTTCAATGATCTTTGACTTTCCAAAAAATCATTATATTTATCGAAACCCCATCATATATTCATCCGCATCTTGTAACAAGAATTGTCATACCAATTACCAGAAATCAGCAATCAGTATTTTGAATCTCGCAGCGTTTCTACATCAACAGTTATAAGTATACATATAACATTTATTTATTAGAATTATGATTCTCCATTCTGAAATTCTGAAAAGCACCCATTCTACGAATCAATACTCCAAATTTTGAAAAAGCTGAATGAAGCAGCAAAAACTGTAGACAACTGTAAACAACCCTAACCATTGAAAGTTTGATGATAAAGAATAGTATGATGCAAAAGCTCAGAAAAGTTGGAACTGGAAAACGAATTGAGCTAACCCTGAAGGAGACCAAGGACAAATACAAGGACCAAACCCTATATTCAAAGAATGCAGATAATTCTGTATCCGATGAAATCTTTAGAGAATAACTTGCTCCGTACCCATGTTAAAACTTGTGGAAAATCTTTCTTCATCAACCTTCGATCTTAGAAATTCTGAAAATATTATCATAAATATCTTCGATATTTATGAGGATATTTTCATAACTCTTCTTGTCCGAAATTAGTTATCTCTTCATGCTATCTATATTACATCATAAAAGAAAATGTTTTAGTTTCTAAATTTGATAACCTTCGAGTTTAAATTATGAATGGTTTCTGGAGAAGTGTTGGAAATTGAAGCATGAGTTAGTATAATATAATGACGCCCGGCCACGTGATTATATTAGAGTAAGTCACGCTAAATTTCTAATGGAATGTGATAATGGTTCACAGATCTTATCCTCATCATGTGCCATGTTACATAGCTCTTTCATTCTACTTAACCTCCGAACATATCAAGAAAATATATCCTTGATAGTTTTATCCTCAGTGATTCTGGTAATTTACCAAATCAAATCGTGTTATAACCTTCCTTCCTGCTTAGAACATTATGAACGTTCGAAACTCTATATCTACGAGTTATGGACCATTATTCGCTTGATTTAATGCCGGGAAGAGAAAACAAGAGCATGGGGCTCCGAAATATAAATGAAAATATAAAACCCAACAACTACACCGAAATCACAAACCGTGTATATCAACGCGTATACCAATGTAAATACACGGGAGAATGAAAAACACTATAACCCCAAGGTAATAGTAGAAGTTAACAGATTCCTCCTGCGGGAGTTGGAAAAGAAGAATGACAAATATGATAGTCAGGATAAGGACAAGGATCAGAACTGGATTAAGCATTTTTACAATGTTTAGAAGTATGGATTAAGGAAGAATGTATAGGAATGGTGAGAATAATAAAACGGAAGAGGTAAATTTATAATGGAAACATCCGATAGAGCAATCGAGGTAGAATACCGCATTGAATTAAAGAGAATTATAATTTCTTTAAATCCCGAAGAATAATATCTTATATGGATTACAAAGATTTTTCTTTAAACTCCTTGAATTTCAAAAATCAACCGAGACTCCGTCAAAAGTTAAGACAACCTTGACTTTCCGCATTTCACTATTTTGTGATAGCTTCACTCGTAAGCTTCACATAATCGAATTGTTTTATCTATATTACTCAATGGTGATAAAACTCTATTTATCAACTCATATCCGTCATAAAAACATTCTTATCGTTAGCTATGACGACCTCGATCAAATTTCAAGACGAAATTTCTTTAACGGGTAGGTACTGTGACGACCCAGAAAATTTCGACAAATTTTGAACCAAACTCTCGATACGATTTAATATTTTTGACACGATAAGAAAAGTCTGTTAGGTTGTGTCTAAATTTTTTGGAACTATATTCATGTAATCAATTACCCTTTGACCGTTCCCGACGATTCACGAACAATTGTGTGTATATAAATATGTAAATATATATATATATATATATATATATATATATATATATATATATATATATATATATATATATATATATATATATATATGAATTCTATACATAAGTAATATTATATATATTTTAATTAAAAATTTAATATATTATAATTAAGTAAATATGACATAATTAATAAATTGTATTATATTAAATTAATTACAAGGTTGAATATAATTGTTATATTAATATTATTATCATTACTTTTATTAATATTTGTATTATTAAAATTATTATTTCTAAAATAAAATATATATATATATAATTTGATATGTATAAGTTGTTATATTATTATCAATATTGGTACTACCATCAATAATATTAATATTATTAATATTATTGTTGTATCATTATTAATAATATTATTATCATTTGTATTATCATTACTATATAATTATTAATAAACTTAATAAAGATTATCATTTTATGATTATTAGCATCATTATTAATTATTATTTTAGAATTATGGATATTATTATTATTACTATTATTTATATAATTAATATTATAAATAATTTTATTATTAATATACTTATTTATTTATTTATACAAATTATATATTATATGATATATGAACTCAGAATGTGTTACACATCCTCTTCAATCTATAGATACATTTTTGTTTTTGTCTATTAACTGGTACGATCAATCTCAATTTCCATAATATAAACAAATTCTGTTAGAATGGAATCTGCTTTTTATTTTATTTTTTTTTTATTTTTTTTTATCTCCTATTCTTTCATCTGATCAAGTACTAATCGATGCTCATTATTTCAGCTATAAAATCAAACGTTTACTTTGTGTTTTGAAATACTCATTCAACCTTCCACTATCATCATCAATTACACAATCCATTTGACAGCTTATATTTGATTTAAATTAAACAAAAAAGTCAAAATACATCACGAGCTCTGTTATGAACACTTTTTAATCAAAACATGATTTTGAATCGAAATTCAAAATCCTTAAATGTAATGTTGTTAGAAATCTTTCATTCAAAGTATCTGGAAAGTTTCAATCTCCAATTTTTCATATTGATCACAAATTTCTGAGTCAAAGCTTTTAAATTTAAAAGTCAAACTATTGTTCTTTGACCAAATTCGAGTAATCTGTTACAATTGAAGTTAAATTGATGATTTCTAAAGCTTCCATGAATGAATTACAACATATTTTATGTTGTAATCATAATCCAAAAGTGTCCTAAATTCAAAATCACGTTTCAAGTATTATTATTTTTTTACGCTGTTCTACAGCTTTTTATTTTATTTTATTTTCTTTTTCTTTCTATCTTCCTTTCTTTAAGTTATTTCAAACACAATTACATTTTATTCTATTTCAAATCCATGCCCAATTCGAACCTATCAAATAATGATTCAAAATCCAGTCAATGGTATGAAAAAGGAGGAGATAACAGAAACACCGGTTAAATATGTTCGGGTTCGTTAAATAATCAGAAAAGTAGAAGCAGCGGAATGGTTTAGGTGTGTTCGGGTTTAGCTAGAGGGCGCGGGTTCAAGCCTGACTGATGGCTGTTTTTTTTAAAAACCTATTCTTTGAGGTAGAATTATTATTACTTTGTAGAATTATTATTATTATTTTTATTGTTATTATTAGTATTATTGCTATTATTATTATATCATTTATTATTATTATGATTATGATTACAGTTATTATTATTATTATTATTAATATTATTATTATTATTATTATTATTAATATTATTATTATTATTATTATTATTATTATTGTGATTATTATTATTATTATTATTATTATTATTAGTATTATTAATATTTTTAGTAATATAGTTATTATTATTATTATTATCATTGTTATAAGTATTATATCTATTATTATTATTATTATTATTATTATTATTATTATTATTATTATTATTATTATTATTATAAGTATTAATTATGATATTACTATTAAATTTAAAACTTTAATATTATTATCATGAATATGTTTATTATTATTATTATTATTATTATTATTATTATTATTATTATTATGAAAGTAATATAAATTATTATCATTTCCGTAAATATTAGTATTAATATTTTTTTATAAATAATAGAAGTGTTACTATTGACATAAGTAATATTATTATCACGGGTATTATTAATATGTAAGTACTAAAATCATTATCATGACTATCATTAATAGTAAAATCTGTAATATTACAAGTATTATTATTATTAGTATCACTATTATTATTACTATGATTCTTATTATAATTATTATCATAAGTAATGTTATTATTAATATTATCATTATAATCAAATAAAACTTTTAATTACTATATTAACAAGTATATAAACATATACTTATAAGTAATATTACATATAAGTATGAATATATTATATTAACAATTTTATATAAATATTCATATAAAACAAATAAGGTATTTTAATATATATATATATATATATATATATATATATATATATATATATATATACAACTATATAAATAATAATTAAATTTAAATATATATACAAATTAAATAAATAATATATAAAGTTATAATATATAAAATTGTTCGATTACGATTATATGTATTAATAAATATACAAATGATATAGGTTCGTGAATCCGAGGCCAACCTTACACTTGTTCAATGACGTCATATGTATTTTACTATGAAATACAGTATTGTGAGTTTCATTTATTCCCTTTTTAAATGCTTTTTCAATATATATATTTTTGGGACTGAGAATACATGCGCTGCTTTTATAAATGTTTTACGAAATAGGCACAAGTAACCAAAACTACATTCTATGGTTGGATTATCGAATCGAATATGCCCCTTTTTAGTCTGGTAATCTAAGAATTAGGGAAAAGACACCCTAATTGACGCGAATCCTAAAGATAGATCTATTGGGCCCAACAAGCCCCATCTAAAGTACCGGATGCTTTAGTACTTCGAATTTATCATGTCCGAAGTTGTCCCGGAATGATGGCGAAATTATCATGTCCGAAGTTGTCCCGGAATGATGGCGAATTTATCATGTTCGAAGTTGTCCCGGAATGATGGGGATATTCTATATGCATCTTATTAAGGTCGATTACCAGGTGTTCAATCTATATGAATGATTTTTATCTCTATGTCGTGCGAACTGCCTGATACGAGATGATGTTTATAAAAAAGGGAAATTTAAATCTTGTGGTCTATTAAAAATATGGAATTGATGGATTATGATAAACTAATGAACTCACCAACCTTTTGGTTGACACTTTTAAGCATGTTTATTCTCAGGTATGAAAGAAATCTTCCGCTGTGCATTTACTCATTTTAGAGATTTTACTTGGAGTCATTCATGAAATATTTCAAAAGAGTTGCATTCGAGTCATTGAGTTCAACAAGATTATTATTAACTCATTGATAGTTGATAAAATATGAAATGGTATGCATGCCTGTTAACTTTCGATGTGATGAAAGTTTATCTTTTAAAAACGAATGCAATGTTTGTAAAATATATCATATAGAGGTCAAGTACCTCGCGATGTAACCAAATGTAATGTATTCGTCCAGATGGATTAGGACGGGTCATCTCAGAACCAGCTAGATTTGAATTTGAGCTGAGAGGGGTACAGGGATTGAGGAGAATCACTAAAGCTGATTTCAGGAGGATCTTTCAACTTCCTCTTATACAGAATGCTCCTGCTCTTCCAGCTACTCAGCAGATGATGACTTTAGTATTTCAGCTTGGTTATAGTGGAGCTAACAATGTTCCACCGGCTAAGTTTCAAAAGAAGTACTTGCACTCCCGGTGGTATGTGATCTTCTCGATCATCAACAGATGATTGCTGGTGACAAGGAGTGGATCTGATAGCCTGACTGTATCGATGCTCAAGCTTTTCTACTCATTCACAAGAGTGGAAACTCCAGAGTATACAGAACTCTTGTGGGATCTGGTTTAAGAACAAGTGGATAAACCAAGGAGTTCCTACATTCATTGTGAAAGGTTTTTCTGTATCTTTATCCATGATGCTATTAAAGCTTGTATAGATGCAAATATTTTTGTACCAGGTACACATGGATTACAGATGAAGAGATTTGGGGAGTTAAAGACGAATACCCCGATGATTTTCGAAAATAGATTTGTTGCACCAATTCCAAATTGGTTAGTGAAACTAGCTGAACCCCAAGACGCTCGAATGCGTTCTTATTTTGAGGCAGTACGTATACCTCTTCCGAACCCGGTACAACTAGTAAAAGTTGAACCAGCCGTGGTTCCAGCCCCAGAGGTTGTAGAGGAACCTATAGTTCAACCACCTAGGCTAGCTAATCCTCCACTCAGGATAAACCTTAAACGTTCTAGGGTAGCTCAACAAGCTTAACCCGTGAGGATCAGGGAACCTAGTTCACCTAGGATTGAATCAACCCTTTCCACAACACCTGAGGAGAACAGTGACACCGATTCATTAGCAACTGAATCATCTCTCGAATTACCGAAGAAGAGGACATGATATTTCCCGGATGAGATGATTCAGACTCCGCCAACTCAACGCGTAACTAGATACTTCAACACCAATCGTCCGCCAAACAGTTACTCCAATCATTGGTGATACAGACCAAGACCTAGAGCTTGTTAGGTCACCATCACCCATATCTGTATCACAAACAATTATAACAGTAAGTCCTACGCTAAATGAAACACAGGGTTCGGTAGGCAAGAGAGCTGAAAGCATGGATGGTAAAAATGTAGTGACTCGAACTTTTCCATGTTTATATATATTAAATGAAATTGATATTTACATGATTAAGTGTTTCCAACATGTTAAGCAATCAAACTTGTTAAGACTTGATTAATTGAAATAGGTTTTATACAGACAATTGACCACCCAAGTTGACCGGTGATTCACGAACGTTTAAACTTGTAAAAACTATATGATGACATATATATGGTTATATATATATAGTTAACATGATATTATGATAAGTAAGTATCTCATTAGGTATTTTAACAATGAGTTATATACATAAAAATGAGACTATTGAATTAAGAAACTCGAAAACGATATATATAACGATTATCGTTATAACAACGTCTTACTAAATACATATGAATTATATTAAGATATTGTTACACTATGTTTAATCATGATAAATTTTAAGTAAACATTTCATTAAGTGTATTAACAATGAAGTACATATGTAAAAACAAGACTACTAACTTAATGATTTCGAAACGAGACATATATGTAACGATTATCGTTGTAACAATATTTAACTGTATATATATATATATCATACTAAGATATACTAATATATCATAATATCATGATAATGTAATAATTTAACATCTCTTTAGATATAATAAAATATGGGTTAACAATATTTAACAAGATCGTTAACCTAAAGGTTTCAAAACAACACTTACATGTAACGACTAACGATTACTTAACGACTGAGTTAAAATGTATATACATGTAGTGTTTTAATATGTATTCATAAACTTTTGAAAGACTTCAAGACACTTATCAAAGTACTTCTACCTAACAAAAATGCTTACAATTACATCCTCATTCATTTTCATCAACAATTCTACTCGTATGCACTCGTATTTGTACTCGTACAATACACAGCTTCTAAATGTATTTACTATTGGTATATACACTCCAATGATCAGATCTAACCATGTAGGAACCATCATTTAACATCTATCATGAAATATCTCACAAAATAACAAACTAATGGAGCCTGTATGATGGAGCATAATTCACGTGAAGATGGGTGTACACAAACACTTTCATTTTGCAACTTACATGCATCAAACTACTCTGTCTCAAGTGTTCTTCCATTTTTCTAAGTGTTCTTCATCATCTTTATCAAAATCTAGCTTAATCTAGTTCATAAATCCATACATAAACCAAATTATAAAATAACTACTCAAGAACACACTTCCAAGTTTGCTAGCTTACTTCCAATCTTGCAAATCCACTTTGAGTGATCATCCAACCTCAAGAAATCTTTCTTATTTATAGTAATATATCTTTCTAATACAAGGTAATACTCATATTCAAACTTTGATTCAATTTCTATAACTTTAACAATCTTATTTCGAGTGAAAATCTTACTTGAACTTTTTTTCGTGTCATGATTCTACTTCAAGAACTTTCAAGCCATCCAAGGATCCTTTGAAGCTAGATCTATTTTTCTAATTTCCAGTAGGTTTATCCACAAAACTTTAGGTAGTAATGATGTTCATAACATCATTCGATTCATATATATAAAACTACCTTATTCGAAGGTTTAAACTTGTAATCACTAGAACATAGTTTAGTTAATTCTAAACTTGTTCGCAAACAAAAGTTAATCCTTCTAACTTGACTTTTAAAATAAACTAAACACATGTTCTATATCTTTATGATATGCTAATTTAATGATTTAAAACCTGAAAATACGAAAAACACCGTAAAACCGGATATACGTCGCCGTAGTAACACCGCGGGCAGTTTTCGGTTAGTTAATTAAAAACTATGATAAAATTTGATTTAAAAGTTGTTCTTCTGGGAAAATAATTTTTCTTATGAACATGAAACTATATCCAATAATCATGGTTAAACTCAAAGTGGAAGTATGTTTTCCAAAATGGTCATCTAGACGTCGTTCTTTCGACTGAAATGACTACCTTTACAAAAACGACTTGTAAACTATATTTCTGACTATAAACTTATACTTTTTCTGTTTAGATTCATAAACTTAAGTTCAATATGAAACCATAGCAACTTGAATCACTTAAAACGGATTTAAAACGAAGAAGTTATGGGTAAAACAAGATTGGATAATTTTGCTTGTTGTAGCTACGTGAAAATTGGTAACAAATCTATATTAATCATATCCTAGCTAACTCATATTGTATTATACATGTATTCTAATATATTATGTAATCTTGGGATACCATAGACACGTATGCAAATGTTTTGACATATCATATCGACCCATATATATATATATATATATATATATATATATATATATATATATATATATATATATATATATATATATATATATATATATATATATATATATATATATATATATATATATATATATATATATATATATATATATATATATATATATATATTATTTGGAACAACCATAGACACTCTATATGCAGTAATATTTGAGTTAGCTATACAGGGTTGAGGTTGATTCCAAAAATATATATACTTTGAGTTGTGATCTAGCCTGAGATGTGTGTACACTGGGTCGTGGATTGATTCAAGATAATATATATCAATTTATTTCTGTACATCAAACTGTGGACAACTAGTTGTAGGTTACTAACGAGGATAGCTGACTTAATAAACTCAAATCATTATAACGTAATAAAAAATGTTGTAAATAAATTTTGAACATACTTTGATATATATGTACATATTTGTTATAGGTTCGTGAATCGACCAGTGGCCAAGTCTTACTCCCGACTGATCAATCCTAGATTATCCTATTAAGGTTAATCAAGGATTGAGTGCAATGAGGGGGTATAATGGATGTCGATTATGATTTTGGGACCTTATTATCATATTTCGTTAAGTGCTAAACGATCAACAACCATGTCCTGATCTTCGCAAATTACCTTAACCAAACAATAATCAAGTCTCGGGCAAAGTCACGAGAGAGATTAATATGGCTAGAGCAATTCTTCTAGAATCAACAACCTAAAATGAGAGGCCAAGCTCCCTATTTATAGGTTCAGGAGTTACGCGGAAGTAAGATGTGCGGGCACTTAGGCATTCCGCACAAACACTGCGAGAATCCTTCGCACTCTTTAATATTCTGCGTAATCCTACCGCGTTCATTTGAGCTTTACCGTGGTTTCAGTGTCTTGTGCTTTTGCCTTTAAATGCCTTTTCGCATTAAAAATATACATATACATATGTATGTATATGATCAAGTCCCCCCAGTTTATTGTGTTACATTTTTGCAAAAAACGTAAGACAATAAACTCTAAAAAATAAAATTTGCAGTTTATCCGCATGTGCATACAATTCACGCACACTGTTTCGCGTAAAGACATGATTTATGTTTACAACGGCTATTTTTCCATTCGCTGAGTTTTTGTTGCGTATATAGCCGTTGAATAAAAATACCGTTGAGATGTATTCTCTCAATATATATATATATATATATATATATATATATATATATATATATATATATATATATATATATATATATATATATATATATATATATATATATATATATATATATATATATATATATATATATATATATATATAGGAGTTGATTTATCATTTCATCCATCATATTTTATCTCTTTCTCATATTATCCATCAATATCAGCATCCCTTTAAAACCCTTTCATTTTACACACACACTCTTCTCATTCATTTATCATTATGCGGGTTTCCGAGATTGAAAAGAAAGATGACACAAAACAATTTCTCGCAGAGAGGCTCAAAAGCCCCGAATCAAGAGCATCATCAAAACCTGCACAGAAATCTCCTACCACCAGCACCCAATAAACAACTTTGACTCCCATAAAACGACCCGCCACATCTCCTCTTTCAGGATCTTTAAAGAGGTTTACGAGGTCTAGCTCAGTTGTTCCCACTGCATCCGAGACTGGTAATGTGCAAATGACGTTTACTATTGTTGCTTTAATTAACACCTATATTGTTCGATTATGTTAATACATCTTTCTCTTCCTCAGCAGAAGCATCTATTACTCTACCACCATCAACACAGACAAGTTCTCCACCAACATTTGATTTATCCAAATACGAAGACATTTGGCGCACTCCTCCCAGCACTGTTAAATCAATTAAAGTGGATCGCCTTCAAGGCTATTTATGCACCTCTCCAGAAGCTGCACTGGATCAACGGCAGCATATGAAGCTTTCCCTTCCTCATGATTTGCGCGCTGAGTTTAGCAAACTCTCACATAGCGATGCATTCAACTGCTTTGCCCAAAACATCTATATGTCATTTGCATCTGCGTTTGATGCAATGCCAAGCCAAGAAAAGTTTATTGAAGTTTTGAAAAAGGAACAAACCAAGCACGCAATCACTCAGTCCCAACTGTCATCCACCACCACAGAATTACAAGCAACAAAAAATTCTGTGGATGATTTGAAAAAACAACTGTCTGAGAAAGCCATTGAAATGGACAATCTTCAAGCCGCCCATGATTCAATGAAAACCAAGCTCCTTCAAACCCAAACTGAGCTATCTGCAGCTTTATCCGTAAAAACGACTGCGGAATCAAACTACGCGAAACTTCGCGAATATCTACCTGAACTTGGGCAAAAAGTTATGGATTATGCCGATGTTTCACAACGATTTGATACATATGTCACCGCACTTCAACAGTGTAACGACCCGGATTTTTCCGCTAATATATTGAAGATTAATATTTACATAATTAAATGTTTCCAACATGTTAAGCAATCAAACTTGTCAAGATATATATATTTGGAATGGATTTTATGCAAATGTTTGACCACCCAGTCTGTCTGACGATTCACGAACATCATAATTTGAAATAATTATATAATGATGTATATATGGATATATATGTGACGACCCAGGAATTTCCGACTAAATTTAAACTTAATCTTTATATGATTTAGATACGTTAAAGCAAATTATGTAATGTTGAGTCTAGAAAATTTTGAAACGATGTTCATATATTCAATTAACCTTCGACTGTTCCCAACGATTCACGAACAACTATTTGTAAATGGATTCTTATATATTTAAATATATAGATAGATATAAATAATAATTTGAAGTATAACTTAAGATATTATATGTTGTTAAAATTAACTATGTAATGTAAAAATAAAATATGATATCATTATTAAAATAAATAAATAAATAAATGAAAAGTATATTAAAAATAAATATTAAATGATGGTAATACTCGTCTGATGTTCCGATTGATATTAAGAAAGTTAAATTCAAAGATATGTAATTTTAAAATAAATGATGATTCGAAAATGAGTTATATAAGTTATAGGCTTATTAAAAGTATATTTAGGATCTAATTATTTAATATTAACACTTTTTATATTTTACCCATAAATGAGAGGGACAGTTGATGTAATTATTATTTATCAAATTAAGGATCGAATTCTATACCATAATGAGAAAAATAAATAAATATAATTAATTTAAAAATATGGAATTTTTCTGAAAACTTTTATTCACCGTTGATTAACAACGGGGTACGATAGCGGTCCGTGAGAAACTATCGGCACAAAAATATAAAATAAGAGGCCGCTAGATTATAATTCATTGCATATTACTGTAGACTTTTAGACTTTTAGTGTTGCACAACGAATGATTATGAACACTATGCTTGCCAGTTAATAATATGGAGTTTAATATAAGTCTTTTAGGCTAATATTTTTATTAATTTACTTAATTGAGTTTAAGATAACAAACATTCATTTAATGTACGTTTTTTTTATACACGTACGTTTTATCTAACGATCGACTTTTATGAGAAAAAGTCTAACATTCCACTAGGTTTTGTGACGGATTAGTGTCAAAGTTGCCACATTCCATCCAAAATCAATCGTTTGCCAAAATTTCCAAACATTTACAAATAGTAACTAAACGATATTTTATGTACACTAGCATATATATACATAAACATACATTACTTGATAATATAACACCTCTTGCTCGTCTTCTCCATCACCCACCTTCCACCATGATAACCACCAGATACAACCCTACCACCACCAACCGCCACCCCAATCCCTTACTCTCTCTCTCTCTCTCTCTCTCTCTCTCTCATTCGTGTTCGTCACCATTAACAAACCCACTTTTTGCTATCTTCCACTTCCACCCTAAACCCACAACTAAACCATGACCCATCGCTACCTCCCAACGTGAACCACCACCACGAACCACCTTTGGATTTGGTTATGTTTATTTGATCACCACACACCATTATCCTCACCCTTATCACCATCATCTGTCACCTACTTCAAACCCACAAACCATCACAAACCGTCACGTTGTTGCTACGTTGCTATAATTCTGCTGCTGCTATTATTTAAAAGAAAGATGATGATGAAGATTGAAAGGATCGTCATATGACGATACATAAAATAATAAGGTGATATGAAGATGATTAACGAGCTGTTGTTACCTTTTTCTTTTGAGCCGAAAGACACCAAGCAATATCCACTTTTCCTTATGAAGAAAATTGGTGATGATTAAAGAAATATGATGGTGACGTTTAAAAAGAAAATAAAAGAGATAAAGTGAGAAAGGAGATAGCTGCTTATTTTATTTCCAAATCCTTTTACAAATCGGCTGTACCAAATTAAAATCCATATACATACTATTTGATCGATTTACTAGTGGGCTGGGATATATTTTTGGACATCTTGTTGGGCCACGATTCTCTTGAACTGAGATCCAGCTTCGTTTTTTTTTTTTTGTTGAACTGATCGAATAATGAAGATATCGAATGATGATGTGGGTTTTAATTTTAAAAAGAAATACAAAAAGATTCGTATAGCTTATATCATTAAATGTGCAAGTTATTTCAATAAGTAACAAGTGGTTTAGTGGTTGGGAGGAAGATGATTAATCAAGAGTGTTTCGGGTTTTCGAGAGGTCGGCGGTTCGAGCCTCGCATGAGGCACAAATTTTTAGAACCCTTTCCTAAGGTAGTTTCTATGTTATCATTATCATTATTATTATCATTATTATTATTATTATTATTATTATTATTATTATTATTATTATTATTATTATTATTATTATTATTATTATTATTATTATTATTATTATTATTATTATTATTGTGTTATTATTATTTTATTAATATGCTAATTAAAGTTATTACTACCACTAATATTATGATTAATGTTATCAATAATAAGGTTAGATATTGTTATCATTATTATTAATATTAATATTTTATAAGTATTATTATTATAAATATTATCATTACTTAGTATTATTGTTATTATTATTACCAAAATTAATATATGTATTATTACTATTTTAATTGTGGTCATTATTATTATTATTATTATTATTATTATTATTATTATTATTATTATTATTATTATTATCGTTATTATGAACATAATACAAATTATTATTATAAACATTATTATTAGTATCATATTACAAATTGTTAGTATTATTATTGTTATTATCAACAAAAGTATTAGTAATAATATCATTATTATTGTTAATATGATTATTGTTAATATGATTATTACCATAATTAACAAAATAGGTATTTTTATAATTATTATTATTATTAAGAATTAAGTATCATTATCAAGAGTTAATATTTTCATGATCATTATTACAAATTATTCATTTTATTAAAAACCACTAATATTATCATAATTATGGGATTGATAATTGAAAACTATTATTTATACAATTATTAATAAAATTACAAATAGTACTATCATTTTTAATAATATTAGTATTATCACTAATATTATTTCAAATATTACCTTAGTATTACTAAAGTATTGTTTTAACAAACAAATAATATATATATATATATATATATATATATATATATATATATGTATATATATATATATATATATATATATATATATATATAAATATATTTATTACATATAACATAACAAAATTTAATATTTTTATATACATAATGTGAAGCGACCCGTCCTAATCCATCCGGACGAAGTCCATATCGATTATAAACGATTCACAATAGTTGATTACATCGCGAGGTACTTGACCTCTATATGATACATTTTACAAATATTGCATTCGTTTTTGAAAAGATAATCTTTCATTACATCGAAAGTTGACGTCATGCATGCCATTTGATATTATATCTAATTATAATTGACTTAATAATAATCTTGATGAACTCAACGATTCGAATGCAACGTCTTTTGAAATATCTCATGAATGACTCCAAGTAATATCTTTAAAATGAGTAATTGCACAGCGAAAGACTTCTTTCATACCTGAGAATAAACATGCTTTCAAGTGTCAACCAAAAGGTTGGTGAGTTCATTAGTTTAACATAAATTACCATTATCATCATTTTAATAGACCACAAGATTTCCGTATTCAGTTCTCATAAATATACGTCCCATGCATAGAGACAAAATATCATTCATATGGATTGAACACCTGGTAACCGACATTCACAATATGTATATAATAATATCCCCATCATTCCGGGATCCTCCTTCGGACATGATATTAATTTCAAAGTACTAAAGCATCCGGTACTTTGGATGGGGCTTGTTGGGCCCGATAGATCTATCTTTAGGATTCGCGTCAATTAGGGTGTCTGTTCCCTAATTCTTAGATTACCAGACTAAAAGGGGCATATTCGATTTCGATCATTCAACCATATTATGTAGTTTCGATTACTTGTGTCTATTTTGTAAAACATTTATAAAAGCAGCGCATGTATTCTCAGTCCCAAAAATATATATTGCAAAAGCATTTAAAAAGGGAGCAAATGAAACTCACAATACTGTATTTTGTAGTAAAAATACATATGACGACATTGAACAATGCAGGGTTGGGCTCGGATTCACGAACCTATATCATGTATATATATATATTAACACATATAATATTAATCAACTAAGTTTATATTGTGTGATGACCCAAAAATTTCTGACCAAATTTAAACTTAATCTTTGTATGATTAACATTTCCGACACGATTAGCAAAGTCTGTAAAACTGAATCTCAAAATTTTTGAACTATTCAAATACCTTTCGGTTGTTCTCGACGATTCGCGAACAATTATATGTATATAGATACATATATATATATATATATATATATACTATAACTTGAAAACATAACAATGTATTAATTTTTTTAATACCGTACATTAAACTTATTGGTTTAAATATTTATTTGAATATATATGATAAGTTGGAATATTAATTGTATGAATAACTTGCGACATATATTTAAAACGTGTTTATGAATGTTGAAAATATATATTAACTTGGTTATAAAACGATTTTTTATTATATATGTATCAACAAATAGCGAGACAATGATTTACAGAAATAAATGACCAAAACACTCGAAAGTTTAAGATATACTTTGAGTGGTATAGTTTAGGGATAATTTAAGGCTATATTTTGACAAAGGTACGTGACACGAAACGTAAAATGCAAGTTTTCTCAGCGTACGAAAGGACATTTGAAAAACCGGAACCGGGACATAAGTCGAGTGATGACGTACGACTTATCAGAACCAAAATTACAAGTCAACTATGCATGTGAATTTAATATAATATATAATTAATTATATAAATTAAATATATTATATATATAATATAAAATTATGTAGACAAACAAGAAGTTAAAAATTTGTGAGCTGTCCCAGGGTGCCATGCGATCGCATGGCCTTGAAGCACAAATCCCATGCGATCGCATGGGGTACTTTTTCAGAAAATGTTCTATAAATGGCTCAGTTTTCACACTCTTTCTCTAAATCATATATTACTCCGTATTTATTTTATTTATTATTATTATTATTATTATTATTATTATTATTATTATTATTATTATTATTATTATTATTATTATTATTATTATTATTATTATTATTAAGATTAATATTATTATTAATCTTATTATTATTAATATTATTAATTAGTATTATACATAAAATACTACGACGAGGTTATGAGCGTGTCACTTTCAAAATGGTTTTCAAATGGGATAGAGCTAAGGAAATTATGGGTTATTGCCAAGGAGGTTATGGGTAATATTCATGGGTATTATTTGCAAGTAAAACCTAGTGTTATCATCTCCGTTACGTCTACGTACTTTTCTACAATATTGAATCTCAATATTGATTTGTTGAGATCTACGGTTATTTGGTAATCCTTGTTTCGATCACATTTTGGTGATCGACTTTATATGCTGCCAAGGTGAGTTTCATTTGCTCCCTTTTTAATTGCTTTTGCAATCTATATTTTTGGGCTGAGAATACATGCATTTTATTTTAAACGCAATGGATACAAGTACATACTAAATTCTACACTGAGTTTGAACCGAAAATCCCTTAGCTTTGGTAACTGTTAACTGCCAGTTATAAGAACTGGTGGGCGCGAGTAGTAGTATATGGATCCATAGGGTTTGATATCCCCGTCCGAGCTAGAGCACTAGCCTTTTAACGGACGTATGCTATTTGAGAAGCGTACACGTTGGTTTGCGTGTATTATTAAGATGATTATACAAAGGGTACAAATTATATATACGTTAAGTTTAGTTACCAGGGTGCTCAATTTCGTAGAATATTTTGATAAACGTTTCTGGATGAAACAACTGAAATCTTGTGATCCACCTTTATATACAGATTATGCGCAACATTAAAACTATGAACTCACCAACCTTTGTGTTGACACTTGTTAGCATGTTTATTCTCAGGTTTCCTTGAAGTCTTCAGCTGTTTGCTTAGATGTTAAACAAGCTATGTGTATGGAGTCTTACATGACATATTTTTCAAGGAGACGTTGCATTCACCAAATCATCACCATGTATCTTATTTTGACTGCATTGTCAACGGAAATATTGTTGTAAACTATTATGGTGATTGTCTATATGTAGAAATCATCAGATATCGAAAACCTTTGATTTAGATATTCATTTATGGTGTGCCTTTTCAAAAGAATGCAATGTTTACAAAATGTATCATATAGAGGTCAAATACCTCGCAATGAAATCAATGAATGACGTGTTCGTCCATATGGATTTGGAGCAATCGTCACAGTTGGTATCAGAGCGTTGGTCCTAGCAAACCAGGTCTTGCATGAGTGTGTCTAACTGATAGTTGTTACGATGCATTAGTAACTCTGGACTTCGACCGTGTCTGCATGTCAAAAGTTTTGCTTATCATTTTTTGTCGGAAATTACCTGCTTATCATTCCTAGTCTAGACACGTTTTACTACATTGATTGCATGAATAGCGTATAAACACAATTCATATCTTAGTGTATCAGTTACTGTAAACTTTTCCTGACATCTTCCGAAAATTTCTCCGTGATTTATGGAATTTGGTATTATATATACATATGTAAATTATTTATTGAAGAATACCAAACTACATTCTATAATCTAATTCATATAAAAAAAAATCATCTCCCTAATTATACAAGATGGATCCCGTATCTAGTTCAAATTCCTTAAACTCTGACAGCTATTCCGATATGGATATTCACCTGAATTCCGAAGACAGTGCAACCGAAATGGATCAACCAATTAGCCATCATCTATTCTGGATGAATTGGGGATGGGTTCGTAGCCTACTTAATTATTGGAGACAAGAAGAAGGCGATCCCTTCCATCCACCACATTGCCCTCTTGGCGAAGAACCTGAAGCACTTACCGGCAAACTTGTTCGTAATACCATTTTCTCTCTCATCTCCAGAATATCTCGTCATGATCATATACTCTCTCAAATTCTTGATCTTATTCATCCGCTCGTCCGAACCGCCAATCATCCCGGTGTAGTAGAAGAAGTCAACGAGCTTCGCGCTCGGGTAGTGGCTGTGGAGAATATGGTGCAAAGGTTACAAGCACCAGTAGAATCTCCGGCATCAACAGTACCACCGATAACAACCCCAACAGTACCATTACCACCACCAACAACATCCGCACCGCAAGCCTCAACATCACAATATGTACCTTGAACATCAACGTCATACGCATCGTAGTTACCAAGAAATACCAGCAACAATAACCGATGAAGTATTAACTTATTTCCCCTGAAGAAATTTTATGTATATTTAATATATATGAATTTTGAAATCAAAATAAATCTTTTCGTACTAAGCTATTACGTGTGAATCTTAACTGGTAGGTACTACTCGGTTAGTTCATATTACTAATATGCAATGATGTACATCCTTCCTTAACAACTTAACCATTGTTAACTACAATCTCTGTTTCAACTTAATGAATTCCATTTTATAATAAACCAAGTGTATTATTCAATTACATAATTGATTTTACATTTTCATTTTCGATGTACTCGAAACTTTCCAGAAAACATCATCTGTGCCTTGTAAGGTTCACAAAGATTCCACAAGCATCAACATCCTTCACCGAGAAATAAGAATAAATAATGGAGTATCGATTACATTAGCGAAATACTCCGCAAAGATTATGTAATCTTTAATGTTTTAGAGATTAATCATTTCTAAGTCAAGTCGAAAATCAAATGAGCTTAATATGATATTAACTCATTAAATCTGTATTAGATTTGAAGAAAAAAAAATATACATACATATATTTTCATAAAGACGGTAAAAAAAAAAAATTCTTTTGTACAAAGTATTAATTGTGAAATCTTTAACGGGTAGGTACTACTCGAGAAATATTTAAGTTCACAATTAATATGTTACACTGTACATTCTTCAATTTTGATTCAAAAATCATTAACTATACTCACTATCTTCACAATGATATACAATCATTTTATAGAAATTCAATCACATATTCTGATATCGACGGATCAGAATCCAAGCCATAACTCTGAACCGGGGACATCATTTTTAGATCTCTACATCTTTCAAAGATATACTTTGACTTCAAAACTATGCAAGATCCTTTAGCATTGTTTTTACCGAAAATAACCTTGCAATTCCTTTTCAAAGTATCCAGTATTATCAACCATTCAACCAGTCAACGACGACCTTTCATACTTGTAATTTTGGCATATATGTTTTCGTTACTGGGGAACCTTTCATGTTCCACCACATTAGCAGTAAATTTACCAACAACTTCATTGATCTTTGACCTTCCAAAAAATCTTTATACTCATTGAAACCGTATCATGTACTCATCCACATCTTGTAACGGCAATTGCCATACCAACTATTGGGAATTAGCCATCAGTATTTTGAAATCTTGTAGCACGTCTACGCCAACAGTTATATGTGTACATATAACGTCTACCCCCTGGACTTACATACTTCGAATGTGAAGTTTCCAAAAAACACCCCAAACTACGAAACTAGTTCTCCGAATTTTGGAAAAATGTTGATGAAGCAGCAAAAACTGTAAAGGACCTTAACAGTCAAAAGTTTGATGATAAAGAATAGTATGGTGGTAAAGCTGAGAAAAAGAAAAAGTTTGGAACTGGAAAACGGATTGAGCAAAGTATGAAAGAGGCTGTGGATAAATTACAAGGACGAAACCTGTCTTCAAAGAATCCAAATGATTCAGTATCTGCTGAAGCCATTAACGAATACCTTGCTTCCGAATCTAAACCCTTGCGGACAATATTCTTCATCATCCTCTGATATTAGAAATTCTAAGATATCATCGTATCTTTCATTATAAATATCCTCCATATTTCTGGAGATAATTTCATAATCATTTTTATCGAAAATCAATTTTCTCTTTACGATATCTGTGTTACACCATAAAAGAAACTATTTTAGTTTCTAAATTCTGAAACTTTCAAGTTTAAAATATAAATGTTTTGAAGTAATGTTGGGAATTGAAGCATGAGTTAATATAATATAATGACACTTGATCAACGTGATTATATTACAGTAAGTCATTCTGAGTTTCTAATGGAATGTGATAAAGGTTCACATATCATACCCTCATCATGAACCATGTTACATAACTCTTTCATTCTATATAATCTCTAAAAATATCAAGAAAATATTTTCTTAATGATTCGGTCTTTTTCGAGGTATTCTGGTAATTTGACAAGTCAGATTGTACTATTACCATTTTTTTCTTAGAACATTAGTTATGTTCATCTGAAACTTCATACCTACGAATTCTGGACCATTATTCGCTTGATTTAAAGTCGGGAAGATAAAACAAAAGCATGAAGCTTCAAAATATCAATGGGAGTATAAATCACAGTAAATTGGAGAGAGTATTAACAGTGGATGTCAATGATTATGGAAAGACAGAAGCAGAGACATCGAAATATAAGGAAAGATATAAAACCCAACAACCACTCAGAAATTACAAACCGTGTATATCAATGCGTATAGCAATATAAAGACACGGGAGAATGAAAAACACTATAACCCCAAGGTAATGGTAGAAGAAAATAACTTCCTCCGGTGGTAGATGAGAAAGAAGAATGACAGATATGAAAGTTAGGAGTATATCAAGAATCAGAACTGGATGAAGCATTTTTACAATCTTTTAAAAATAGGAAATGAGGAAGAAGATGTAAGAGTGATGAAAATAATGAAACGGAAGAGGTCAATTTATAGCGAAATATCAAACATTGCAATCTAGGCAAATTACGCATTTAATCAAAAGAAATCTTAATTTCCTTAAATTCCAAAGAATCAAATCTTATTTAGATTATGAAGATTTTCTATTCCTTAAATTACGGAAATCAATCGTTAATACGTCAAGAGTTAAGACGAATCTCTATTCTTCATATCACTTTTTTACGATAACTTCTCTCATACGCTTCGAAAAATCGGATTGTTTTATCCATATTATTTAACGGTGATAAAACTCTATTTATCAACACATATACGGCATGAAAACATTTTTATTGTTAGTCATGACGACCTCACTCAAATTTCGGGACGAAATTTCTTTAACGGGTAGGTACTGTGATGACCCGAAAATTTCTGACCAAATTTAAACTTAATCTTTGTATGATTAACATTTCCGACACGATTAGCAAAGTCTGTAAAACTGAATCTCAAAATTTTTGAACTATTCAAATACCTTTCGTTTGTTCTCGACGATTCGCGAACAATTATATGTATATAGATACATATATATATACTATAACTTGAAAACATAACAATGTATTAATTTTTTTAATACCGTACATTAAACTTATTGGTTTAAATATTTATTTGAATATATATGATAAGTTGGAATATTAATTGTATGAATAACTTGCGACATATATTTAAAACGTGTTTATGAATGTTGAAAATATATATTAACTTGGTAATAAAACGATTTGTAATTATATATATATCAACAAATAGCGAGACAATGATTTATAGAAGTAAATGACCAAAACACTCGAAAGTTTAAGATATACTTTGAGTGGTATATTTTAGGGATAATTTAAGGCTATATTTTGACAAAGGTACGTGACACGAAACGTAAAATGCAAGTTTTCTCAGCGTACGAAAGGACATTTGAAAAACCGGAACCGGGACATAAGTCGAGTGATGACGTACGACTTATCAGAACAAAAATTACAAGTCAACTATGCATGTGAATTTAATATAATATATAATTAATTATATAAATTAAATATATTATATATATAATATAAAATTATGTCGACAAACAAGAAGTTAAAAATTTGTGAGCTGTCCCAGGGTGCCATGCGATCGCATGGCCTTGAAGCACAAATCTCATGCGATCGCATGGGGTACTTTTTCAGAAAATGTTCTATAAATTGCTCAGTTTTCACACTCTTTCTCTAAATCATATATTACTCCGTATTTATTTTATTTATTATTATTATTATTATTATTATTATTATTATTATTATTATTATTATTATTATTATTAAGATTAATATTATTATTAATCTTATTATTATTAATATTATTAATTAGTATTATACATAAAATACTACGACGAGGTTATGAGCGTGTCACTTTCAAAATGGTTTTCAAGCGGGATAGAGCTAAGGAAATTATGGGTTATTGCCAAGGAGGTTATGGGTAATATTCATGGGTATTATTTTCATGTCAAACCTAGTGTTATCATCTTCGTTACGTCTACGTACTTTTCTACAATATTGAATCTCAATATTGATATGTTGAGATCTACGGTTATTTGGTAATCCGTGTTTCGATCACATTTTGGTGAACGAATTTATATGCTGCCAAGGTGAGTTTCATTTGCTCCCTTTTTAATTGCTTTTGCAATCTATATTTTTGCGCTGAGAATACATGCATTTTATTTTAAACGCAATGGATACAAGTACATACTAAATTCTACACTGAGTTTGAACTGAAAATCCCTTAGCTTTGGTAACTGTTAACTGCCAGTTATAAGAACTGGTGGGCACGAGTAGTAGTATATGGATCCATAGGGTTTGATATCCCCATCCGAGCTAGAGCACTAGCCTTTTAACAGACGTATGCTATTTGAGAAGCGTACACATTGGTTTGCGTGTATTATTAAGATGATTATACAAAGGGTACAAATTATATATACGTTAAGTTTAGTTACCAGGGTGCTCAATTTCGTAGAATATTTTGATAAACGTTTCTGGATGAAACAACTGAAATCATGTGATCCACCTTTATATACAGATTATGCGCAACATTAAAACTATGAACTCTCCAACCTTTGTGTTGACACTTGTTAGCATGTTTATTCTCAGGTTTCCTAGAAGTCTTCAGCTGTTTGCTTAGATGTTAAACAAGCTATGTGCATGGAGTCTTACATGACATATTTTTCAAGGAGACGTTGCATTCACCAAATCATCACCATGTATCTTATTTTGACTGCATTGTCAACGGAAATACTGTTGTAAACTATTATTTATGGTGATTGTCTATATGTAGAAATCATCAGATGTCGAAAACCTTTGATTTAAATATTCATTTATGGTGTGCCTTTTCAAAAGAATGCAATGTTTACAAAATGTATCATATAGAGGTCAAATACCTCGCAATGAAATCAATGAATGACGTGTTCGTCCATATGGATTTGGAGCAATCATCACATATTGTATTAAGACTAATGTCCATATATATTTTCATATTAGTACCTTTAATTTGTCATAGTATGTACATGATATATAATTTATTTAATAGGAATTATGTTATATTAGTAAAAAAATGATATTATGTAATATTAGTATATTTATGATATAGGTGATAATAATAATAATAATGATAATAATAATGATAATGATAATACTAATAATCATAATGTTTAAATATAATAATAGTAATGATATTAGTTATTATAATAGTATTCCTTAATAACTAAAATGATTATAATAGTTATTATAATAGTATTCCTTAATAACTAAAATGATTAGTTTTAAAAATGATAAAGATAATAATACTAGTTTTGATATTAGTAATAATAATAATAATAAGACTAATAATAATATATAATCATAATAAAAGTAAATAAAATTGTTATGGGTTAATAATACTAATGATATTAAAAATTTTGTAGTTTCAATAACACTAATAAAAATAATAATAATGATAATGATGTTAATACTACATATAAAAATCCTAGTTGTAACTATAATCATATTAACGATACATAATATTTGTATTAGAAATAATAATAATAATAATAATAATAATAATAATAATAATAATAATAATAATAATAATAATAATAATAATAATAATAATAATAATAATAATAATAATAATAATAATAATAATAATAATAATAATAATAATAATAATAATAATAATAATAATAAAAGTTATAATTAATACTAATAATAATAACAATAATAATGATAATAATAAATAAAATACTACCTTAAAGGTTTCAAAAGGCTTTCCAAAAAGAAATGCTCTAGACAGGATTCGAACTCGTGACCTCCCGCTCACACTCAAACACTCTGAACCCTTCCACCACCCATCCTTTTCTGTTCTATGTCCGATTATTATTTTATATATCTAGTATTTCGGCCCAAATCAGAAATTCAGCCCAACAGATTAATAAATATATGGCCCAAGTTTTATAATAATGTTCACGGCCCAATGGTATGCTTACCATCCCAATTTGATAACCCATTTAGAAGAGAAGAAAAAAATGAAAAAGGAACACGCCACAGATCAGGATTGATCTCGTGACCTCTTGGCTAAACCAACAATGCATTAACCAACAGATCTGCTTGCTCTTTTCTGAAACATATCAACACTTAATTATCTTTAACCTTATCTCTATATCCTTCTTCTTCACTAAATTCATTTCATGAACATCCTTATTCCACGTCTTCGTTTATCATTGAAATCAACATCTTCTTCGTAACATCATCATCATCATGACTTGATCATAACATCACCATGTAAGATTATTATCATCAATCCTACTTATTACGGTTTCATCTCATCATTAAAATTTTGCTGTAACTTTTCATCGTCATTAATATCATCTTCCATCATCGTTATCGAGCATACTTGCTCCATCATCTTGATCATCAACTTATCTAATCCTCATCATCATCGTTATTCTTAATGACGATCCACATCATCATTCATATCACAACACCAGCATCGATATCATCCCACCATTGTCATAACATCATCACCCATTTTCATGTATTATCATAACCATCTCATTACCTTCGTTACAACAGGAACTAGCGAGTACCAGTAGCAGTGACGGTATTATTGGTTATTCGAACATGAAAACAAACACAGGTTTTGAATGGTGGTGGTATGGTCTTGCTCAAAGAGAAACTGGTGACCGAAAGTTTCAGGTTTTGGAACTTGATAAAAAATAAAATCGTAGCAGTAGTAGTAACTAGATAATAGTTGTGATGTTGTTTTAACAAAGAAGGAAGAGAGAGAAAAAGGGTGAAGGAAAAGTGGCCGGTTGATGGTGGTCGATGGTGAAGGAGAAAGTGTGAGCCAAGGTGGTAAAAGTGGCGGTTGTATATGGTGTTATGAAGTGGTGCAACATGGTGATGGGGTGACCGAGGTGGTTGCCAGATGGGGTATAGTGATGGAGGAGATGGAGAGTGGCCGGTGGTTGTGTATATTGGTGATGGTTGTCGTAGGCGGTTGGATGGAGGATGGAGGTGGCGACGGAAAGATGGTGGTGGAAGTGTGTGGTGTCGGATGGAGATAACAGATGGATATATATATATATATGTGTCATTGTATGTATCTATATGCTGATACATATTCATTTCATAAATCTAATATGGATTAAATAATACTATTAACTTAATAATATACAATAATTGAAAAGTTAAGAGACATGTGAACCTACAGTAATATCAATTGAATTATATCCATCAGTTAGCCGCCACTCATTTCTACCGACAGTCTAAAGCGGATATTATTTCATGTCTATTGCTAAACAGTTAAAGTATAAAAGTGTTCCAAAAAATCCTAAATTTTTAGATTAAACAAATTTAATTATTTCACTCATTACCTGTTTGAAACCTGATCAAAAAGGTTCGAAAATTATTTATTTTCTGTTCCAAATTTATATGTACGGAGTACTAATATTTAAACTTAAAAAGGTAAAAATGTTTTTAACAAGTCTAACATCTTCGTAATCGATTTACAGTTAACTTTTATTTTAGTCCTTCGTGAACATGTAATATATTTATATTAAAACTAACGAAACGTCAACTGAATGTTACTGACGTTTACTAATTAGGCTCGAAATCATTCATTTTCAATATACACATTCTATATATATATATAACATATCTTAATTAACAAGTTTAAGTAAATAAATATATTAATTATATTATTTTAAACAACTAAATATAATATTATATATTTACAAGTAATATTTATATATGTATTTTTATATATATTATTATATATATATTTAAATATATATGTAACTATTTATAAATATTTGTTCGTGAATCGTCGGGAATAGTCGAAGGTCAAATAAATATATGGAATAGTTCAAATATTTTGTGACTCAACATTACAGACTTTGCTTATCGTGTCGAAATAATATAAAGATTAAGTTTAAAATTAGTCGGAAATTCCCGGGTCATCACATAATGAACGTATAAAACATATATATATTATTAACATAAAAATGATAGAACTAATACAATCATATATATATATATATATATATATATATATATATATATATATATATATATATATATATATATGTATATATATATATATATGTGTGTGTGTGTGTGTGTGTGTGTGTGTGTGTGTGTTCAATTACAACTGTGAATATTAATAAATATACAAATGATATAGGTTCGTGAATCCGAGGCCAACCCTGCATTGTTCAATGTCGCCATATGTATTTTTACTACAAATACAGTATAGTGAGTTTCATTCGCTCCCTTTTTAAATGCTTTTGCTATATATATATTTTTGGGACTGAGAATACATGCGCTGATTTTATAAATGTTTTACGAAATAGATACAAGTACTTAAAATTGCATTCTATGGTTGGATTATTAACCGAATATCGCCCTTCAAGTCTGGTAACCTAAAAATTTAGGGAAATGGCCCCTGATTGACGCGAATCCTAAAGATAGATCTATGGACCTTGACAAGTCCCATTCGGGGTACTAATGCTTTAGTACTTCGAGATTATTATACAGACGAGAGGTTCTGTTTTGGGGATATTCTATGCATTAAGTTAACGTCGGTTACCAGGTGTTCAATCCATATGAATGATTATGATTTTTATCTCTATGCAGTTTGCGAAATGCCTGATATGAGATGATGTTTATGAGAAATGAAATGAAAATCTTGTGGTCTATTAAAATATTGAAAATGATTGTTTATGATAAACTAATAAACTCACCAACCTTTTGGTTGACACTTGAAAGCATGTTTATTCTCAGGTATGAAAGAAATCTTCCGCCGTGCATTTGTTCATTTTAGAGATACTACTTGGAGTCATTCATGACATATTTCAAAAGACGTTGCATTCGAGTCGTTGAGTTCATCAAGATTATTATTAAGTCAATTATAAGTAGATATATTATGAAATGGCATGCATGTTGTCACCTTTTGATGTAATGAAAGTTTGACTTTCAAAAACGAATGCAATGTTTGTAAAATGTATCATATAGAGGTCAAGTACCTCGCGATGTAACTAAATGTAATGTATTCATCCAGATAGATTAGGACGGGTCGTTTCATGTGGTATCAGAGCGGTGGTCTTAGCGAATCAGGTCTTGCATTAGTGTGTCTAACTGATAGTTGTTTAGATGCATTAGTGGGTCTGGACTTCGACCGTGTCTGCATGTCAAAAGTTTTGCTTATCATTTAGTGTCAAAAATTATTTCCTTATCATCCTTAAAGTCTAGACACGTCTTGCCGCCTCTATTGCATAGACAGTGTAAAGATAAATTCATATCTTAGCGTATCTGTTATTGTTACTTTTGCCTGACAGCTTCCGTAGATTCCTCCGTAACTTATGGGATTTTAATATTATATATGCATATGTAAATTATGTATTGTAGGGTACTAATTTACATCCTATAATCTATTTCTTATTGAAAATCCTTCATCTGATCGTACGAGATGAATCCCTCAACCAGTTCGAATTGCTCGGATTCCGACAGCTATTCCCATATGGAGTTTCACCTATCAGCGTTACCAGAATGAATCAACCAATCAGTCATCCCCAATTCATCTGATGAGTTCATAGTCGACTTAATCAATGGAGACGCGAAGAAGGCGATCCCTTCCACCAACCGAATTTACCTCTTGGCGATGAACCTGAAGCACTTACCGGCGAACCTGTTCGTAATACTATTTTATCTCTCATTTCCAGAGTCTCTCGCCACGATTATATTCTATCTAAAATTCTAAACCTATTTCATCCGCTCGTTCCGACCGACAATCATCCCGGAATAATAAAAGAAGTCAACGACCTTCGCGCTCGAGTAATCAATTTGGAGAATATGGTGAAAAATTTACCAGCTTCAACAACATCACCGAAACCAGCAGTACCATCAGTAACAGCACCAGTACCATCAACAATCCATGCCTCAACATCTCATTTTGTACCTCGAGTATAATCATCGTTCTACGTATCGTCCTACATCAATTATCTTCGTTCTTCATGGCAATTATGTAATCTCTAATGTTTTAGAGATGATGTATTCTAGCTCAAACCGAAAAGCAAATGAGATTAATATTATATTAACTCATTAAATCCAAGATTACATCTGAAGAAAATATATATGTATATATGTTTTTCATAAAGATTGTAATTAGAAATTCTTTTATACAAACTGTTAATGGTAAAAATATTTTAACAGGTAGGTAATACCCGAGGAATATTTAGATTTCACATTAATAAGTTACACTGTACATTCTTCAAATTTGATTCAACAGTCATTTACTATTCTACTTACATCTACAGATATACGAATCCGTTCACCACAGAATAACCATCTTAATTCAATTTCATATTTAGATTTTGACTTATCAGAATCCAACAAGTGGCATAATGAAGAAAACATTAGACAAAATAAAATTTGTTAGAAATAAACAAATTAATTATGCCGAAAATTTTGTTAAGAATCCACGCTAACTGTTTCCAGCTAACTGTTCCTAGCTAACTGTTAATTCCTTATTACATTTTATTATCGCATTTTATTTATTGCAATTTATTTATCGCAATTTAAATTCTCGCAATTTTATTTATCGTCATTTGATTTCTGTTATTTATTTTACGCACTTTAAATATCGAGACACGTATACAAGGTTTTGATATATCATATCAACGCATCTATATATATTATTTGGAATAACCATAGACACTCTATATGCAGTAATGATAGAGTTAGCTATACAGGGTTGAGGTTGATTCTACAATAATATATATACTTTGAGTTGTGATCGAGTCTGAGACATGTACACCGGTCACGACACGTATTAATTAATTCGAATATTATAAACTATATATGAATTATTGAGTTAGTGACTGTGGACTGCTAACTGTGGACTACCAAGATTGGACAATTAAAATGAATTAAAATATTGATTATAACATATGAAACTAAACAATTCTTCAAGTTTGCCACTTGATTTCATCTTAAACCTCATTTGTATCTTGACGATTACAATCTGCGTTCAAACCTTTCGTAATTCTTGCAAACACCTCAATCGAGAGAATGAACCAACCGCACTTCATCTACGTAAGAAGAGATTGATGCATATAGTTATGCACTTGAAAACTCTCGGAACCTGAGTAAACGTTTAACACGTATCTGTGCTAATTCGTTTAGTATTATTATTACCCAAAATAACTTGGTAATTCCTTTCAAAGTAGCAAATTTTGTCACAGCTCCAGCAAGTCAACTTCGACTTTTCGTTCGAAACAACCTTATTATAACTTTGATATATATGCGTGCTCTTTTATTGTTACCGGGGAACCTTTTATATTCCACCATGTTACCATCAGCATTTAATCATCTAAAAACACAATTCTCTTGAAACCACCTCGGATTGATAATCGATGATTCAGATATGGTAGCATTAAATGCAGAGGAAACAGCAAAATCGAAGATGGTCTAAACGGCCAAAAGTTTGATAATAAAGAATGGAATGTTGGGAACGCTCGATAGAAAAATTTGGTAATGAAAAATAGATTGAGCAAACCATGAAGGAGACCAAGGCCAAATACAAGGACCATACCATATATTCAAAGAAACCATGTAATTCTGGATCCGATGAAACCTTCAACGAATATCTAGCTCCGTACTCATGTTAAAATCTTGCGAAAAATCTTTCTTCATCAACCATCGAACTTAGAAATTCCAAAATATCATCATAAATATCTTCGATATTTCTGAGGATATTTTCATAAATATTCTCGTTTGAAATTATATACCTCTTCGTTCTATCTGTAATACATTATATTGGAAATTTCTGTAAAATCTAAGTATAAACTATGAATGAATTCTGAAGTAGTGATGGGAACTGAAGCATGAGTTAGTATAATATAATGACACTTGATCAATGTGATTATATTACAGTAAGTCATGCTGAGTTTCTAATGGGACGTGATGATTCACAGATCATAACGTCATCATGTGCCATGTTACACGACTCTTACATTCTATCTAATCTCCAAACATATCGAGAACATATCTTCCTGATGGTTCTATCTTTTCTCTTGAATTCTGGTAATTTAAACAAATCAAATTATGCTACTACCTTTCCTTTCTACCTTGTATATTATGATAATTCGAAACTCCATATCTACAAATTCTGGACCATTACTTGCGAAAAGAAAACAAAAGCATGAAGCTCCGAAATAGAAAGGGGGTATAAATTGCAGCAAATAAGAGAGAGTATTAACTGTGAATGACAATGATTATAGAAGATGGAAGCAGGGACTCCAAAATATAAGAGAAAATATAAAGCCCAATAACAACACGGAGGTTACAAACCATGGATATTAATACGAATAACAATATAAAGGCACGGTATAATTAAGAATAGAATTACACCAAGGTAATAATAGAAGTGAATAGATTCCTCCAGTGGTAAATGGAAAATAAGAATGACAGAAATGATAATTAGGAAAATAACAAGGATTAGAACGGGATTAAGCATTTTCATAATCTTTTAGAGGTATGAACTAAGAAAGAAAGTATAGGAATGGTGAGAATAATGGAAAGGAAAAGCTTAATTTATAATGGAAATATCAGATAGAGTAATCGAGGCAGATCACCGTATTTAATTATAGAGATCTTCATTTCTTTATTCACCGAAGAATCAAATCTTTTAGATTTCGAAAATTTTCTTTAAATCCTTTGAATTCCAGAAATCAATCGTGACTACGTCACTAGACAAGACGAATCTACACTTATTCATTTCACCCTTTTGTGATAGCTTCATTCGTACTCTTCGAATAATCGAATTGTTTTATCCATATTACTCAATAACGATAAAACTCTATTTATCAACTCATATTCGTCATGAAAACATTTTTATCCATGACCACCTCACTCAAATTTTGAGACAAAATTTCTTTAACGGGTAGGTACTGTGACAACCCGAGAATTTCCGACTAAATTTAAACTTAATCTTTATATGATTTTGATACGATAAAGCAAAGTATGTAATGTTGAGTCTAGAAAATTTTGAAACGATGTTCATATATTCAATTGACCTTCGACTGTTCCCAACGATTCACGAACAACTATTTGTAAATGGATTCATATATATTTAAATATATAGATAGATATAAATAATAATTTGAAGTATAACTTAAGATATTATATGTTGTTAAAATTAACTATGTAAAGTAAAAATAAAATATGATATCATTATTAAAATAAATAAATAAATAAATAAAAAGTATATTAAAAATAAATATTAAATGATTGTAATACTCGTCTGAGGTTCCGATTGATATTAAGAAAGTTATATTCAAAGATATGTAATTTTAAAATAAACGATGATCCGAAAATGAGTTATATAAGTTATAGGCTTATTAAAAGTATATTTAGGATCTAATTATTTAATATTAACACTTTTTATATTTTACCCATAAATGAGAGGGACAGTTGATGTAATTTTTATTTATCAAATTAAGGATCGAATTCTATACCATAATGAGCAAAATAAATAAATATAATTAATTTAAAAATATGGAATTTTTCTGAAGACTTTTATTTGCCACTGATTAACAATGGGGTACGATAGTGGTCCGTGAGAAACTGTCGGCATAAAAATATAAAATAAGAGGCGGCTAGATTATAATTCATTGCATATTACTGTAGACTTTTAGACTTTTAGTGTTGCACAACGAATGATTATGATCACTATGCTTGGTAGTTAATAATATGGAGTTTAATATAAGTCTTTTAGGCTAATATTTTTATTAATTTACTTAATTGAGTTTAAGATAACAAACATTCATTTAATGTACGTTTTTTTTATACATGTACGTTTTATCTAACGATCGACTTTTATGAGAAAAAGTCTAACATTCCACTAGGTTTTGTGACGGATTAGTGTCAAAGTTGCCACATTCCATCCAAAATCAATCGTTTGCCAAAATTTCCAAACATTTACAAATAGTAACTAAATGATATTTTATGTACACTAGCATATATATACATAAACATACATTACTTGATAATATAACACCTCTTGCTCGTCTTCTCCATCACCCACCTTCCACCATGATAATCACCGGATACAACCCTACCACCACCAACCACCACCCCAATCCCTTACTCTCTCTCTCTCTCTCTCTCTCACATTCGTGTTCGTCACCATTAACAAACCCACTTTTTGCTATCTTCCACTTCCACCCTAAACCCACAACTAAACCATGACCCATCGCTACCTCCCAACGTGAACCACCACCACGAACCACCTTTGGATTTGGTTATGTTTATTTGATCACCACACACCATTATCCTCACCCTTATCACCATCATCTGTCACCTAATTCAAACCCACAAACCATCGCAAATCGTCACGTTGTTGCTACGTTGCTATAATTCTACTGCTGCTATTATTTAAAAGAAAGATGATGATGAAGATTGAAAGGATCGATTATGACGATACATAAAATAATAAGGTGATATGAAGATGATTAACGAGCTATTGTTACCTTTTTCTTTTGAGCCGAAAGACACCAAGCAATATCCACTTTTCCTTATGAAGAAAATTGGTGATGATTAAAGAAATATGATGGTGACGTTTAAAAAGAAAATAAAAGAGATAAAGTGAGAAATACAAACAGATTCGTATAGCTTATATCATTAAATGTGCAAGTTATTTCAATAAGTAACAAGTGGTTTAGTGGTTGGGAGGAAGATGATTAATCAAGAGTGTTTCGGGTTTTCGAGAGGTCGGCGGTTCGAGCCTCGCATGAGCCACAAATTTTTGGAACCCTTTCCTAAGGTAGTTTCTATTTTATCATTATCATTATCATTATCATTATTATTATTATTATTATTATTATTATTATTATTATTATTATTATTATTATTATTATTATTATTATTATTATTATTATTATTGTGTTATTATTATTGTTATTAATATGCTAATTAAAGTTATTACTACCACTAATATTATGATTAATGTTATCAATAATAAGGTTAGATATTGTTATCATTATTATTAATATTAATATTTTATAAGTATTATTATTATAAATATTATCATTACTTAGTATTATTGTTATTATTATTACCAAAATTAATATATGTATTATTACTATTATAATTGTGGTCATTTTTATTATTATTATTATAGTTAATATGAACATAATACAAATTATTATTATAAACATTATTATTAGTATCATATTACAAATTGTTAGTATTATTATTGTTATTATCAACAAAAGTATTAGTAATAATATCATTATTATTGTTAATATGTGTTAACACCTATTTCCTTATGAGGTAAGGCTTAGTATGTCAACAAGATACTATAAGTAATCTAGCTTTAGGAGGGCGGAGTGTTGCCGATTGATTTTTACCCTCGAGAAATAATCCCTGCAGACCCGGTTCACAAGTGTAGAAACTTGTGGAGTGGCTTAATCAATCTGTCATCCGTAGAGCGTAAGAGTGCTAGCCGGATGACTTCTAGTGAGAGAAAGTAGAGAGAGAAAGAGAAGCGAAGTCTCAGCTCTCAAAGTTTTCAGAATGTCTGAACTCTGTAAAATGACGATCCAAGGGGTCTATTTATAGTGTCAGATCCACCAGATTGCTCGGGGACACGTGTCAGATGATGATACGTTCTGTTATTCGTGATCCGTAATTTACGATGTAGGTGGCGTTCTCCGGCCAGGGCTTACGCGCTAGGCGGCCTTCAGGTCTTACGCATGACGGAGCAGCCTGTACAGCAGAGAACGCTGGACGGTTAACTCCATAAAACTGTTGTTTCCAGCCTTCCTGATGCTACTTTTATGCAACCGTTATGCCTTTTCTGCATGTATACGATAGGATACACCATTAAGTCCCCCCAGTTTAATGACTTAAGCATTTGAAAATTGATTAAGTTGTTAAACTTAGAATAACACATGCCAACCAAGTCTTCACGTTTCCTTTTTGCATTGGGAAGCACATCACAGGCATTAAATGATAGGCAAATTTTACTGACATTATGATGATTGCTTATATCGCACGCGCCTCTAGCTGTAAAAAGACTTTTCGATGTACCCGCCTTTTTATCTTTTCCTTACACGTGTGTGGCTGAAAACAAAACCCCCAAAATCACCACTGATTACAGCTGTTATATCTTTTGCTTTTTAACCACCATAAACCCTAACCGATCATTTACTTTTACAACTTTCTTCTACAGTATTCATCTTCTTCCATCAATACCTTCATTACCTCCTATTTTATTAGAACAATAATGGCAGCCATAAAGGATGTTGCAGCTTTTCCTAGCAGAGTAAATGAGAGATATTTAAGCGAGCTACTGCAACATTTTCCTAGATTAGCTGGTGTTGAACCAGTGATTCCTGCAATTAATGCCAGAGCCTGCTCACCGTCCCCTGGCAAGGTTGCTATTTATGGCCATTCATTCTTCAAATTTTGCTTACGTCTGCCATTTACACCCTTCTTCTTAGAAGTTTGGAAATTTTACGGTGTTGCTGTTGATCAATTCGAACCAGCATCAATTCGAAAGATCTTGATTTTTGAAATGTATTGTCACGCAAGGAGCATTGAACCATCAATTCGGATATTTTGCCATTTGGTACGTATAGCACGCCATGAAAATGGTTGGTTCACTTTCAATAAAGTTCATGGGTTTCTGAAACCTGCACTTGATCATCCTGGCGACAATTGGTATGCTTCATTTATCTTTATTAATGAAGATGCCATTGATAAACAATACTCAGCTACTCGAGTATGGCGCAAATACTCGCATACCGTATCTGTTACCTTTCCAAAACTCGTCACCAAAGAAAACCTTTTGTTTAAAAGGATTAAAGCTGAATAAATCAATGACATTAAATATGGGGAACACATGCTTTCGTTGACATCCATGAGCCAAGATTGGGATATCTCACAAGGCTATGCCTGTGTTCTTGTTGGGAAAAAGAGTAAGCATTTACTTTTGTTACATATGCTTAAATAAAATGTTCTTCTTTATTTATCTATTTAATCATTGTGACTTTTTAATTTTTGCAGAAATTACTCCGCTTACCGTCATGCGATCATCATCGTATTCACAACTTACCTTTACCACCGAGAAAATTATTGATGATACCCCCAAAATAGATCTAATGAGGGAGGAGGAAAATGAAGAAGAAGAAGAAGAAGAAGAAGAAGAAGAAGAAGAAGAAGAAGAAGAAGAAGAAGAAGAAGAAGAAGAAGAAGAAGAAGAAGAAGAAGAAGAAGAAGAAGAAGAAGAAGAAGAAGAAGAAGAAGAAGAAGAAGAAGAAGAAGAAGAAGAAGAAGAAGACATAGGTATGAATCGATTTGCCTCTAGAGAATGTCGTACCTCGGGTAATGAAAATGACAACACTGAATTATGCAAAATTCTATACCAAAACCTGTACTTGTTTTCTTGCATACCCAGTACTGGTGGATTTTATAATCCAAACCCTTCCTTATACTTTATGCCACCTTTGAAATGTTGTGAAGCATATTGGAACTCTTTTATAAATAACAATTTTCCTTTATCTCCAACAGCTAGTGCAGCACATCAAGATACTACATTAACAACTCTTCCGCCTTCCGCCTTCCGCCAAGAGGAGAAGAACTGGTCAAATTCCTCCGTCATCCGCTCAACAAGGAGCTGGCTCTAGTTCTTCTCAACAACAAATTACACTTCCCAATCTTGACACAAACATGCTTTCCTCCCTTTTAAAAGGACCACCACACTCGTACGAAGATTTCTTGACTTTTTTAAATGCCATGGTGTGTCCTTCACTAGCCCAATTCTTCAGCAATTTATCTGATGCAGATGCCAAGAAGGTTAAGGCACAAAGTATCATTCTGAACATTGCTTCTGGTTTGAATGACCTTCAACGCCTATTCGACTTGCAAAACAGTGAAGTCACTACAAGTAAGGAGCTTTCTGCTGAAAAGGAGAAAGTAGCCAAGACTGAACGAATAGCCACAGAGATAAAGAGGGAATACGAGACAATGAAGAGGCACTATGAAAATTGTAACAGTCAGAGGGCAGAGTATAAGGAGCAAGTAAAAGAACTATCTTTCAGAGAAAAGTGGCATCTGAGCAAAATTGATGAACTAGTAAAGGAGAACGAAAAAATGCTTGAGCAAAATAACATGTTGAAAGAACAGCTTAAAGCCAAAGAGGAGAACGAAAGACGAATGATAACTGGCAATCCTGCGCTTGTAGAGCGTATCTTTAACTGTCAGGCACTATCTCACAGAATCCGTGAGTTTGTCCGCCTTGCCAAATCTGTTGAACGGTTAAAGTTTTTCAATTTTATGAAAAGAAAACTACCAGAACTTCCAAATCCTCTACCTGAGGTAATCACATCAAAGATTAATGAAAATGCCGATTTAGAAGCTGATGCAGCCGGTGCCTCAATAGAAAATATGAGGCTTTCTGATCTTGAAAAGCTTTGTAAAAGGCCAGATGTAACAATAGATGATGTATTGAATTATACTCCACAGGGTGAATGAAACACTATGTTGTTATACATCTGCTTTTACATAATACTTAATATTGCACTTGGTTATGTACATTAGAAATATATACTGTAACTTAGTAAGACTGTTGTAATGAACAATGCTCAAGATATTGAGATTGTACTTTGCAATCATTATAGTTATGAATATCAAAATCATATTCTCCGTCATACGCCTTCCGTCATGAAACTCATGAGGAAAAGTTATGAATTACTTTCGCCTTTATATATTTTGCTAGACACTAAGATTTGTTTTCCGTTGTGCTATGCATTTTGTGTATATAAGTTGTGTCATGACATTTTTTGTAGATTCGTTTCATCGCTTCGATGCTTTAGTGAGTTCTACATGTCTCACTATCGATACAACCATTTTGAGTATGATTGTACTTCTACCACCGAAAGGCTTTCTTTCTTTCTGCGAGTAGGGATGACACACAGCTATGTGACACCTGGGCTAAAAAATCCTTGGGCGGATAAAATTTGTTAAAAATATTGCCATAAGAATAATTGCTATTATTCATATTCTTAAAGAAACTTTTACATTTATGACTATATCTCATGCATTTGACAGTTGATCAAGCTGTCCATGCATATAGTGCTACGCATAAAATTTCTTTAAATTCATTGCATTCCAAGCTCTTTCATATTGCTCGCTGGAAGGCGCATCATGCATGTATGATCCATTCTGATTTACTTTCGTGACCTTATAAGGTCCTTCCCATTTTGGGGCTAGCTTTTCAAATTTGATTTTCCTGCTTGCCTTATTATCACGTAGTACTAAATCACCTACTTCAAACTGCACATGCTGTACGTTCTTGTTATAATATTTTGCCATTTTATGCTTGTGATCTGCTTGCCGGATGGCGGCCATCAACCTTCTTTCCTCCAACAAGTTGAGATTCTCTCTTAACGCCTCAGAATTAGCCTCAACATCAAATGCCATAATGCGTTGCGTTGGCACACATATTTCAGCCGGTATCACTGCCTCTGTTCCATACACCAGACTGAAAGGTGTTTCCCCCGTGCTCCGCTTTGGCATCGTCCAGTGTGCCCACAATACATTTGGCAGCTCATCCACCCATCCAGTTTGACTCAGAACCAACCGTGCCTTAATGCCAGCAACGATTTCCTTGTTGGTAACCTCTACTTGTCCGTTCGCTTGAGGATGAGCAACAGATGTAAAGTTTTGCTTTATGCCTAGCTCTTCACACCAACTCCGAAATGGATTTTCTGCAAATTGCTTGCCGTTATCACTGACTATTTCATTTGGCACCCCATAACGGCATACAATATCATGCCAAACAAACTTTTTGACATTTTCTCCTGTGATTTTTGCTAAAGCCTTTACTTCAACCTATTTTGTGAAAAAATCGATCGCTACCACCAAGAACTTAGCATTACTAATGCTCCTATTGAATGGCCCCACAATATCAATAGCCTATTTACAAAACGGCTAAGCGGATGACACCGATATCAAATCATACTTTGGAAGACGCTGAATTGTACCATGCCTCTGACAATTCTCACATGTTTTTATGACTTTCGATAAAGGACACCACTAACAATCTCATACATTGGTGCAGTCACTCTTATTCTTCTTGCTTCCGCCTTATCAACAGGTAACCATCCGTCATGCAAATATCTCCTTAAGTTCTTCTACCAACACTCGTTTGTGAAAATGATCAAAGGTTAAAGTAGCTAACTTGCTCAAGATGTCATCTTTCTTGTTCTTATTTCGAGGGATTTTCACGACTTCAAGGTTATCAAATTTCTTTGAAATTGCTTCCACCAACTTTACATATTGCCTCATGGATGTATCCCTTGCATCGAACGTTCCATTAACCTGCTGAGCGACAATTTGAGAATCAACATATGCTCGTAAATTTGTTATCCCCATTTCTACCACTATGCGGAGGCCGGAGAGTAATGCCTCTGCTTCATTGTTTGAAGCATAAAAATATAATTTCAATGCATAAGTGTACTCTTCACCATCTGGACTTGTTAAAACTAGCCCTGCACCTGTTCCCTCTTCACTGGATGCCCCATCAGTGTGTAACTCCCATTCATGCTGTAATGGTTCCACTTTGTTGTCATACTCTACTTTTTCATTTGTCTCCAAGAGGAAATCTGCAAAAATTTGTCCTTTGACTGCATTTCGAGGAGCAAAATTGATTTCATACTCCCCCAACTCGATGGCCCATTTTGCTAAACGGCCAGATGATTCTGGACGCCGGAGTATTTGCTTCAATGGTTGATCTGTTAACACTAAGATGGGATGACCTTGAAAATATCTTCGTAAACGTCGTGCAGTATGCACAAGGGCATAAACCATGCGGTGAAGTGGTGGATAATTTATTTCACTAAGCTGCAACACCTTGCTAACAAAATATATAGGCATTTGCACGCCGTTCCGTTCTGCGATTAGAACAGAACTTATTGCTTCCTTTGAGACAGCTAAGTATAAAATTAGGGTTTCCCCCTCTTTTGGTGCTGTTAATGTAGATAATGTTTTTAACAACTTCTTGATTTCTTGGAATGCATTTTCGGCTTCCGCCGTCCACACAAAATCTTTTTTATTTAAACAGCCCTTTAACACCTTCATGAATGGAAGTGACTTTTCAGCTGCTCTAGACAAGAATCTTGTTAAAGCTGCTAGACATCCATGTAGCCGTTGAACATCCTTTTTGCTAGTTGGTGACTTCATATCTTCAATTGCTTGAATTTTCTTTGGATTATCTTTAATTCAACATTCTGTTACAATATGACCTAAGAATTTTCCCTCTTCCACACCAAACGTGCACTTCTTGGGATTTAATTTCATGTTAATTTTTCGTAGAGATGCAAAAGTTTCCTGTATATCTCGTAACATCTTTTCTTCAGTATGACTTTTGATGACAATGTCATCAACATAAGCTTCTAAGTTTCACCCAATTTGATCCTTAAATGCCATATCAATAAGTCGTTGATATGTTGCTCCTGCATTCTTCAAACCAAAAGGCATTTTCATGTAACAGAATATGCCTTACGTCGTGTGAAAAGCCGTTTTGTCTTCATCTTTTAAAGCCATTGGGATTTGATGATATCCCTTAGCAGCATCTAGGAAACATTTGAATCGATATCCTGCCAATGATTCAACCTTCCAATCAATTTCAGGTAAAGGATAATTGTCCTTTGGACATGCTTTATTGATATCCGTGAAATCCACACACATCCGCCATGAGTTGTCCGGCTTCCTAACCATGATCGGATTGGCTACCCATGTCTGATATTTGACCTCTCGCAAGATCCCAGCATCCACCAAACTTCGTACCTCATCACGGAGGAATTTGCTTCTTTCTGGCGCCATGCCACGCTTTTTCTGACAAACAGGATGTATGTTGGGATTCACGTTTAGCCTATGCTCTGCAATTTCCCTTGGAACACTGGTCATATCAGACGGCTGCCATGCGAAAACGTCTAGATTTGTTGTCAAAATATTGTATAATTTTTCTTTACATTCGGCGGACAACGTGTGCCCAATTATGATTTTTTGATCTGGAAATTTAAGATTTGGTGAAATTGACCCATCATCGTGTATGATTGGCTTAATTACTGCCTTTGTTACTTGGGAACACTCAATTGACTTCTGCCGTTCTGCATATAACGTTGCTACTCCGCCTGGCGTTGGAAACTTCATCATACCATGTACAGTTAACGTTACAGCTCCAAACGTCATTAAAGCAGTTCTTCCCAAAATTATGTTGTACTGTGAATTTGCTTTAACCACCAAGAACTCAATGTTGGCTGTGCGTCTTAGGGGTGGCTTACCCAAAGTTACGTCAAGAAAAATACTTCCTTCAGACCAGGACGGATCACTTTGGGTAGCTGTATGAAGCAATGTTTCCTTCATTTTTTCTTGTACATCTTTGGGTAGCTGTATGAAGCAATGTTAATACATAATGTCTGCTCCAGCTCCTGTGTCAGTGTAAATGTTGCGTATTAAGCAATTAGCAACTCGCGCTTCTATAACTACTGGACCGTCAGATGGATTTGTGTTACACATAGAAGGAAATGATATTAATTGCTCTTCCCAATTTTCTAATACTTCTGCCTTCCTCCGTTGTCCAGCTTTCCATGGGTGTATCATGCCCACTTCTATGGGTATGAATTCGTTATCTTCGCCATCTTTATCAGTGTTGGTGAGATGATTTGTCTTAATAATGGATGGTGCCATTGTTAACACCTATTTCCTTATGAGGTAAGGCTTAGTATGTCAACAAGATACTAGAAGTAATCTAGCTTTAGGAGGGCGGAGTGTTGCCGATTGATTTTTACCCTCGGGAAATAATCCCTGCAGACCCGATTCACAAGTGTAGAAACTTGTGGGGTGGCTTAATCAATCTGTCATCCGTAGAGCGTAAGAGTGCTAGCCGGATGACTTCTAGTGAGAGAAAGTAGAGAGAGAAAGAGAAGCGAAGTCTCAGCTCTCAAAGTTGTCAGAATGTCTGAACTCTATAAAATGATGACCCAAGGGGTCTATTTATAGTGTCAGATCCACCAGATTGCTCGGGGACACGTGTCAGATGATGATACGTTCTATTATTCATGATCCATAATTTACGGTGAAGGTGGCGTTCTCTGGCCAGGGCTTACGCGCTAGGCGGCCTTCAGGGCTTACGCATGACGGAGCAGCCTGTACAGCGGAGAACGCTGGACGGTTAACTCCACAAAACTGTTGTTTCCAGCCTTCCTGATGCTACTTTTATGCAACCGTTATGCCTGTATACGATAGGATACACCATTAATATGATTATTAGTATGGTTAAAATTAAACTTATTACCATAATTAACAAAATAGGTATCTTTATAATTATTATTATTATTATTAAGAATTAAGTATCATTATCAAGAGTTAATATTTTCATGATCATTATTATCAAATTATTCATTTTATTAAAAACCACTAATATTATCATTATTATGGGATTGATTATTGAAAACTATTATTTATACAATTATTAATAAAATTACAAATAATACTATCATTTTTATTAATATTAGTATTATCACTAATATTATTTCAAATATTACCTTAGTATTACTAAAGTATTGTTATAACAAATAAATAATATATATATATATATATATATATATATATATATATATATATATATATATATATATATATATATATATATATATATATAAATATATTTATTACATATAACATAACAAAATTTAGTATTTTTATATACATAATGAACGTATAATACACATATATATTATTAACATAAAAATGATACAACTAATACACTTATATATATATATATATATATATATATATATATATATATACATATATACATATATATATATATATATATGTATATATATATATGTATACATATATATATATACATATATATATATATACATATATATATACATATATACATATATGTATATATACATATATGTATGTATATGTGTGTGTTCAATTACAACTATGAATATTAATAAATATACAAATGATATAGGTTCATGAATCCGAGGCCAACCCTGCATTGTTCAATGTTGCCATATGTATTTTTACTACAAAATACAGTATAGTGAGTTTCATTCGCTCCCTTTTTAAATGCTTTTACTATATATATATATATTTTTGGGACTGAGAATACATGCGCTGATTTTATAAATATTTTATGAAATAGACACAAGTACTTAAAATTGCATTCTATGGTTGGATTATTAACCGAATATCGCCCTTCAAGTCTGGTAACCTAAGAATTTAGAGAAATGGCCCCTGATTGACGCGAATCCTAAAGATAGATCTATAGACCTTAACAAGTCCCATTCGGGGTACGAATGCTTTAGTACTTCGAGATTATTATACAGACGAGAGGTTCTGTTTTGGGGATATTCTATGCATTAAGTTAACGTCGGTTACTAGGTGTTCAATCCATATGAATGATTTTTATCTCTATGCAGTTTGTGAAATACCTGATATGAGATGATGTTTATGAGAAATGAAATGAAAATCTTGTGGTCTATTAAAATATTGAAAATAATTGTTTATGATAAACTAATGAACTCACCAACCTTTTGGTTGACACTTGAAAGCATGTTTATTCTCAGGTATGAAAGAAATCTTCCGCTGTGCATTTGTTCATTTTAGAGATACTACTTGGAGTCATTCATGACATATTTCAAAAGACGTTGCATTCGAGTCGTTGAGTTTATCAAGATTATTATTAAGTCAATTATAAGTGGATATATTATGAAATGGTATGCATGCTATAAACTTTCAATGTAATGAAAGTTTTTCTTTCAAAAACGAATGCAATGTTTGTAAAATGTATCATATAGAGGTCAAGTACCTCGCGATGTAACCAAATGTAATGTATTCGTCCAGATAGATTAGGACGGGTTGTTTTAATATATATACTTATGATTTATTAAAATGATATTTAAGTATCTCATTTTATATAATAACAATTGGTTATATACATTAAATGAGATTACTAACTTAAAGACTTCAAGACTATATACATATATATAACGATTAACGTTGTAATAACTTCTAAATTAAAATGTATGTATATGTATTGTATTAATATGTATTAATACACTTTTGAAAGACTTAATAATATATATCAATATATTTATACTCAATAAAGATAGCTGTACTCATTTTCTCATTCAATTTTATCAAGAATCCTATTCGTATTCATATGGTATTTATACCCGTATAATACCCAGCTTCTATACGTATTTACTATGGTTATATACATACCAAATCATTGATCTTAGCAGCCCTCAATCAGTTGTGAGACATGTATCAACATGATGTAGACTTGTGAGAACCATGGCTTGGAAACTAGTATGACTAAATGCATAAAATTACAAACCATGAAGCCATGTTGTTGTCCTCATTTTGATGACAACATGTAGGATAAATAACCATCCCTTTCATTCCAATTAACTACATCATTTTACTCTCTAAACACATACTCAAACACTCTCTCAAACCTCCATTCAATTCAACAAGTATTGGTCTCATAATCCAAGTTATAATCATCATAACAAAGCTTGATCAAGAACACTTCAAGAATTCCAAGCCATCAAGGGTATCTTTTGAACTCAAGATATTCTCCTTATTTCTCCAGCAACTTTACTCATTTGATTTGAGGTAGTAACCTTATTCATAATCTTATTCGATTCGTATTCATATACCTATCTTATTTTGAGTTATAACTAATAACAACAAGAACATAGTTTAGATTATTTCTAAACTTGTTTGCAAATAAACTTAATCCTTATAACTTGACTTTTAAAACACTTCAACACATGTATTATGACAGTATGTCAAGCTAACATAAGGATATAAAACTTTTAAACACGAAGAACACCTAAAAATCGAATATACGCCGTCTTAGTCGAACGGGGGCTGTTTTGGGTTTGATTTTAAAAACCTATCTTAAACTTTGAATTAAAAGATTTCCTTTAGTGAAAAATCTTATTTTATATGGATATGAAATATATCCAAAATCCATGGTTAAACTCTAAATGGAAGTATGTTTTTGAAAAGAGTCATCAAGATGTCGTTCTTACGACGGATATGACTATCTTCTTGTATTTGACACCTAATCTGTATTTTCAACTAAAAACATATACTTTTTCTGTTTAGATTAATAAATAATGGTTCGATACAAAACCATGGCAAGTCGAATCACTCAAAACGGATTTGTAACAAAGAAATTATGGGTAAAACAAAATTGAATATTTTTGTTTGTTTTTCGCTACGGTTTTGATTAATAAAAATGGATGCTAACCTTATCCTATCTAAATTACCTTGTATCCTACATGTATTTATACATGTCTTGTTCCCGAACTTATTGAAATACAATTTATAATAGTCGTGATTAAGTTCTACGACAATATATTATAGTCTTAATAAAGATCGTAAGGCACCAAGGTCAATATATTATAGTCTTAATAAAGATCGTAAGGCACCAAGTTCTACAACATGTTTATTCTAAGGTGAATATTAAAAATGCTTCCATTGTCGTATGCCAACCGAAGGTCAAGATTTGGAGTCGGCATAATTGTTTATATTGTTTAAACTTGCATTCGGAGTATTTGTTGTAATATATTTGATCATATTATAATGGGTTGTGTAAAAACTTATTTATTTGAGGAGGTTGTCTTTGATAGACAATCTAAATTATGTCATTAAGACCTTTATTCAATAATAAAGGTTATGGTGGTTTTTTTTAAAAACGAATGCAAGATTTGAAAAAACGTCTCATATAGAGGTCAAAACCTCGCAAAGAAACTAATTAATATGAAACGTTTATAATTAATATGAACGGGGCATTTCAGTTGGTATCCGAGCGTTGGTCTTAGAGAATCAGAAAATTTTTCATTAGTGTGTCTAACTAATTTTTGATGCATTAGTGAGTCTGGACTTCGACCGTAATTGTTTTAAAAATGATTGCTTAATATAATTGTTGGAAACATTAGATTATTAACATATAAATATTATAAGATATATCATTCTCTTAATGTGCCTGCTATTATGTGATAGATGACTTCATCCAATCATATAAGCATCTCTAGTGATTCAGATTTCATTTACTTATCAAGTGATTCGGAGGCTGAGTCAAAGCATACGACTTATGAACCAACAGAAAAGTTAACTTTTGGTGCTACCATTAAAGTGGAAAATTGTTGGAAAAATTGGGAAGATTCACAATTGCTAGAAGAGGTTCCGGAAGAGGATCCGGAAGAAGATCCAGAGGAGGAACCCGAAGAAATGGATCCTGAAGAAGTTGTAGAAATTACCGAACCACAACGTGATTTGGGAAAATCTTTGGCTGTTATACCCGATCCCAAACTCGATGAACCTATTATGACCCAAAATGTTTGTGATCATCCACCTGAATCACCTAAGAGACCAGTTTATAAAATGACCGCTCGTATAACGACTGTTGGTTTTGCTCCCAAACAATTAGCCTAAAGAACCAATTGGGAGGAATTGGAAAAAGAACTATCCAAACGAAAATCTAAACGTTTGGCCGAGAAAGAAACAACGTCAACATCTAAGAAATCTCGCCATTTTTGAACCATCGGCAGCTATCCTGTATTCCATGCAATGTATAATATGTATTATATTATGTGTTTAAGTTTGTAAGAAAATCCGCAATGTAATTTTCCTTATGACTGTATAATAATAAGAATAAGCATGGAAGGTTTATTATTATTACAACTTATTATTACGTAGTAACGCAATAACTTACCATAGTTTTTCATATTAGAATTTTAGTAGTTAATTTATGTGTTAGCTGCTAAGTATGAACATTATTATAGTTATAAAATGCTAATATGAAGAAAAAGCTTTTATAATAATAAGTTCATATTAAGCTACAAAATACTTTTTGGCTACTTCTAAAAATTTTATATGATTAACTCATTCGGCTATTTTTGAAGGAAATGGATCCTCCAGCTACTAGACAACAACAATTGAACACAGAAGAACTTCAAGCTTTCGCTGTAAATATGGCTGCAGTGGTGAATGTAATGAACAACAATAACCAATCGGGTTCCAGCAGTGGAGAAAACAATGGCAACCGGGTAGGATGTTCCTACAAAGCTTTTATGGCCTGCAAACCCAATGAGTTTGACGAAACTGAAGGACCCGTTGGACTAAAGCGGTGGACAGAGAAGGTTGAAGCCGTGTTCGTAATCAGCAACTGCGCAGAAGAGGATAAAGTTAAGTATGCCACACATACTTTTAGGGGTACTGCTTTGACATGGTGGAATACCTACATGGATTATGTAGGACAGAATACCGCCTACGCACTTCAATGGTCCGCTTTCAAGCACATGATGATGGAAGAGTACCACCCCAGAACCGAAATCAACAAGCTCAAGGAAGAGCTTAAAGTACTGACAACCCAAGGGTTAGACGTCATTACCTACGAGCGACGTTTCAACGAACTGGTTTTAATGTGTCCTGGAGTATTTGAGGATGAAGAGGCAAAAATTGAAGCATTCATAAAAGGGTTCCCGGAACGAATCCAAGAGCATGTAGGTGCTAACGACCCTTCAACAATGCAGAAAGCGAGTCGTATAGCCTACAAATTGATAGGCCAAATTACAGGAAGGAGAAAGAAAGAGGCGGCTGAGGAGGCCATAATGAAACAGGGGAAAAGAAAGTGGGAGGAAAGCGGTGATCAGGGTCACCAGTACAACAACAACAATCAAAACAACAATTACAACAACAATCGTAACCATCCCAACAACAACAATAATCGCAATAACAACCGTAACAATAACCGCAACAACCATCCCAATAATAATAACAACAACAACAACAATCCCAATCACAACAATAACAACAACAAACGACTCAACAACAATAACCCTAACAACAACAACAACAACAACAACAACAACAACAACGACAACAAAAGGCAAAGAACTATATGTCCCAGGTGTGATACGTTTCATCCGGAATGGTTTTGTAGAGAATTATGTACCAAGTGTAATAGGAATGGCCATATTGCGGCAAAGTGTGAAGTCTACGGACCAAATAGAAACAAAGGATTAAATAATGCCGGAACAAATAATAACGGCGTTGTTTGCTATGGATGTGGAAAATCGGGCCATACCATAAACCAGTGCAGGAATGGAAATAGGCAAGGCCGTGGGAGAGTCTTCAACATTAATGGGGAGAAAGCACAGGAAGACCCGGAGCTTGTTACTGGTACATTTCTTATCACCAATACACCTGCTTATGTTTTATTTGATTCGGGTGCCGATAGAAGTTATATGAGTAGAGAATTTTGTTCCAAATTAAATTTTCCGTTAACGCCTTTGGATAAAACGTGTATAGTTGAAGTATCAAACGGTAAACTAATTAAGGTTGATAAAATTTTCCGAAATCGAAAAATTAATTTAGTTAGCGAAACGTTTGCAATTGATTTAATACCGGTGGAATTGGGAAGCTTCGACGTAATTATCGGAATGGACTGGATGTCCAAGGTGAAAGCCGAAGTTGTTTGTCATTAGAAGGCGATTCACATTCTGAGAGAAAACGGGTTACCCTTAATGGTGTACGGAGAAAAGGGTAATATCAAATTAAATCTTATTAGTAGTTTGAAGGCGTGCAAACTAATAAGAAAAGGTTGCTATGCCATACTAGCACACGTTGAGAAGGTTGAAAAAGAAGAAAAGAAAATCGATGACGTTCCTGTTGCAAGAGAATTTCTTGAGGTGTTTCCGGATGAATTACCGGGACTACCTCCACACCGATCCGTTGAATTCCAAATAGATCTTTTACCAGGAGCCGCACCAATAGCTCGTGCTCCATATAGACTTGCTCCCACCGAAATGAAAGAATTACAAAGTCAGCTACATGAACTATTAGAACGTGGTTTTATCCGACCGAGTACGTCACCATGGGGAGCTCCAATTTTGTTCGTTAAAAAGAAAATGGGTCTTTTCGCATGTGTACCGATTATCGTGAGCTGAACAAAGTAACCATCAAAAACCGATACCCTTTACCTCGAATCGACGACCTATTTGATCAACTCCAAGGTTCAAGCGTATACTCCAAAATCGACTTAAGGTCGGGTTATCATCAACTGAGGGTTAAAGAAGCCGATATACCAAAAACAGCCTTCAGAACTCGTTATGGCCACTACGAATTCATGGTTATGCCATTCGGTTTAACCAATGCACCCGCAGTTTTCATAGATCTCATGCACCGAGTATGTAGTCCATATTTAGATAAGTTTGTTATTGTCTTTATTGATGACATTCTTATCTATTCGAAGAATAACCAAGAACACGAACTCCACTTGAGACTTGTGTTAGAGTTGTTAAGAAAAGAACAACTTTATGCAAAATTCTATAAGTGCACTTTTTGGTTAAATGAAGTACAATTTCTTGGCCACGTAGTCAGTAGTAATGGAATCAAAGTTGATCCTGCCAAGATTGAAGCCATCAAAAATTGGGAGACCCCGAAAACTCCAACGCAAATACGTCAATTTTTGGGTCTAGCCGGTTATTATAGGAGATTTATTCAAGATTTCTCCCGTGTAGCCAAACCTTTAACTGCCTTGACACATAAGGGGAAGAAGTATGAATGGACTTCCGAACAAGAGGGTGCCTTCCAATTGTTGAAAAAGAAGTTGACTACGACACCTATTTTATCGTTACCTGATGGAATGAAAGAGTTTATTATTTACTGCGACGCATCAATAATGGGTTTTGGGTGTGTTCTTATGCAACAGAAGAAGGTGATTGCATATGCTTCTCGATAACTCAAAAATCATGAACAAAACTACACCACACATGATCTGCAATTGGGCGCCGTTGTTTTTGCATTAAAGATGTGGAGACATTATCTGTATGGGGTCAAGTTTACCGTATACACCGAACATAAAAGTCTCCAACATATTTTAAATCAAAATCAACTAAACATGAGGTAGCGTAGATGGGTTGAGCTGCTAAATGATTATGATTGTGAAATCCGTTACCACCCGGGGAAAGCGAATGTGGTAGCCGATGTAGAGACCCGTCCTAATCCATCCGAACGAAGTCCACATCAATTACAAACGATTCACCATAGTTGATTACATCGCGAGGTACTTGACCTCTATATGATACATTTTACAAACATTACATTCTTTTCATCAAAAGTTGACAGTATGCATACCATTTCATAATACATCCAACTATAATTGACTTAATAATAATCTTGATGAACTCGATGACTCGAATGCAATGTCTTTTGAAATATGTCATGAATGACTCCAAGTAATATCTCTAATTTGAGCAAATGCACAGCGGAAGAATTCTTTCGTACCTGAGAATAAACATGCTTTAAAGTGTTAACCAAAAGGTTGGTGAGTTCATTAGTTTATCAAAACAATCTTTTCCATTATTTTAATAGACCACAAGATTTCATATTTTCCATTTCTCATAAACATACGTCCCATGCATAGAGACAAAAATCATTCATATGGATTGAATCCTGGCAACCGACATTAACTAGATGCATATAAGAATATTCCTTATCATTCCGGGAAATCCTTCGGACATGATATAAAACAACATCGAAGTACTAAAGCATCCGGTACTTTGGATGGGGTTCGTCGGGCCCATAGATCTATCTTTAGGATTCGCGTCAATTAGTAGATCGGTTTACTAATTCTTAGGTTACCAAGCAAAAGGGGCATATTCGGATTCGATCATTCAACCATATAATGTAGTTTCGATTACTTGTGTCTATTTCGTAAAACATTTATAAAAGTTGCGCATGTATTCTCAGCCTAAAAATATAAAGGGTAAAAAGGCAAATGAAACTCACCATACTGTATTTCGTAGTAAAAATACATATATCATCATTGAACAAGTGCAAGGTTGGCCTTGGATTCACGAACCTATATTAATTATATATATTTATATGTTGATCAATATTTGTCTAACAATTTAGGTCAAGTCATAGTGTACCACAATTCTAATGCTCGAGACTAATATGCAAAAGTCAACAAAAGTCAATTTACCTCAAAATGATTTCCAAAATTTATGCAGGATTATTATATAGTTTAAATATCATCGTTTTATATTTTTAAATATTTTTTTTAAAGATTTATTAGAGTAAATAATATAATTCATTTATTAATAAATAAAACTTTATATAAAAATATACTTTTATATATATTAAGTAATAAATTTATAAAGTTCATAAAAATATTACAATAGGTTTTATTAAGGTAATTATATTGTTTGTATTACATATTTATTTGATAAAATAACATTGATAATATTAATAAGTAAAAGTTGTATTATTTTTGTAATAATAATTATTTTTATTCTATAAATAAAAATATCAATACTTATATTTACTAAAAATGATATAAAATGATAATATTAATTATGATAAAATTAATATTTACGATACTTTTTAATATTAACTTAAAAATAATAATTTTATTTAAAATGATAATAATAATGATATTTTATAATAACAATGATATTTCTATTATAAATGATAATTTTAGTAAAAATATTAATAATACTTTTAATAATAATAAATTGATAAAAATATTAAGAATGATAATTTTTATCTAGATTAACATCTTACAATATTTTAATTTCATCATGATACTCATACTCATTATTTCCTAATTAATTTTGTTAATAGTTTTTAAATCGTCTTTTATGTCGCGTTCATTTTAATGATAATAATAGTAATTAAAATAATTAAGTGTTACTAACCTTAGTTTAATTATAATAATACTAATAATAATAAATGTTATGATAATATTAATGCTAATAACTATTTTAATGATAATAATAATAATAGTACTAATTATAATTTTAACGATAATAATAATAATAAAAATACAATTTTCAATGATAATATTTTTTAATGATAATAACAATAATAATAATAATAATAGTTTGATAAAAAAAAACTAGAACGACGATAATAACGACGATAATAATAATCATTAGTAATAATAATATCAAAAATTCAATTGACTATATCTTCTAATCCGTTCATCGAAACCGTTCGACATCTAAAGGAAAAGTTCTTAATTTGTCGCTAGCTTTCCAACGACGTGCATATCTTATACCTTATCTCTACCGCAGGTGTAACTAATTCGAGATTCAACATAACCTAACTAAGGGCAATATCAAAAGTACAAACATGTATAATCCTAACTACTCGAGCATTAGTCAGGAATACACTATTGATATGTAAAAATTTATTTACGAGTACTCACGTATCAATATTGAGATTCAAGATTTAATTCTTATATGATTTCGACACGATAAGCAAAGTCTGTAAAGTTGAGTCTCAAAATTTTGGAACAATTTGCATGAATGCATTTGACCTTTGACTATGTCCGACGATTAAAGAACACTTGTTTGTAAATAAATATGTATATATATATATATATATATATATATATATATATATATATATATATATATATATATATATATATATATAAATAAGTATATATAATAATTTGGAATAGTAAAAATTCAATTTAATCAGTAGAAGTAAATATGTAAAATAATATGCGTTATAATAAAAACTACTATTACAAAATATATATGTACATAAATATGTATATAAATAGTAGTTGTAAATATTTAAAATAATATTAAATATATTTGTTTAAAAATATATAATATATATTTATGTGAAAAGATTGGTTATTTAAAACTGATTATATTTAGAGAGATAGAGATTGGAAAATGAATGATTTAGAGCTTAATTGATAAATATCAGTAACACTCGGTTGATGTTTCATTAGTTTTAATATAGATATAATACACGTTCATGAATGATTGAAATAAAAGTTGGACTGTAAATTGATTACGAAGATTTTAGATTTGTCAAAAATATTTTTACCTTTTTAAAATTAAATATTAGCACTCCGTACATATAAATTGGAACATAAAATAAATAATTATTGAACATTTTTTATCAGGTTTGAAACAGTTAATGAGTGAAATAATTAAATATATTTAAACTAAAAATTTGAGATTTTTAGGAACACTTTTATACGTTAACTGTTTAGCAATGGACACGATATTGCATTCCGTTGGAAAGTGTCGGCACAAGAGTTAATATTTTAAGCTGGTATCCATGATCACACGTTTATTTATTTAATTATATTATAATAATTATTATTTTATTTTATTAATATTATTATTTAATAATTAAAATTACTCTTCAGTGTTATATGTAATGTAAAAACCACCACACTCCTGTATTTTTTGTTTTCCCATTTCTTTCTTGTTGTAGAGCACCGGAGCACCACTACCCTATACCACCGAAGCTCCATCACGCCACCTTGAACCACCATCATTCATAACCCTCTTGATTGATAGCTATCATCTTCCTACAAGTCACACCTTCTTCGACTACAACCTTAACCGTCGGCCAATAAGAATCACCACCAACACAACTCACTTATGCTGCTACTCCTTTTCGGTATTGAACGAACCAAAATCACCTCACCATCGTCAACCGAGAACCATTATCACCCCTGCCACCATCGTTAGGTTACCATCACCACAACCACCATTATCAACAACTACGGATCACCTTGATTGCCATACCTTCTCCTAACATCAATCGACAACCTCCGGTCACCATCTTCAACTCATCATCTTTCTTCCTCTCTCTCTTCTTTCTAATCTTTGTAACCAAGAACCGTTACTACCATTTCTATTTACTAATTCAAACCACCATTTTTTTTCCATCGACTATCACCACCATTCGAAAGCAGGCTGCTGCAAATTTTTTTTTGTTTACTGTTTACGCCAACATCCACTAAAATGACGATGAACAATAAATGGTGACGAAGAAGATGATTATTTAGGTACGAGGATGTTTACAACGAAAATATAAATGATGAGGGTGAGCTGTGATGGGATAATGAAAATGAATGGTAACGTTGGGAGACGATATAAAAGTGACGAAATCATGTTGATGGTGATATGAAAATGACGATGATGATGTTCGTTGAAGATGAAAAGGATGATCGAGGTGCTTGGTGAGGATGATGATGATATTTGATAAGGATGATGTTGAGTATAGATAACGGTAAAAAAAAAAAGAGATGAATTGATGTTGATTCTTTGATAAACAAGGTTTTTAGTGAAGTTGAATAGCGTCTACATGTTATATATATTATTGAACGAGTTATAAACAGAAAAACAGAAGTGGATCGGTGGTTAAGGAGTGTTGCGGATGAGCGAGAGGTCGCGGGTTCGAGCCTGGGCAGAGGCGGTTTTCATTTTTCTTTTGTTTTCTTTTGAAGCTTATAACCTCTTTAAAGAAGGTAGTATTCTTTATATTTATCATTATCTTTATTAATATTTAATATAGGTATTATTATTATTATTATTATTGATATCATTATTAGAATTATAGATGTTATTATTATCATGATTGTTAAAATTATCATTTTTTTTTGTAAAATTATTATTAACATTCTTATTATTATTAATATTTATCATTATTATTATTATTATTATTATTATTATTATTATTATTATTATTATTATTATTATTATTATTATTATTATTATTATTATTATCATTTTTATCATTATTATTATTATTATCAAAGTTAGTATTATCATTTTTATTAAATTTACCCTTTTATTAGAATTATCATTATTTTATCATCATTATTATTATCATTGATTTAGTAATATTATAATAAACAATTGGTATTTATATAAAAAAAATTATATTTTTACACATATCCCAACTATACTAATATTACATATTGATTTAAATAGAATGTTATTATTATAAAATATTAATTAACTTATATATAATAGATAAGTACATTTTAATGTAATCATATATATAATTATCTAAAATATATAAAATAGTTATAATTAAACTATTTATTAAAATAACATACAAATTATAAAGTATATTAATATTAATATATAAAACCTGTCTAATTGTTATTATATGTATTAATATATATACAAATGATATAGGTTCGTGAATCTGAGGCCAACCCTACTTTGTTCAGTTGTTTAATGTCGTCATATGTATTTTTACTACAAAATACATTAGGTGAGTTTCATTATTCCCTTTTTAAATGCTTTCGCAATATATATTTTTGGGACTGAGAATACATGCGCTGTTTTTATAACTGTTTTACGAAATAGACACAAGTAATCGAAACTACATTCTATGGTTGGATTATCGAATCGAATATGCCCCTTTTTATTAAGTCTGGTAATCTAAGAATTAGGGAACAGACACCCTAATTGACGCCAACTCTAAAGATAGATCTATCGGGCCCAACAAGCCCCATCCAAAGTACCGGATGCTTTAGTACTTCGAAATTATATCATGTCCGAAGGAGGATCTCAGAATGATGGAGATATTCTTATATGTATATTGTGAATGTCGGTTACCAGGTGTTCAATCCATATGAATGATATTTTTGTCTCTATGCATGGGACGTATGTTTATGAGAAATGGAAATATGAAATCTTGTGGTCTATTAAAATTATGAAATGATTATTTATGCTAAACTAATGAACTCACCAACCTTTTGGTTGACACTTGAAAGCATGTTCATTCTCAGGTACGAAAGAAATCTTCCGCTGCGCATTTGATCATTTTAAAGATATTACTTGGAGTCATTCATGATATATTTCAAAAGACGTTGCATTCGAGTCGTTGAGTTTATCAAGATCATTATTAAGTCAATTATAGTGGATATATTATGAAATGGTATGCATGTCTGTCAACTTTAGATGTAATGAAAGATTATCTTTTCAAAACGAATGCAATGTTTGTAAAATGAATCATATAGAGGTCAAGTACCTCACGATGTAATCAACTGTTGTGAATCGTTTATAATCGATATGGACTTCGTCCGGATGGATTAGGACGGGTCCTTTCAGTTTGTATCAGAACGGTGGTCTTAGCGAACCAGGTCTTACAGTAGTGAGTCTAACTGATAGTCGTTAGGATGCATTAGTGAGTCTGGACTTCGACCGTGTCTGCATGTCAAAAGTTTTGCTTATCATTTCGTGTCAAAAATCATCTGCTTATCATCCTTAGGAAATTACCTGCTTATCATTCTTAGTCTAGACACATCTTACTGCAATGATTGCATGAATAGTGTATAGATAAAATTCGTATCTTAGCGTATCTGCTAATTCATATCTTAGCATATCTGTTACTGTAGATCTTGTCTGATATCTCTCGTAAATTTTTCCGTAATTTAAGGGATCCTGGTACTATATATATATATATATATCTATGCATATTATGCATTGAGAATACATCCAACTATCAATTGCTGTCACTAAACTCTTCATACCAAAAATCTTTTCTGTGATCGCGTAAGATGGCCTCTACGAATCGATCAAGTTCCTCTGACTCCGAAGACAGCGTGATAGGAGCACACCAACCAATTAACTACCGTGATTACTGGATAAAATGGGGGTGGGTTCGCGACATACTCACCCTATGGAGAAGGGAAGAAGGTACTCCATATCATGAATCGAATCTACCACCTAACCTTGGAGTACTTGACTCCCTCACCGGTGAACCTGTTCGCAACACCGTTTATACCCTTTTTGCCAGAATTTTTCATCTTGAGACTACCATTAATGGAACTAGAGAAGATATCCGATCTCTACCTCACACTGATAACCAACCAGGGTTAGTAGAAGAAGTTAAAGAACTCCGAGCTCGAGTGTTAACTTTAGAGAGCACGGTACACAAATTGCAAGCACCAGCAGTATCACCAACACCAGTAACATCACCAACCTCAGCACCAACAGAACTAGTACCACTAACAACAACATCCGCATCACCAACTTCGACATCTCATTCTGTACCTCGAGTATAATCATCGTTCTACATGACGTTCTACATCAATTATCTTCGTTCTTCATGGTGATTATGTAATCTCTAATATTTTAGAGATTATATATCCTTGTTCTAATCGAAAATAATATGAGTTTAATATCATATTAACTCATTAAATCCATGATTACATCTGAAGAAAATATATACGTATATATGTTTTCAGAAAGATTGTAATTAAAAATTCTTTTGTACAAACTGTTAATGGTGAAAATATTTTAACGGGTAGGTAATACCCGAGGAATATTAAGATTTCACATTAATAACTTACACTGTACATTCTTCGAATTTGATTCAACGATCATTTACTATCCTATTTACAACCACCGATTTACGTATCCGTTCACCAAAGAATAATTATTTTCATTCAAATTCAATTTCATATTTGGATTTTGATCTATCAGAATCCAACAAGTGGCATAATGAAGAAATAATGGACACAATAAAAAAAAATTGATTAGAAACAGACTAATTAACAATATGAAATTTTGTTAAGAAACCACGCTAACAAGATCCTAACTAACTGTTCCTAGCTAACTGTTAATTCCGTATTACATTTTATTATATCGCAATTTATTTATCGCAATTTAATTATCGCAATTTATTTATCGCCGTTTATTTATCGCAATTTATATTCTCGCAATTTTATTTATCGTCATTTAATTTCTGTTATTTATTTTACGCACTTTAAATATCGGGACACGTATACAAGGTTTTGACATATCATATCGACCCATCTATATATATCATTTGGAATAACCATAGACACTCTATATGCAGTAATGCGAAAGTTAGCTATACAGGGTTGAGGTTGATTCTATAATAATATATATACTTTGAGTTGTGATCGAGTCTGAGACATGTACACGGGTTACGATACGTATTAATTAATTCAAATATTGTACATTAAACTATATATGAATTATTGGACTGTCAACTGTGGACTATCGACTGTGGACTAATAACATTGGACAATTAAAATGAATTAAAATATTGATTATAACTTATGAAACTAAACAATTCTTCAAGTTTGCCACTTGATTTCATCTTAAACCTCAGTTGTATCTTGACGATTCAAATCTACGTTCAAACTTTTCATAATTCTTGAAAACACCTCAATCGAGAGGATGAACCAACCGCACTTCATCTACGGAAGAAAAGTTTGATGCATATGGTTATGCATCTAAAAACTCTCGGAACCTAAGTAAAAGTTTAACACGTGTCTGTGTTAGCTCCTTTGCCATTGTTATTACCGAAAATAACATTGCAACTCTTTTTCAAATTAGCCAATTTTATCACAGCTTCAACAAATCAACTTCGACTTCCATTCGAATTAGCCTTATTATAACCTCGATATATAAGTTTGCCTGTCATCATCGTTACCGGAGAACCGTTTATATTTCACCACGTTAGCAGTAAAATTACCAGCAACTTCAATAAATTTGGACTTTCCAAAAAATCATTATATTCATTGAAACCCCATCGTGTATTCATCTATACCCTGTTACAATAATTGCCATACCAATTACCGAGAATCAGCAATCAGTATTTCGAATCTCGTAGCATTTCTACATCAAAAGTTATATGTATACATATAACAATTATCTCTTAGAATTTCTTCAATTCTGAAATTTTGAAAAGGCACTCAGTTTACGAATCGATACTCTGAATGTTGAAAAAGCTAAATGAAGCAGTAGAAACTGTAGGCAACCATAAACGACCTTAGTCGTCGGAAGTTTGATGATAAAGAATAGTATGTTGGAAAAGCTCAGAAACGTTAGAACTGGAAAACGGATTGAGCTAACCATAAAGGAGACCAAGGACAAATACAAGGACCATACCTTATATTCAAAGAATCTAGATAATTCTGGATCCGTTGAAATCTTTAGAGAATATCTTGCTCCAAAGTCATGTTAAAATCTTGCGGAAAATATTTCTCTATCAACCATCGAACTTAGAAATTCCAAAATATCATCATCAATATCTTCGATATTTCTGAGGATATTTTCATAAATATTCTCGTCCGAAATTATATACCTCTTCGTGCTTCCTATGTTTCATTATATTGGAAACTTCTGAAAAATCTAAGTTAAACTTATGAATAAATTTTGGAGAAATGTAAAGAAATTGATGCATGAATTAGTATAATATAATGACACTTGATCAACGTGATTATATTACAGTAAGTCATGCTGAGTTTTTTAATGGAACATGATGATTCACAGATCATATCGTCATTACGTGCCACGTTACATAACTCTTTCATTCAAATTAACTTCTGAACATATCAAGAAAATATATTCTTGATAGTTCTATTCTTAGTGATTCTGGTAATTTGACAAATCAAATCGTACTATTACGTTCTTTCTTGCTTAGAACATTAAGTTCATTCGGAACTCCATACCTACAAATTCTGGACCAATGCTTGCGAGAAGAAAACAAAAGCATGAAGCTCCGAAATAGAAAAGGGGTATAAATCGCAGCAAATAAGAGGGAATATTAACTGTGGATGACAATGATTATAGGAAACAGAAAGAGGGACATTAAAATATAAGGGGAGATATAAAGCCCGATAACAACGTATAAATTACAAACCGTGAATATCAATGTTTATCGCAACATAAAGACACGGGAGAATTAAAAACACTAAAACCCCAAGGGCGAAGTAAAAGAAAACAGATTCCTCCGGTGGAAGTTGGAAAAGGAGAATGATTGTTGCGATAATAAGGGTAAGGACAAGGATCAAAACTGGATTAAGCATTTTCACATTCTTTTGAATTTGGGATTCTTTTGAATTTGGGAATTGAGTATAGGAATGGTGAGAATAATGGAACGGAAGAAGTTCATTTATAGTGAAAATACCAGACAGAGCAATCGAGACAGATGATCGCATTTATTTATAGAGATCTTATTTTCCATAAATCCCGAAGAATCAGATCTTATAGATTTCTAAGATCTTCTTTAAATCCCTTGAATTCCGGAATTCAACCCTGACTCTGTCAAAAGCTAAGTTAAATCCTTATCCTTTCATTACACTATTTTGCATTAGCTTCACTCGTACGCTCCGCAAAATCGAATCATTTTATATATATTAATCAATAACGATAAAATGATATTTATCAACTCATATTCGTCATGGAAACATTTTTAATGTTAGCCATGACCACCTCTCTCAAATTTCGGGACGAAATTTCTTTAACGGGTAGGTACTGTGATGACCCGGCAATTTCTGACCAAATTTAAACTTAATTCTTATATGATTTCGACACGATAAGCAAAGTCTGTAAAGTTGAGTCTCAAAATTTTGGAACAATTTGCATGAATGCATTTGACCTTTGACTATGTCCGACGATTAACGAACACTTGTTTGTAAATAAATATGTATATATATATATATATATATATATATATATATATATATATATATATATATATATATATATATATATATATATATATATATATATATAAGTATATATAATAATTTGGAAAAGTAAAAATTCAATTTAATCAGTAGAAGTAAATATGTAAAATAATATGAGTTATAATAAAAACTACTATTACAAAATATATATGTATATAAATATGTATATAAATAGTACTTGTAAATATTTAAAATAATATTAAATATATTTGTTTAAAAATATATAATATATATTTATGTGAAAAGATTGGTTATTTAAACCTGATTATATTTAGAGAGATAGAGATTGGAAAATGAATGATTTAGAGCTTAATTGATAAATGTCAGTAACACTCGGTTGACGTTTCGTTAGTTTTAATATAGATATAATACACGTTCATGAATGATTGAAATAAAAGTTGGACTGTAAATTGATTACGAAGATTTTAGATTTGTCAAAAATATTTTTACCTTTTTAAAATTAAATATTAGCACTCCGTACATATAAATTGGAACAGAAAATAAATAATTATTGAAAATTTTTTATCAGGTTTCAAACGGTTAATGAGTGAAATAATTAAATATATTTAAACTAAAAATTTGAGATTTTTAGGAACACTTTTATATGTTAACTGTTTAGCAATGGACACGATATTGCATTCCCTTGGAAAGTGTCGGCACAAGAGTTAATAATTTAAGCTGGTATCCATGATCACACGTTTATTTATTTAATTGTATTATAATAATTATTATTTTATTTTATTAATATTATTATTTAATAATTAAAATTACTCTTCAGTGTTATATGTAATGTAAAAACCACCACACTCCTGTATTTTTTATTTTCCCATTTCTTTCTTGTTGTAGAGCACCGGAGCACCACCACCCTATACCACCGAAGCTCCATCACACCACCTTGAACCACCACCATTCATAACCCTCTTGATTGATAGCTATCATCTCCCTACAAGTCACACCTTCTTCGACTACAACCTTAACCGTCGGCCAATAAGAATCACCACCAACACAACTCACTTATGCTGCTACTCCTTTTCGGTATTGAACGAACCAAAATCACCTCACCATCGTCAACCGAGAACCATTATCACCCCTGCCACCATCGTTGGGTTACCATCACCACAACCACCATTATCAACACCTACGGATCACCTTGATTGCCATACCTTCTCCTAACATAAATCGACAACCTCCGGTCACCATCTCCAACTCATCATCATTCATCCTCTCTCTCTTCTTTCTAATCTTTGTAACCAAGAACCGTTACTACCATTTCTATTTACTAATTCAAACCACCATTTTTTTTCCATCGACTATCACCACCATTCGAAAGCAGGCTGCTGCAAATTATTATTTTTTTATTTACTGTTTACGCCAACATCCACTAAAATGACGATGAACAGTAAATGGTGACGAAGAAGATGATTATTTAGGTACGAGGATGTTTACAATGAAAATATAAATGATGAGGGTGAGCTGTGATGGGATAATTAAAATGAATGGTAACGTTGGGAGACGATATAAAAGTGATGAAGATCATGTTGATGGTGATATGAAAATGACGATGATGATGTTTGTTGAAGATGAAAAGGATGATTGAGGTGCTTGGTGAGGATGATGATGATATTTGATAAGGATGATGATGAGTATAGATGACGGTAAAAAAAAAAAAGAAAAAGAGAGATGAATTGATGTTGATTCTTTGATAAACAAGGTTATTAGTGAAGATGAACATCGTCTACATGTTATATATATTATTGAACGAGTTATAAACAGAAAAACAGAAGTGGATCGGTGGTTAAGGAGTGTTGCGGATGAGCGAGAGGTCGCGGGTTCGAGCCTGGGCAGAGGCGGTTTTCAATTTTCTTTTGTTTTCTTTTGAAGCTTATAACCTCTTTAAAGAAGGTAGTATTCTTTATATTTATCATTATCTTTATTAATATTTAATATAGGTATTATTATTATTATTATTATTATTGATATCATTATTAGAATTGTAGATGTTATTATTATCATGATTGTTAAAATTATCAATTTTTTTTTTTTTTTTGTAAAATTATTATTAACATTCTTATTATTATTAATATTTATCATTAGTATTATTATTATTATTATTATTATTATTATTATTATCATTTTTATCATTATTATTATTATCAAAGTTAGTATTATCATTTTTATTAAATTTACCCTTTTATTAGAATTATCATTATTTTATCATCATTATTATTATCAATGATTTAGTAATATTATAATAAACAATTGGTATTTATATAAAAAAATATATTTTTACAAATATCCCAACTATACTAATATTACATATTGATTTAAATAAAATGTTATTATTATAAAATATTAATTAAGTTATATATAATAGATAAGTACATTTTAATGTAATCATATATATAATTATCTAAAATATATAAAATAGTTATAATTAAACTATTTATTAAAATAACATACAAATTATAAACTATATTAATATTAATATATAAAACCTGTCTAATTGTTATTATATGTATTAATATATATACAAATGATATAGGTTCGTGAATCTGAGGCCAACCCTACTTTGTTCAGTTGTTTAATGTCGTCATATGTATTTTTACTACAAAATACATTAGGTGAGTTTCATTATTCCCTTTTTAAATGCTTTCGCAATATATATTTTTGGGACTGAGAATACATGCGCTGTTTTTATAAATGTTTTAGGAAATAGACACAAGTAATCGAAACTACATTCTATGGTTGGATAATCGAATCGAATATGCCCCTTTTTATTAAGTCTGGTAATCTAAGAATTAGGGAACAGACACCCTAATTGACGCGAACTCTAAAGATAGATCTATCGGGCCCAACAAGCCCCATCCAAAGTACCGAATGCTTTAGTACTTCGAAATTATATCATGTCCGAAGGAGGATCCCGGAATGATGGGGATATTCTTATATGTATATTGTGAATGTCGGTTTCCAGGTGTTCAATCAATATGAATGAAATTTTTGTCTCTATGCATGGGACGTATTGTAAAGACCCGTCCTTATCCATCTGGACAGAGTCTTCAACATTTGGTTCCATTGCGATGATCGACTCCAAGTAATGCCTTTAGTATGAGCTAATGCACAGCGGAAGACTTAATTCGTACCTGAGAATAACATGCTTTAAAATGTCAACATAAAGTTGGTGAGATATATAGGTTTGATGCTAGCAGCGTTATAACAATGGACCACAAGATTTCATATGTAAACATTTTAATAAAAATATTCTAAGTGGTTGAGCACTTGGTAACCATACTTAACATTTAATCACGTCGCATATTCCCTTTATTATGAAATCTTACTACACTGTACCAAGTGTAGTCACGAAACGAAGTACTGTGCAACCGTTGAATACTGGTCGTCCAGTCCGGTTGGGGTTGTCAGGCCCGATAGATCTATCAACAGGATTCGCGTTTACAATACCGCTGTAAATAATAGTTACCAAGCTACAGGGAAGTATGTCAGTGGTACAACTCAACGTAGAATATATTTTCCAGTTACTTGTGTCCATAACGTAAATCATTTATAAAAACAGCGCATGTATTCTCAGCCCAAAAATATTTAAAGTTTAAAAGGGACTATATACTCACCTAATGTATTTTGTAGTAAAAATACATATGACATCATTGAACACGTATAAGGTTGGCCTCGGATTCACGAACCTATATTATTTGCATATATGTTAACACATAATCCCTTTAATCAACTAGATTTACTTTATGTTTTATAATTTATTAAATTAGCATCTTTAAATATAATTATACTTATGATAAGTTTATGATATATAATTTAGTTAAATTTTTATCAATATAATTGGTAGTATATTAGTTAAAACATATTAGTGTATAGTATTAGCTATCTTGTAATATATATATTTTATAGATAACATTTGTTTGCTAAAAAAAATAGTAGTTATAATAATAATAATAGTGATAATAATAAAAATCATGTTCATGATAAATAATAATACTAATAATGACAATTAAAATGATAGTTTTAATAAAAAAAATGATGGCTTTATTAGTAATAAAAATTTTAATAAAAATTATCTTTAATGATAAATTTTAATAATAATTATAATAATAATAATGATAATGATAATAATAACAATAATAATAATAAGATTATACCTTATAAACACTAAAAAGAGATTAAACTGCTTGGGACAGGACTCGAACCCGTGACCTCTCGATCAAACACAACACCACTAAACCACTCCTCCAGTTCAGTTTTTCGGTTTTAAACTCCTAACTAATTTAATTAACCTACAATACCGATTTCTCCTAACACTATCTTCTGGGCCAATTTTATTTCGGCCCAATACAGAAAACTGAATCTTGCGGCCCAACAGCAAAACAAGGCCCAAGTTAAATCTGTTTTTATAATAATTCACCCAGCATCGGTTTAACATATATTAATAATACTCAAAAGGGTTTAGTTTCTTTTTTTTTTTTTTTAATAAACGGCCCACCACATAGTTTACCAATTCCATTAAGATATTGTGCACATCAGTACAGCTGTAAGGCTAATCTTTTATGTGGGGTTTAGCCAGAATTTCGCCAAAAAGAAACAGACAGGTCGGTCCCTAATTCTTCATCATTTAACATCTTCATCGATCTTTATTAAAAGTAGGGCTATCTGTTTTTTGTAATTGTCGGCCAAGGAAAAAGAAAATAATAGCAGCAATTTGGAAACCGGCAATCATCAATTCATCGAGCATAATATGAAGTAGTCCCAACCGAACAGGAATTGTAATCATTCAAATGGTTTTAAATTCGTTTTTGATCTCGTTTGTACAGGAAGCATAAAGGAATGTGTAATTGCGAATAACAATAATAAAGAGAACAGGTTAGTTTACAGGTTGAAGATGATGTTGTTGGTGGGGTTTCGATAGAAGCAAAATAAGCACAAGAAGAAATTAGCAGTAATGTATCAAGTAGATGTGTTTAAGAAATCAGAAGTAATCAGGCAACACAGGAAGATACAATCAACCCGATGGCTATGGTGGTTTATGTTGGTGGTGTTTTAACGAGGAAACAGAAAAAGAAAAACGTATAATAGAGGCTGTTGTATAGCAGTGATAGAAACAGAAAAAAAAAATGGTGGTTATGGTGATGGTTGCAGCGAAATAAGGTGGCGAAGGTGGTGATATAATGGTGGCGGTTTGGTGGCCTAAAACAGTAGCAATAAAAGTGTTTTTGGTGGCGGTGGTGTTAATGACAGTAAACAAAACAGTTGGAAGTGATCGTTGATGGTTTTCTTCGAACACAAGTAGGAGAGAGGGAGATAGCTAGATGAGAGAGAGAAGTAAGAGTTACGGTTTAGAGGTGGAAGTGGTGATGGTGTCGAGATTAGGGACATAAAAGCAGACTTAGTAGCAATCAACATAAGTGAGTTGTTTGTAGTTATGGAGGCGGATTTTGTGGTGTCTTCTTGGTGATTGTTGTACGAAGATGGTGTAGGTTGTGAGATTTGATTCATGGTGCTGATGATTGGTTGAGCAGCCGATGGTTGTCCGGTGAAGGTGAAGTGGTGATGTCGAAGAAGAAGAAGAATGATGAAGTAAAGAATGATGATGTTGGCTTGTGGTTATGTATGATCTCCAAAATAAGAGTTTTTAAGAGTTATTTGTATGTGAGACGTGTCTTGTATGTATGTGAAGATTGATGATTCGATGTTTAGAATAAGATAAAAGGTACTCTGTAATTGATTGAATTAGGTAGCATCTATAATTAACTAAATGTTGTTTTGTTGTGTGTGGTGGTCGACCCAAAGTATCACGTTAAGAAGAAAAATACAAAGAAAAATAAAAAGGGAAAATGACCCGTAACAAGTTTTTGGATTATCCTTGTGTTTGTAATTGAGATTCCTGCGAATTTGAAGACAGAAGGACAGCTAAAACACAGTATGATAGCTACTAAAAATAAATTTTAATTCTCCTTTAATAATACGTACATAATTATTATTATTAATTAAATAATTGTAATAATAATAATAATAATAATATTAATAATAATAATATTAATAATAATAATTTTATCAAAATTATATTAATAACTACATTAAGAATAAGAGTAATTATATAAATATTATTGATGATACAATTTATGATATTATTTATATATTTATCTACACACAATTGTTCGTGAATCGTCAGGCATGGTCAAAGGGTAACCGATTATCTAAACATAGATTTCAAACTTTCTAGACTCAACATTACAGATTTTGTTTATCGTGTCGGAAACCTATAGAGTTTAAGGTTTAAATTTGGTCGGAAATTTCCGGGTCGTTACAGTACCCACCCGTTAAAGAAATTTCGTCCCCGAAATTTAGTAGAGGTTGTCATAGAAACAATAGGAATGTTTTTATGACAAATATGAGGTATTAATGGAGTTTTATCAGTATTGAAAGATATAGATAAAATAATTCGATCATGTGAAGCGTACGAGTGAAGCTATCACAAAAAAAATGAAATGAGTAAATATGGAATTGTTTGAACCGATGACGTGGTTAGGATTGATTTTCGGGATTTAAGGGATTTAAAGAAAATCTTACGTATTAAGATTTGATTTTTCGGCGATCGGGATCTTCTTTAATTTAATGCGGCAATCTGTTTCGATTTCTTTGTCGGATATTTCACTATAAATCCACCTCCTTCCCTTCCTTACTTCCTTCATCTTCTATTATTTCTTCCTCTACTTATTCCTTAATATGCTTCATCCAATCCTGATCCTTATTATACTTCTAACTTTCATATCTTTCATTCTTCTCTTTCATCTGCCGCCAGAAGAATCTATTCACTTTTATGATTTTCTTGAAATTATAATGTTTCTAATTCTCCCGTGTCTTTACGTTGCAATACGTATTGATATACACGGTTTGTAATTTCTGAGTGGTTGTTGAGTTTGATATCTTCCCTTATACTTCGATGTTCCTGCTTCGGTCTTCTATAATCATTGTCATCCACAGTTAATACTCTCTTCTATTTGCTGCTATTTATACTCCAATTTTTATTTCGAGACATTGTCCCTTCGTTTCTTCTTCCCGTCCTCAAGTCAAGCGAGTAATGATCCGAAATTCGTAGGTGTAAACATAGTTAATGCTTTTAGAAAGAAATGGTAATGGCACGATTTTGATTTGTCCAATTACCAGAATATCCTGGAAGAGATCGAACTATCAAGACAGTATGTTCCTAATACGTTTGGGGATTAGATGGAATGTAAGAGCCGTGTAACATGGCACATGATGACGGTACTGTGAATCATCACATTCCATTAGAAACTTAACATGACTTACTGTAATATAATGAAGTTGATCAAGTTTCATTATATTATACTAATTCATGCATCAGTTCCCAACACTACTTCAAAACATTCATATTTTAAATTCGGAGGTTTCAGAATTTAGAAACTAACACAATTTCTTTTATGTTGTAACGCAGATATTACGAAGAGATACATGATCGCAGATAGGAGTAGTTGTGAAAATATCTCCTGAAATATGGAGATTATGTATAACAGAAAATATGAAGGTATCCTATAATATCTAGGATAGGGTAATGATGAAGAATATCATCCGGAAAGGTTTAGAATATCGAGTAGTGTTCTTACTAACGATTTCAGCAGGCACTGAATCATTTGAATTGTTTGAAGTCGGGTTTAGTTTTCATGATTTGTCCACGGTCTCCTTCATACTTTGCTCAATCCGTTTTCCAGTTTCAACCCTTCTCTTTTTCTGAGCTTTTCCAACATGCTGTACTTCATCGTAAACTTTTGACTGTTAAGGTCGTTTACGGTTTTTGCTGCTTCATCAGCATTTCCAGAACTACTTCATAGTCCAAGGTGTTTTTCAGAAACTTCACATTCGTAGTGTGAAATTCTTAGGGATAGACGTTTTAGGCATGACGGGAAAAATTCTGCAAGATTTTCAAAATACTGATTGCGAGCTCCGTCAAAGAGATGACGAGTTGCTGGAATATCTGCTGATGATGTTGTGATATATAAAAGGTTCTCCGGTAACGACGGTGAAAAGACAAAGTATAAATATCGAGGTTATAGTAGGAGTAGTCTTACTGAGAAGTCAAAATGGAGCTGTGACAAAATTAGCTTCTTGAAAAGGAATTGTAGGGTTGTTTTTGCTAATGAATGATAAGGAATTCGACGCGGATAGGTTTTAACTATCACTTTGATTTCGAAAGTTTTTCAGGCGCATAACTGTATGCACAAATCTCTCTTCCATAGATGAGGTGCAGCTAGTTCAACTTCTCGATCGAGGTGTGTTCAAGAATCATGATAGGTTTGAACGTGGATTGTAATCGTCAAAATACGAATGAGGTTTAAGATGGATTCAAGTGGCAACTTGAAGAATTGTTTAGTTTCATATGTTATAATCAATATTTTAATTCAATTCATTTTAATTGTCCAAAGTTAGCAGTCCAATAGTCCGATGGTGCAATGATTCATATATAATTTAATATATAATATTCGAATTAAATAATACGTATCGTGACCCGTGTACCGGTCTCGGTGTCGATCACAACTCAAAGTATATATATATTTTGGAATCAACTCCGACCCTGTATAGCCAACTCCCATCTTCACATATAGAGTGTCTACGGTTGTTCCGAAATATATATATAGATGGGTCGATATGATAAGTCGAAACCTTGCATACGTGTCCCGTTATTTAAAGTGCGTAAAAGTAAATAATAGAAATTAAATGACGATAAATAAAATTGCGAGAATGTAAATTGCGATAAATTAAATGTTAGCCGGGAACAGTTAGCTAGGAACAGTTAGCGTGGATTCCTAACAATATTTCAATTTAATTAATTCGTCTGTTTCTAACAAATTTTATTTTGTTCAATGTTTTCCTCTTTATGCCACTTGTTGGATTCCGATATGTCAAGATTCGAATATGAAATTTGAATGAAAATGGTTATTCTGGGGTGAGCGGATATGAATATTGGTGGTTGTAAGTAGGATAACAAATGACTGTTGAATCAGATTCGAAGAATGTACAGTGTAACTTGTTAATGTGAATTCTAAATATTCCTCGGGTACTACCCACCCGTTAAAATATTTTCATCATTAACAGTTTGTACGAAAGAATTTTTAATTACAATCTTTATGAAAATATACTTGCATATATTTTTTCTTCGGATGTAATTATGAATCTAATGAGTCAATAAGATATTAAACTCATTTGATTTATCGTTAGTACTTAATTACGTGATCTCTAAAACATTAAAGATTACATAATTGCAATGTCGAACGAAGATAAATGAGGTAGAACGATACGTAAAGCGAAGATAATCGATGTAGAACGATATGTAGAACGAAGATAGAATAGATAGAACGATACGTAAAAAGATGATTAGGCTCGAGGTACAGAATGAGATGTTGAGGCAGGTGATGTTGAAACTTGGGTTGTTGGTGGTACTGGTGTTAATGTTGGTGCCAGTGATGTTGCTGAAGCTGTTAAGTTTTGCACCATATTCTCCAAAACTACTACTCGAGCGCGAAGTTCGTTGACTTCTTCTACTAACCCTGGCCGGTTATTAGTGTGAGATGGAGGTTGGATATCTTCTCTAGTTCCGTTAATGGTAGCCTCAAGACGAAAAATTCTTGCAACGAGGGTATAAACAGTATTGCGAACAGGTTCGCCGGTGAGCGGGTCGAGTACTCCGACATTAGGCGGTAGATTCGGCTCATGATATGGAGTACCTTCTTCATTTCTCCATAGTGTAAGTATTTCGCGAACCCATCCCCACTTTCTAAAGAAATCTCGGTAGTTGATCGGTTGATGCGCTCCCGTCACACTATCTTCGGAGCCAGAGGAACTTTGTCGATTCGTGGAGGCCATCGTACGTGTTCACAGAAAGATTTTTGGTATGAAAAAGCTTAGTGAGAGCAATGAGAGTTGGATGGTATACTCAATGCATAATATGCATAAATATATATAGTACCAGGATTCCTTAAATTACGGAGAAATTTACGGAAAATATTAGGCAAAGTTTATCGTAATAGATACGCTAGGATATGAATTTGTCTATACATTAACAATGCAGTAAATGCAATAAGACGTGTCTAGACTTAAGCAGGTAATTCCTAAAGATGATAAGCAGATAGTTTCCGACTAGAAATGATAAGCAAAACCTTTTGACAGGTAGACACGGTCAAAGTCCAGGCTCACTAATGTATCCTAACTACTACCAGTTAGACACACTATTGCAAGGCCTGGTTCGCTAAGACCAACGCTCTGATACCACCTGTAAAGACCCGTCCTTATCCATCTGGACAGAGTCTTCAACATTTGGTTCCATTGCGATGATCGACTCCAAGTAATGCCTTTAGTATGAGCTAATGCACAGCGGAAGACTTAATTCGTACCTGAGAATAACATGCTTTAAAACGTCAACATAAAGTTGGTGAGATATATAGGTTTGATGCTAGCAGCGTTATAACAATGGACCACAAGATTTCATATGTAAACATTTTAATAAAAATATTCTAAGTGGTTGAGCACTTGGTAACCATACTTAACATTTAATCACGTCGCATATTCCCTTTATTATGAAATCTTACTACACTGTACCAAGTGTAGTCACGAAACGAAGTACTGTGCAACCGTTGAATACTGGTCGTCCAGTCCGGTTGGGGTTGTCAGGCCCGATAGATCTATCAACAGGATTCGCGTTTACAATACCGCTGTAAATAATAGTTACCAAGCTACAGGGAAGTATGTCAGTGGTACAACTCAACGTAGAATATATTTTCCAGTTACTTGTGTCCATAACGTAAATCATTTATAAAAACAGCGCATGTATTCTCAGCCCAAAAATATTTAAAGTTTAAAAGGGACTATATACTCACCTAATGTATTTTGTAGTAAAAATACATATGACATCATTGAACACGTATAAGGTTGGCCTCGGATTCACGAACCTATATTATTTGCATATATGTTAACACATAATCCCTTTAATCAACTAGATTTACTTTATGTTTTATAATTTATTAAATTAGCATCTTTAAATATAATTATACTTATGATAAGTTTATGATATATAATTTAGTTAAATTTTTATCAATATAATTGGTAGTATATTAGTTAAAACATATTAGTGTATAGTATTAGTTATCTTGTAATATATATATTTTATAGATAACATTTGTTTGCTAAAAAAAATAGTAGTTATAATAATAATAATAGTGATAATAATAAAAATCATGTTCATGATAAATAATAATACTAATAATGACAATTAAAATGATAGTTTTAATAAAAAAATGATGGCTTTATTAGTAATAAAAATTTTAATAAAAATTATCTTTAATGATAAATTTTAATAATAATTATAATAATAATAATGATAATGATAATAATAACAATAATAATAATAAGATTATACCTTATAAACACTAAAAAGAGATTAAACTGCTTGGGACAGGACTCGAACCCGTGACCTCTCGATCAAACACAACACCACTAAACCACTCCTCCAGTTCAGTTTTTCGGTTTTAAACTCCTAACTAATTTAATTAACCTACAATACCGATTTCTCCTAACACTATCTTCTGGGCCAATTTTATTTCGGCCCAATACAGAAAACTGAATCTTGCGGCCCAACAGCAAAACAAGGCCCAAGTTAAATCTGTTTTTATAATAATTCACCCAGCATCGGTTTAACATATATTAATAATACTCAAAAGGGTTTAGTTTCTTTTTTTTTTTTTAATAAACGGCCCACCACATAGTTTACCAATTCCATTAAGATATTGTGCACATCAGTACAGCTGTAAGGCTAATCTTTTATGTGGGGTTTAGCCAGAATTTCGCCAAAAAGAAACAGACAGGTCGGTCCCTAATTCTTCATCATTTAACATCTTCATCGATCTTTATTAAAAGTAGGGCTATCTGTTTTTGTAATTGTCGGCCAAGGAAAAAGAAAATAATAGCAGCAATTTGGAAACCGGCAATCATCAATTCATCGAGCATAATATGAAGTAGTCCCAACCGAACAGGAATTGTAATCATTCAAATGGTTTTAAATTCGTTTTTGATCTCGTTTGTACAGGAAGCATAAAGGAATGTGTAATTGAGAATAACAATAATAAAGAGAACAGGTTAGTTTACAGGTTGAAGATGATGTTGTTGGTGGGGTTTCGATAGAAGCAAAATAAGCACAAGAAGAAATTAGCAGTAATGTATCAAGTAGATGTGTTTAAGAAATCAGAAGTAATCAGGCAACACAGGAAGATACAATCAACCCGATGGCTATGGTGGTTTATGTTGGTGGTGTTTTAACGAGGAAACAGAAAAAGATAAACGTATAATAGAGGCTGTTGTATAGCAGTGATAGAAACAGAAAAAAAATGGTGGTTATGGTGATGGTTGCAGCGAAATAAGGTGGCGAAGGTGGTGATATAATGGTGGCGGTTTGGTGGCCTGAAACAGTAGCAATAAAAGTGTTTTTGGTGGCGGTGGTGTTAATGACAGTAAACAAAACAGTTGGAAGTGATCGTTGATGGTTTTCTTCGAACACAAGTAGGAGAGAGGGAGATAGCTAGATGAGAGAGAGAAGTAAGAGTTACGGTTTAGAGGTGGAAGTGGTGATGGTGTCAAGATTAGGGACATAAAAGCAGACTTAGTAGCAATCAACATAAGTGAGTTGTTTGTAGTTATGGAGGCGGATTTTGTGGTGTCTTCTTGGTGATTGTTGTACGAAGATGGTGTAGGTTGTGAGATTTGATTCATGGTGCTGATGATTGGTTGAGCAGCCGATGGTTGTCCGGTGAAGGTGAAGTGGTGATGTCGAAGAAGAAGAAGAATGATGAAGTAAAGAATGATGATGTTGGCTTGTGGTTATGTATGATCTCCAAAATAAGAGTTTTTAAGAGTTATTTGTATGTGAGACGTGTCTTGTATGTATGTGAAGATTGATGATTCGATGTTTAGAATAAGATAAAAGGTACTCTGTAATTGATTGAATTAGGTAGCATCTATAATTAACTAAATGTTGTTTTGTTGTGTGTGGTGGTCGACCCAAAGTATCACGTTAAGAAGAAAAATACAAAGAAAAATAAAAAGGGAAAATGACCCGTAACAAGTTTTTGGATTATCCTTGTGTTTGTAATTGAGATTCCTGCGAATTTGAAGACAGAAGGACAGCTAAAACACAGTATGATAGCTACTAAAAATAAATTTTAATTCTCCTTTAATAATACGTACATAATTATTATTATTAATTAAATAATTGTAATAATAATAATAATAATAATATTAATAATAATATTAATAATAATAATATTAATAATAATAATTTTATCAAAATTATATTAATAACTACATTAAGAATAAGAGTAATTATATAAATATTATTGATGATACAATTTATGATATTATTTATATATTTATCTACACACAATTGTTCGTGAATCGTCAGGCATGGTCAAAGGGTAACCGATTATCTAAACATAGATTTCAAACTTTCTAGACTCAACATTACAGATTTTGTTTATCGTGTCGGAAACCTATAGAGTTTAAGGTTTTAATTTGGTCGGAAATTTCCGGGTCGTTACACGTATGTTTATGAGAAATAGAAATATGAAATCTTGTGGTCTATTAAAATTATGAAATGATTATTTATGCTAAACTAATGAACTCACCAACCTTTTGGTTGACACTTGAAAGCATGTTCATTCTCAGGTACGAAAGAAATCTTCCGCTGCGCATTTGATCATTTTAAAGATATTACTTGGAGTCATTCATGATATATTTCAAAAGACGTTGCATTCGAGTCGTTGAGTTTATCAAGATCATTATTAAGTCAATTATAGTGGATATATTATGAAATGGTATGCATGTCTGTCAACTTTAGATGTAATGAAAGATTGTCTTTTCAAAACGAATGCAATGTTTGTAAAATGTATCAAATAGAGGTCAAGTACCTCACGATGTAATCAACTGTTGTGAATCGTTTATAATCGATATGGACTTCGTCCGGATGGATTAGGACGGGTCCTTTCAGTTTGTATTAGGACGGGCATATTCGGCTTCGATCATTCAACCATATAATATAGTTTCGATTACTTGTGTCTATTTCGTAAAATATTTATAAAAGTTGCGCATGTATTCTCAGCCCAAAAATATAAAGGGTAAAAAGGCAAATGAAACTCACCATACTGTATTTCGTAGTAAAAATACATATAACATCATTGAACAAGTGCAAGGTTGGCCTTGGATTCACGAACCTATATTAATTATATATATTTATATGTTGATCAATATTTGTCTAACAATTTAGGTCAAGTCATAGTGTACCACAATCCTAATGCTCGAGACTAATATCTAAAAGTCAACAAAAGTCAATTTAACTCAAAATGATTTCCAAAATTTATGCAGGATTATTATATAGTTTAAATATCGTCGTTTTATATTTTTAAATATATTTTTTTTAAAGATTTATTAGAGTAAATAATATAATTCATTTATTAATAAATAAAACTTTATATAAAAATATACCTTTATATATATTAAGTAATAAATTTATAAAGTTCATAAAAATATTACAATAGATTTTATTAAGGTAATTATATTGTTTGTATTACATATTTATTTGATAAAATAATATTGATAATATTAATAAGTAAAAGTTGTATTATTTTTGTAATAATAATTATTTTTATTCTATTAATAAAAATATCAATACTTATATTTACTAAAAATGATATAAAATGATAATCTTAATTATGATAAAATTAATATTTACGATACTTTTTAATATTAACTTCAAAATCATAATTTTATTTAAAATGATAATAATAATGATATTTTATAATAACAATGATATTTCTATTATAAATGATAATTTTAGTAAAAATATTAATAATACTTTTAATAATAATAAATTGATAAAAATATTAAGAATGATAATTTTTATCTAGATTAACATCTTACAATATTTTAATTTCATCATGATACTCATACTCATTATTTCCTAATTAATTTTGTTAATAGTTTTTAAATCGTCTTTTATGTCGCGTTCATTTTAATGATAATAATAGTAATTAAAATAATTAAGTGTTACTAACCTTAGTTTAATTATAATAATACTAATAATAATAAATGTTATGATAATATTAATGCTAATAACTATTTTAATGATAAAAATAATAATAGTACTAATTATAATTTTAACGATAATAATAATAATAAAAATACAATTTTCAATGATAATATTTTTTAATGATAATAACAATAATAATAATAATAATAATAGTTTGATAAAAAAAACTAGAACGATGATAATAACAATGATAATAATAATCATTTTTCATAATAATATCAAAAATTCAATTGACTATATCTTCTAATCCGTTCATCGAAACCGTTCGACATCTAAAGGAAAAGTTCTTAATTTTTCGCTAGCTTTCCAACGACGTGCATATCTTATACCTTATCTCAACCGCAGGTGTAACTAATTCGAGATTCAACATAACCTAACTAAGGGCAATATCAAAAGTACAAACATGTATAATCCTAACTACTCGAGCATTAGTCAGGGATACACTATTGATATGTAAAAATTTATTTACGAGTACTCACGTATCAATATTGAGATTCAATATTGCAGGAAAGGTACGTAGGCGCAACGGAGATAATAAACACTAGATTGACCTCACGAGTATACCCGTGAACCATACCCATCACCTCCATAGCTATAACCAATAATTTTCTTAGCCCTGTCCCGCTCATAAAATGTGTTTTGAAATAACTCGCGCATACCTCTTGTCGTAATATTTTATGTATAATACTAGTAATATTAATCCTAATAATATTAATACTAATAATAATAAGATTAATAATCTCAATAATAAAATTAATAAATAAAATAAAATAAATAAATAAGTGATACGGAGTAATATAAGAGGTTGAGATGAGAGGTTGATGAAATGAATTTGGGAACGAGGAGTTCGAGTATTTAAAGAAGTTTCCTTTTTTTTTTTTGGATCGCATGCTTCCAGCTCATAAATGTGGTTGCCGACACTCTAATTCCTTATATTACGCATCTTATATTACACATGTAGTTTTTTTTTATATTATTTAATATATATTATATTTAATCTTTAGAATTAATTAAATATTATATTATATTTACATGCGTAGTAAAAATGTAATTTTTACTAAAATGACACGGACCTGATCTCACGACTCATGTACCACTTTCGGTTTTTAAAGCGCACTTTCGTACGTTTAGAAAACTAGCCTTTTTCGTTACGCGACGTGTACCTTTAATATTAATTTGACTTATTTATCAAAAATTTACTTTATGAAAGTGTATCTTATAAAATTTGAGCTTCGTGGTCATTTGCTTCTATAAATCAGTGACTCGTTGCTTACCAAAGTATATTATTTTAAATTAGGACTTTTTATGACTAAGTTTAATATATATATATATATATATATATATATATATATATATATATATATATATATATATATATATACATATTTAGAAATATATTTTTTTATTTAAAATCTTTATTTAATACTATAACATTTAGTTTTTCAGGACTTATTTATATTTCAAATTTATTTTTATTTTGTTTAGAAAAATAATTTAACGCGTAACGTTTTCATTTTAAATTTTAAATGGATACAATTAACTTATGTACTAATCGTTTTAAATATCAATTGCGTCACTAGGCGAGTGTTAATATCGTGTACTTGATTTGAAACATAAATATTTAATGAACATGTTTTAAATACACGTTACAACCAATATTCGCAGTTTAGATAGACAAGTCCTATTATATCAAAAAGTGTTTTCGTACAGTTGAAAACTACTTCAATTGATTACTTATGAAATTCCATCGTTAATCATATGAACCAAATACAATTATGTAAAGTATTTATATTAAATACTTTGTTAACGTTAACAAGTTATAATATATACACATATTCATATATAATCATTTACGTTCGTTTAATGGTTCGTGAATCATTGAAATTTGGTCGAGGTAAAATGAATGTATGAACATAGTTTAAAATGGTTGAAATTTAACTTAACAAACTTTGCTTATCGTGTCGAGTTAATATAAAGATTAAAGTTTATATTTGGTCGGAAATTCCTGGGTCGTCACAGCCGATGCCTTGAGTTGAAAGGAAAGAGAACCTATTCGAGTAAAAGCTATGAACATGATTATTCATACTAATCTTACTACTCGAATAAAAGAGGCACAACAGGAGGTTTTGAAGGAAGGAATTTTTGAAAAGGAAATACCCAAAGGATTAAAAAAACAGCTTAATATTCGGGAAGATGGAACCAGGTATTTAGCTGAAAGAATTTGGGTACCAAAGAATGGGGATTTGAGGAAAGTGGTACTAGATGAAGCACATAAAACCAGATATTCAATACATCCCGGAGCGGGAAAAATGTACCAAGTCCTCAAGAGAAACTTTTGGTGGCCAGGAATGAAGGCCGATATAGCCACATATGTAGGAGCATGTTTAACTTGTTCTAAAGTCAAAGCTGAACATCAGAAACCATTAGGTCTACTCCAATAACCTGAAATCCCAGAATGGAAATGGAAAAACATTACCATGGATTTCATTGCTAAGTTACCGAGAACTGCAGGTGGTTATGATATGATTTGGGTAATAGTTGATCGTCTTACTAAGTCAGTACACTTTCTGCCAATAAAAGAAGAGGATGGTATAGAGAAATTAGCACGATTATACCTGAAAGAAGTTGTTTCTAGACATGGTATACCAATCTCTATTATCTCTGATCGTGATAGCAGATTTACTTCCAGATTCTGGCCGGCATTACACGAAGCGTTGGGAACTCGTCTAGATTTAAGTACTGCCTATCACCCACAAACTGATGGGCAGAGTGAAAGGATGATTCAGACACTTGAAGACATGCTACGAGCATGTGCTATTGATTTTGGAAGTAGTTGGGATCGACATCTACCGTTAGCTGAGTTTTCCTACAACAACAGCTATCATTCTAGTATTGAGGCGGCACCATTCGAGGCACTTTATTGGAGGAAGTGCAGGTCTCCGATTTGTTGGAGTGATGTGGGGGATAAACAGATTACAGGTTCGGAAATTATCCAAGAAACCACCAATAAAATCATCCAGATCCAGCAACGATTGAAAACAGCCCGGAGTCGACAAAAGAGCTATGCGGATGTTAGAAGAAAACCTTTAGAGTTTGAGGAAGTTGATATGGTTATGCTTAAGGTATCACCTTGGAAAGGTGTTATTCGTTTTGGAAAGCGGGGGAAATTGAGCCCAAGATACATTGGGCCATTCAAGATTGAAAAACGCATTGGGCCGGTGGCCTATCGACTTGAGCTACCTCCACAATTAGAAAAGATTCACAACACCTAGCTACCTAAGATCTAATTATTCCTTTTGACGAGATTAAAATTGACGAGAAACTAAATTTCGTCGAAGAACCCGTCGAAATTATGGATTGTGAGGTCAAACGACTCAAACAAAGTAAGATACCAATCGTTAAGGTTCGAAGGAATGCTCGTAGAGGACCCAAATTCACTTGGGAACGAGAAGAACAAATGAAGCTGAAGTACCAACATTTGTTTTCCGATATCGCACGTTAACTAGGTACTATTCTAAATTTCGGGACGAAATTTAATTTAACGGGTGTGTAATGTAACGACCCGGATTTTTCCGCTAATATATTGAAGATTAATATTTACATAATTAAATGTTTCCAACATGTTAAGCAATCAAACTTGTCAAGATATATATATTTGGAATGGATTTTATGCAAATGTTTGACCACCCAGTCTGTCTGACGATTCACGAACATCATAATTTGAAATAATTATATAATGATGTATATATGGATATATATATATATATATACTTATGATTTGTTAAAATGATATTTAAGTATCTCATTATATATAATAACAATTGGTTATATACGTAAAATGAGATTACTAACTTAAAGACTTCAAGACTATATACATATATAACGATTAACGTTGTAATAACTTCTAAATTAAAATGTATGTATATGTATTGTATTAATATGTATTAATACACTTTTGAAAGACTTAATAATATATATCAATATATTTATACTCAATAAAGATAGCTATACTCATTTTCTCATTCAATTTTATAAAGAATCCTATTCGTATTCATACGGTATTTATACCCGTATAATACCCAGCTTCTATACATATTTACTATGGATATATACATACCAAATCATTGATCTTAGTAGCCCTCAATCATTTGTAAGACATGTATCAACATGATATAGACTTGTGGGAACCATGGCTTGGAAACTAGTATTACTAAATGCATAAAATTACAAACCATGGAGCCATGTTGTTGTCCCCATTTTGATGCCAACATGTAGGATAAATAACCATCCATTTCATTCTAATTAACTACATCATTTTACTTTCTAAACACATACTCAAACACTCTCTCAAACCTCCATTCAATTCAGCAAGTATTGGTCTCATAATCCAAGTTATAATCATCATAACAAAGCTTGATCAAGAACACTTCAAGAATTCCAAGCCATCAAGGGTATCTTTTGAACTCAAGATATTCTCCTTATTTCTCCAGCAACTTTACTCATTTGATTTGAGGTAGTAACCTTATTCATAATCTTATTCGATTCGTATTCATATAGCTATCTTATTTTGAGTTATAACTAATAACAACAAGAACATAGTTTAGATTATTTCTAAACTTGTTTGAAAATAAACATAATCCTTCTAACTTGACTTTTAAAACACTTCAACACATGTATTATGACAGTATGTCAAACTAACATAAGGATATAAAACTTGTAAACGTGAAGAACACCTTAAAATCGAATATACGCTGTCTTAGTCGAACGGGAGCTGTTTTGGGTTTGATTTTAAAAAAATATCTTAAACTTTGAATTAAAAGATTTTCTTTGGTGAAAAATCTTATTTTATATGGATATGAAATATATCCAAAATCCATGGTTAAACTCTAATTGGAAGTATGTTTTTCAAAAGAGTCATCAAGATGTCGTTCTTACGACGGATATGACTATCTTCTTGTATTTGACACCTAAGCTGTATTTTCGACTATAAACATATACTTTTTCTATTTAGATTAATAAATAATGGTTCGATACAAAACCATGGCAAGTTGAATCACTCAAAACGGATTTGTAACGAAGAAATTATGGGTAAAACAAAATTGGATATTTTTGTTTGTTTTTAGCTACGGTTTTGATTGATAAAAATGGATGCTAACCTTATCCTATCTAACTTACCTTGTATCCTACATGTATTTATACATGTCTTATTCCCTAACTTATGGAAATACAATTTATAATAGTCGTGATTAAGTTCTACGACAATATATTATAGTCTTAATACAGATCGTAAGGCACCATATATATATATATGACTTGATCATCGTGGATTTGTATACAAAGTTTTGACATATCATTTTAACTTCTTCTATATATATTATTGGAACGAACTATTAGACACCATTGGCAGTAATCTCGAGTTAGCTGTGGGTCGAAGTGGATTCCAAAATATTATATACTTTGAGTTGTGATCGAGCCTGAGACATGTATACAATGGGTCGCGGATTGCTTCAGACAATATACATATTATGTGTCTTATTATATTAAGACAATATATTATAGTGTTAGTGAATTCTAACACAATATACGCATTTATATTTAGATATATATATTTATACTGTTGGACTATTGGACTATTAGACTATTGGACTACGAACGTTAGACTACTAATAATGGACAATTAAAATTATCACATGTATCATATATATATATATATATATATATATATATATATATATATATATATATATATATATATATATATATATATCTTGACACATGAATATTATTATTAGGTTCGTGAATTTGTCAAAAGGCCAAGTCTTATCACCATCTATTCGGAAATCATCACAAGTGAGTTATAGTCCCATTTTTACTATCTAAATTATTTTGGGATGAGAATACATGCAAAATTTATAAATGTTTTACAAAATAAGCACAAGTTCATGGAACTACATTCTACGATTGATTTGTTATACCGAATATCTGTACTTATTATTATTATGCTTGGTAACCTAAGAATTAGTGAAAAACACTAATTGACGCGAATCCTAAAGGTAGATCTACGGGCACCAACCACCCCCATTTTCGAATAGCGGAAATGCTTTAGTACTTCAAAGGGTTCTTGTCATACATTTGAATAGTGGAATGTATGATGCCAGATATCTTAAGCGCTCTATGTTAAGGTCGGTTACCAGGCGTGTGACAACCCAAAAATTTCCAACCAAATTTAAACTTTATCTTTATATTATTCTGACACGATAAGCAAAGTTTGTTAAGTTAAATCTCAAGAATTTTAAACTGTGTTCATACATTCATTATAACCTCGACCAAATTCCGACAATTCACGAACCGTTATATATAAATAGATATGTATATATATGTATATATATATTATAACTTGAGAATATTAATAAAGTATTAAACGTATAATAGTTTAAATGAACGTATTTGTTTCAATATGTTTATTGATGGAATTAGAAGATAATATCAAATGATTGAATTATCAGATACATTGTAATATGATTACGAGTCTATGTTATGAGGTCCACTGTGATTTAAGGAATCTATTCTTTTTGACAACATTCGGAAAATGGTAAAGTGATTTATAAGTAAGAACAAATGTGTTAATTAACGGGAACTAGACAAGGGTTAGTGGAGTTTCCTGTTCAATTTCCTATATAGGTGTTAACTAGTTAACTTTCATATTATTTAGGGTGAAAGTGAAATTTGGGAATATAGATAACTTAGGAAATAGATATCGAAAAGTTAAGTAACTCGACATTTTTCATTAAGATGATTTCATACGTTTATTTAACCTTTGGACTTTATCCCATGCTTCATCAACAGACTGTAATTTAAAGACTTGAAACCTATTATGAATATATATGATTCTACTTTTCTAAAACGTTTTATGATATAACGATTTCCATTATTTTAATCTTTAAATAAAATAATTCTTAAATATATTTAGTTTTGGAAAACAAAATTATCATATTTATTTGATTTAGTTTCAAAAGTACAAAAACGTTTTCAGTTTAAAAAGAACTTTATTATTAAAACGTATATAACTTTTATAAATATCTAGAACCACTTTTGACAACTCATTACTTAACCAGTATGATAAAGATAACGATATTTATATTTTTTTAAATATATATAACGATTTAAATTAATATTATATATATTTATACGCGTATTATACGTACATAGTTTTATACTTTTACTATACTTAAACTTTACCTGTACTTTATTTTTACTTTACTTTAACTTTAATAATTCATACTTTAATAATTCACTTTAATAATTCATACTTTAATAATTCACTTTAATAATTCATACTTTAATAATTCAAAAATCTATTATAAATAGAATTCAATAGGTTTCATTATTTCATAGAAACTTGAAAATATTTTCTCTAAACTCTCTCAATCAATTTACATATATATATTTTCCTCTGTATTATTTCAAAATATTATTAGTATACATAAAATATTACGACGGAGTGCTGTCCGAGTGATTTCGAAAATGTTTTTCGAGCGGGATAGAGCTAAGGAAATTATGGGTTATAGCTATGGAGATTATGGGTATGGTTCGGGAGTATTGCTCATAAGTCAAACTAGTGTTTATCATCTTCGTTGCGTTTACGTACTTTTTCTGCAATATTGAATCTCAATATTGATACGTGAGTACTCATAATTTTATTTTTATATATTAATAGTGTATCCCTGACTAGTGCTCGAGAATATAGGATTATGCATGCTTGTACTTTTGATATTGCCATTAGATAGGATATGTTGAATCCTGAATTAGTTACGTATGCGGTTGAGATAAGGTATAAGATATGCATGTCGTTGGAAAGCTAGCGAAAAATTAAGATCTTTTCATTTAGATATCGAATGGTTTCGATGAACGGATTTGAAGTTATAGTCAATTTATTTTTTGTATTATTATTAAAAATGATTATTATTATCGTCGTTATTATCGTCGTTCTAGTTTTATATATTATTATTATTATTATTATAATTATTATTATCATTAACAATAAAAAGAACTATCATTTAAAATAGTTATTTTTATTATTATTACTATCGTTATTATCGTTAAAGTTATAATTAGTATTATTATTATTATTATTATTATCTAATTATTATTATTATTATCATTAAAATAGTTATTAGTATTATCGTTAATAATATCATAGTAATTATCATTATTAGTATTATTGTAATTAAAACTAATATTAGTAACACCTAATTATTTTGATTACTATTATTATCATTATTATGAACACGATATAAAAGACGATTAAAAGCTATTAAACGAAACGATTAGGAAATAATGAGTATGAGTATCATGATGAAATTAAAATATTATAAGATATTGATTTAGATAAAATTATCGTTCTTATTATTTTTATCATTACTATTATTATTAAAAGTATCGTTAGTATTAAAAACTATCATTTTAACAAAAAATATCATTTTAATAGAAATTTCATTATTATTATTATAAAATATCATTATTATTTTCATTTTAAATAGAATTTTTATTTTAAAGTTAATATTAAAAAGTATCGTAAATATTAAAGTTATCATAATTAGAATTATCATTTTATCATAATATCATTTTTAGTAATTATAAATATTGATATTAATAGAATAATAATAATTATAATTACAAAATAATATAACTTTTACTTACTATTATTATAGATATTATTTTATCCAATAAATATGTGATACAAACATATTTTACTACGTGTAATAAAATTACTTTAATAATACCTATCATATTATCTTTATGATATTAAATGAACTCTATAAATTTTATTACTTAATATATATAAAAGTATATTTTATTATATAAATTTTAATATAAAATTTTATTTATTAATAAATGAATTATATTATTTACTCTAATAAATCTTTTAAAAATATTTAAAAATATAAAACGACGATATTTAAACTATATATTAATCATGTATAGATTTTGGAAATTATTTTGAGTCAAATTGACTTTTGTTGACCTTTACATATTATTCTCGAGCATTAGGATTGTGATACACTATGACTTGACCTAATTTGTTAGACAAATATTGACCAACACATAAATATATATAATTAATTTAGGTTCGTGAATTCGAGGCCAACCTTGTACTTGTTCAATGATGTTATATGTATTTTTACTACGATATACAGTATGGTGGGTTTCATTTGCCTTTTTACCCTTTATATTTTTGGGCTGAGAATACATGCGCAATTTTAAAAAATGTTTTACGAAATAGACACAAGTAATTGAAACTACATTATATGGGAGAATGATCGAAGCCGAATATGCCCCTTTTGCTTGGTAACCTAAGAATTAGTAAACCGGTCTACTAATTGACGCGAATCATAAAGATAGATCTATTGGGCCTAACGAACCCTATCCAAAGTACCGGATGCTTTAGTACTTCGATGTTGTTTTTATCATGTCCGAAGGATTTCCCGGAATGATAGGGGATATTCTTATATGCATCTTGTTAATGTCGGTTACCAGGTGTTCACCATATGAATGATTATTTTTCTCTCTATGTATGGGATGTATATTTATGAGAAATGGAAATGAAATTCTTGTGGTCTATTAAAATAATGGAAATGTTTGTAAAATGCAATGTTTGTAAAATGTATCATATAGAGGTCAAATACCTCGCGATGTAATCATATGTTATTGTATTCGTTCTTATGGATTAGGATGGGTCGTCTCATGTGGTAGCAGAGCGGTGGTCTTAGCGAACCAGGTCTCCATTAGTGTGTCTAACTGATAAGTCGTTAGGATGCATGATCATATACATAGCATTGTATATGTATATTTTATTTTCTAAAAGCTAAGGACAGAACTACGCGGATTATAAGGCACAGTTATGCAATATTCGCTGAAAATAAATACTGTGGTTATGTATTCGCTGAAATACCAAACTGCGGTTTGATCCGCTGACTTTCCACGGAGAGCCGAGCATCTCGCAGACCGCGGATATCACGGATACTATAAATAGGGAGCTTGGCCTCTCATTTATGGGTTGTTGATTCTCTGCCATTTGCCTAAGCCTTTGTAGATTTCACTTGTGACTTTGCCCAAGGACTTCTTACATTGAGTTAAGGTGAATCATGCTAATCGATAACGAAGACCGGGTCGGGGTGGTTGATCACTTGATAGTTAAAGTGAAAAACGATCATCGGGGCCCAAAATAATCATCGAACATCCCATCCTCCATTATAATATTATTGCACTCAATCCGTAATTAAGCAACATCATTAATTAAGGATTGATCAATTGGCGCCATCCGTGGGACACGTTTTACGAATTAAACTGAAAATTTTTGTTTTACGCTGTTAAACAATTAATTAGGCGGTTTAATTTCAATCGTGTTTTTGTTGCGATGATTTGCAGGTGCGTGTTTTCAAATTGGCAGTAAATAATGAATAACGTTGGCGATAATAGTGATAACATGGCCACTATGCGAATGAATGTCCAAAAAAGAGGAAAGAAGCGAAAATCTGCCAAAATGTATCATAATTGGCAATCAGCGCCAATTAGCTTTCCAAAAATGCAGAGCGACGATTTTTCTGAAATGCCGATAATAGTATCGTGTAAAATTGCGGACGCTAATATCACAGTGATGAAAGTTCATGTTGATAATGGTAGTAGCGTTGATATTATTTACGAACAATGTTTCGCTCAGTTGTCAGAGGATATTAAAGCAAATCTGCAAACGACTGCGGTTTCACTAACCGGTTTTGCAGGAGAATTTTTGCTACCAATCGGTGTCTTGTCGCTAAACATCGAGCTAGCCGATATAAATGATAATGCTTTAGCGCGACAAGCACGGCTAGATTTCTATGTTATGCGAGCTTCTTCTCGCTATAACATGTTGCTAGGAAGGACCGCTATAAGCAAATTTGGAATTGTACCGTCCACAATTCATGGCATGATTAAATTTCCAACATATAAAGGAATCGCTGCAATATGTTCAGCGAGCATAGTGCCTATTTGCGCGGCTGTCAATGTAAAAACCGCAGGTCAGAAACCTGAGGATACTGCGGATAAGGAGGATAGCATGGAAATAGTTAATCCTGCATATCCAGAACAGAAAATCAAAGTAGGTCGCAATCTTAGTGCGGATACTCGAAAGCAAATTGTGCAATTACTTGATGAATATATGGATGTTTTTGCCTGGTGCGAAAACGATATGACCGGTGTTCCGCGTCACATTGCGGAACACAAGCTAAATGTAAATCCAGCTCTAAAACCAGTAGTGCAAAAGCGAAGGGGTATGGCCCCAGATCGCGTCAAATGGTTGTGCGAAGAAGTCACAAAATTAGTCCGAGCTGGAATTTTGCGCGAAGTACAATATCCGTCATGGATCGCGAATCCAGTATTGGTGAAAAAACCAGATAATTCCTGGCGAATGTGTATTGACTACAAAGATCTGAATAAAGCGTGCACCAAAGATAATTATCCGCTGCCAGAAATTGATTTAAAGGTGGAATCTTTGCATGCATTTCCATATAAATGTTTTCTGGATGCGGCAAGAGGTTATCATCAAATCCCTATGGCGCAAGAGGACGCAGATAAAATCACGTTTCACACAGGCAAAGGCATATATTGTTATATAATGATGCCTTTTGGACTAATCAATGCGGGTGCGACATATCAGCGCTTGATTGACACCGCGTTTGATAAGCAAATAGGGCGTAATATTGAGGCCTATGTCGATGATTTATTCATCAAAAGTATAACACAAGAGCGAATCGTTGAAGATATGCGCAAAACATTTGATAAACTGCGTGAGATAAACATGAAGCTCAATCCGCTGAAATGCAGTTTCGGCGAAACTGAAGGAAAGTTTTTAGGATATCTTGTTACGGAACAAGGTATTCAAGCTAATCCAAAAAAGATCGCGGCTATCGAAAATATGACCGCGCCAAAGACGGTTAAGGAAGTGCAAAGTTTAACAGGCAAATTGGCCGCCCTAACGCGTTTTTTGTCTAAAGCTGCTGAGCGACAATTGCCATTTTTCAAAACTTTAAAAGGTTGCTTGAAGCAGAAGAATTTTGTTTGGACCGCTGAAGCAGATTCTGCATTTCAAGAGATGAAAAACCTGTTGAAAACTTTGCCTACACTAACAGCGCCAATTCATGGCGAAATTCTCTATCTATATATTTCAGTTGCAAATGAAGCGTTTGGCTCAGTCTTGATAGCGTAAAGGAATAAAATACAAAAGGCAGTGTATTTTGTTAGCAAAGCTCTTACGGGAAGCGAAATAAACTATGCGCCGATCGAAAAGTTTGTATATGCGCTCATTTTAACAACGCGAAGGCTACGTAGATATTTTCAGGGGCATCCAGTGCATGTGCTAACCAATCTGCCAATCAGGCAAGTCTTAACAAAACCGGAGATTTCCGGTAGACTCGCATTATGGGCAGTGGAGTTGGGTGCCTATCAAATATCCTACTTTCCGCGAAGTGCGGAAAAAGGTCAAGTTATGGCAGATTATCTCGCAGAGCTGTCTGGAGAGTTGGAAGTAATTAATGAGCGAACCGCGCTAAAACCAGCAGTTAATGAAACTTGGGAGTTATATACTGATGGTGCTTCTTGTGCGGAAGGTGCAGGTGCGGGTTTGGTTTTGGTAAGTTCTAACGGCGAAGAGCACACTTACGCACTGCGGTTTAATTTTGATGTGACAAACAATGAGGTAGAATATGAAGCATTGCTTGCAGGCTTAAATATCGCGCAAAAAATGAATATTGTTAAGTTGCGTGCATTTACAGATTCGCAACTAGTAGCGAATCAGTTTAGCGGATCTTTTGAAGCGCATGATCCTTCTATGCAGAAGTACTTGCAACTGCTAAAAGAAACTACTGCACGGTTCGAATACTTTAAACTCGCGCAAGTGCCTAGAAGTCAAAACAAAAAGGCAGATGCTTTGAGCAAATTAGCCGCTCTAACATTTTCGCATTTTCAAAAAAAAGTATGGGTTTAGGAATTGCCAAGTAAGTCAATTGATAGTGATTTAATGGTAGCATCTGTTACAGAGGCGCAGCCAAATTGGATGGAACCAATCCTGCAATATATTCGCAATGATATTTTGCCAGAGGATAGTCGCGAAGCTCGTTTAGTGCGAGAGCGAACGCCGATGTATCTCATACAAGATGATGTCTTATATCGCAAATCGTACTGCGGACCGATGATGCGGTGTGTTGGACCAATTGAGGCGGAAATGCTTGTTGAAGAAGTGCATAATAGTACTTGTGCGCTACATTCAGGATACAAGACTATTGCTGCGAAAATTATGCGGATGGGATACTTTTGGCCGTCCCTATACCGCGATGTGGCAAAAATTGTTAAACGCTGTAAAAGTTGCCAAAGGCATGCTCCACATAATCGAATGCCGCGGCATGATATGATCCCTGTTAATTCGCCATGGCCGTTTAGTAAATGGGCCATTGACATTGTGGGGCCATTTCCTGCAGGACCTGGCAATGTTAAATTCCTAATCGTTGCAATTGATTATTTTACTAAATGGGTTGAAGCGAAAGCGGTTCGCACAATCACTGGTGTGCAGGTGTGAAATTTTGTATGGGAATACATTGTGTGCAGATTTGGTATTTCGCGAGAATTGGTTAGCGATAATGGCGCACAAATAGCGAAAGATCCATTTAAGACGTGGTGCGCTGACTTAAACATAATACAAAAGTTCACGTCAGTAGCGCACCCGCAAGCTAATGGTTTATGCGAGGTAACAAATCGCGATATTGTAAACGGAATAAAAAAGAGGTTGTGCGAAAGGCGAACTGGTTGGGTAGATGAATTACCCAATGTCTTATGGGCACATCGTACAACTTTCAAAAAGAGTACAGGTGAAACACCATTTAGCCTGGTTTATGGCTCTGAGGCAGTAATCCCCGCTGAAATTTTAGTACCAACGCATGGAATCGCTAACTTTGATGAAGAAGCAAATGATGCTGCGTTGTGCGAAAATCTCAATTTTATAGAAGAGCGGAGATTAATAGCTGCTATCAGAGAAGCGAATAATAAACAGCAAATTGCTAAGTATTATAATAAAAGAGTGCGAGCTTTATCATTCGCTATAGGTGAATGGGTGTTGCGTAATAATGAGGCAAGCAGAGCAGAAAAGCTAGGCAAATTGAGTCCTAATTGGGAAGGCCCTTATCAAATTGTGGCAATTAATGCGGCAGGCTCATATAAGCTCGCGGACGTGGAAGGGCGAACTTTGCCTAATGCATGGCATGCTGTCCTTTTAAAGCGATATTATGCATAGTTTTGCGGAAATTAACAATTGTATATGTAAAAAATCGCGAAAATTATATTCAATACACATGGCTGAAATACTTATTAAGTGTCCTTGTTTTTAATTTTTTGCAAGTCTTGATCACGCTTGTTAAAATTTTAAGAATACTCACTTGTAAAAGTATGCGAAAGTTCTAATGCGAATAAATATGATATGTTTTGCAGTTAATTTCATATTTTTATATTCCGCATTGTTTATATAGCAAAGTGATGAAATTGCCCACTTTTGCACGCGAATTATTGTGAAAGGAATATTTTCTCCTAAATATTTGATCTTGCCAATATTTAGATGCTTCGCAATGCTGATTACAAACCTAAGGATCGTTACGACGGACTTAGAAGATTCATAACGTATAAGTATATACGCATACAAATTGTTTCGCGAAAGTACGCGCTTATTATGTGCACAATAATAAAGTGTTGGAAATTGCAAAGGACAAGTTTGTGTTATGAATATTGCTAAAATAAAAAGCGCTATATAAATATTGAGTACTCGCAAATAAAGATAAAACGCTGAAATTTTATTAACAAAACCGCAGAGATAGCTGCGTGCTATATTACATATCCCTAATCTAATTTTGACAAGTCAAGTGCTATGATGTCTTGAGCAGTAGCATCCTCTGCATAACTAATAGCAACGACTTTGTCAATAGGGATATCCGCTAACTTAGCTTCTGCAATAGCAGCTGCGTTCCGTGCATCTTCAAGAGCACAAATGCGGTCACTAATTGCGGAGGGAAGAGGGTTTGGTATGGTGCAAAGCGGTGCAATTTCATGCAAAAACTCTACCCTTTCGCGCAATTGCAAGGCAGATGCATAAGTTGTGAACTGCGCGTTCACGAGTGCTGAATTAAGCACCTTTTTCGAAAACTCCGGTAAGTGTTGGCGGAGTAGAGAAAATTCATGCTTTGCAGCAGCCGCTTTAGCCAGAGCATTATCCCGCTCTGTGGTGAGCTGAAACTTGAGTGAGGAAATAGAAGATTCCAGTTTCTTCTCATTTTCAGCAGCGGCTGAAACTTGAGATTGCAAATCCTCTGCGGTAGTCTTCGCCGCAGTAAGTTGATAAGCTAAGTCAACAGCGCGCTTCTCGCTATTTTCAGCTCTGATCCGCTCAGAGTTATATTTTTGCTGCTCAGTGTCGAGGATGTCGAAGAATTTTTCTTCGCGCAAAATCATATCATATGCCGAGTTAAATCACATGTAAAAGTTTTGTACAAAACTATTATGTGCATCAACGGCAGAGCGTTTGGTGAATTCACGACGAAGTTCGCTCGGAATTGCAAGCTTCATTTGTTCACACTGATCTGCAGCAGCGCAGGGAGAAGCGTAAGTATATCCCGATAACCCATCAATTCGCACTCCATATGAATCAGGAGGAGTGCGAAGAAGCTCTGTGATATGCGCCACAGTGTTCGGGCTGGGAAACAAAGGATTGAAGGATGCGCCTTCTGCAAACAAAAAAAGAAACGCGGATTATAATCATAACAATAAATATTTCAGATAAAGGTATGAGATCATGGTTATTAGATTTATACCTGTTTGTTGTTCTCCTTCATAATCCGCTGATATCGGATTATCGAAAAGGGGAGAACTTTGTTTGGCCCTCTTGCTTTGCGTAGAAGGTGGGTTTTCGAGCGGTCGTTTACCAGTACTTGACTGGGACGGTGGTGACTTTGCCGTCAAATCCACAAGAGGAATGTCAGGCTTCTCTTGTTTAATTTGACGGCCGGATAATACTGACTTTGCCTCTGGGCTTACGAGTAGCTTGTTAATTAGCGTTTTTGGGTCCACCTTTCGATCAACTTCATCCATCTTCATGATTAATGATTGAAGGTTGTGATTGCCGACTTGATAATGTTTCAAAGAGAACAAATGAATTGAGAATAAGCGAAAGAAAGTGAGAATAGCGAGGGTAAGTGTGACGTTGGTGATTGTGAACCACAATATATATAGGCGAATGCAAGGGGTAATCAAGTGTTTTAATTATCCGTTGTAAAAAACTCAAACGGTAATATTTGAGTTAGCAGGAAACAACGGTAACTTTTACAACGGTAACTATACTAACACGACATTAATTAAAGCGGAAAATAACTGCGAACATTGCGAATTTTAGAGTTTATCATGATGCATTTGCTTCGCGAAAATACATCATAAAAAACTGGGGGGACTTGATCATATACATAGCATTGTATATGTATATTTTATTTTCTAAAAGCTAAGGACAGAACTACGCGGATTATAAAGCACAGTTATGCAATATTCGCTGAAAATAAATACTGTGGTTATATATTCGCTGAAATACCAAACTGTGGTTTGATCCGCTGACTTTCCGCGGAGAGCCGAGCATCTCGTAAATCGCGGATATCACGGATACTATAAATAGGGAGCTTGGCCTCTCATTTATGGGTTGTTGATTCTCTGCCATTTTCCTAAGCCTTTGTAGATTTCACTTGTGACTTTGCCCAAGGACTTCTTACATTGAGTTAAGGTGAATCATGCTAATCAATAATGAAGACCGGGTCGGGGTGGTTGATCACTTGATAGTTAAAGTGAAAAACGATCATCGGGGCCCAAAATAATCATCAAACATCCCATCCTCCATTATAATCTTATTGCACTCAATCTGTAATTAAGCAACATCATTAATTAAGGATTGATCAATGCATTAGCGAGTCTGGACTTCGACCGTGTCTGCATGTCAAAAGTTTTGCTTATCATTTCTAGTCGAAAATCATCTGCTTATCATCATTCGGAAATTACATGCTTATCATTATTAGTCTGGACACATCTTGCTACATTAATTGCATGAGTAGTGTATAGACAAAATTCATATCTTAGCGTATCTGCTAAATCATATCTTATCATATCTGTTACTTTAAACTTTGCCTGATATATTCCGTAAATTCCTCCGTAATCTACGAAATCTTTTGATCTATATATATAGATATCCTCTGTAAATAGAATACCACTCGCTAAGCCGGAAATTCATTTTTTTATCGAAAAATCCTTTATTCAATCGTACAAAATGGAATTCATCATTAATTCAAGTTCCTTGGATTCCGAAATGGAATCCCACTTAAGCTCTGAAAGCAGTGTGACCGGATATATCAACCAATCAGCCATCATCTATTCTGGATAAATTGGGGATGGGTTCGTAGCCTCCTCAATCATTGGAGACAAGAAGAAGGTGATCCCTTCCATCCACCCCATTGCCCTCTTGATGAAGAACTTGAAGCACTTACCGGTGAACCAATCTGAAACACCATTTTCTCTCTTATTTCCAGAGTATCTCATCACGATTATATACTACATCAAATTCTAGATTTTATTTATCCGCTCGTCCGAACCGACAATCATCCCGGTGGAATAGAAGAAGTCGACGAGCTTCGCGCTCGGGTAGTGGCTTTGGAGAATATGGTGCAAAGATTACAAACACCAGCAGCAGCACCAGCAGCATAACCAGTACCACCATCATCAACGCCAACAGTACCATTACCACCTCCAACCACAACCGTGTCGTAAACCTCAACTTCACAATCTGTCCCACGAGCATCAACGTGATACGCACCATAGATACCAAGGAGTACCAACAACAATAACTGACGAAGTATTAATTCATAACTTCATTGGAGAAACATTCCGCGACGATTATACAATCTCTAAAGTCTTAGAGATTATCTAATCTAGCCCTAATCATAAAACAGTTAAGCGAACCAAAAGGATAGAAGAAAGAGTGGAAACCCTGACAAATATGGTGTGTGGTTAACAAGCTAAACTTGTTTTACCAACAAAATCAACAGTACCGTTAGCGTCACCAGCATCAGAATCAACAACACCTATAACATCACAAACTCCGTCAGTTCAAGAATCACTGTGGACATCATTACGAATCAATAACGCGTATATTTTATCAACGAGTTATTAAGAATTAACTCATTCCCTCTGAAGAAATTATATGTATATTATATATATATATATATATATATATATATATATATATATATATATATATATATATATATATATATATATATATATATATATATATATATATATATATATATATATATATATATATATATGTATATATATATATTTTGAAATAAAAATAAATATTTCCGTGCTAAGCTATTGTGTGTGAATCTTAACAACTCGGTTAATTCATATTACAAATATGCAATAATGTACGTCCTTCGCCGCAACTTAACCATCGTTAACTACAATCTCTGTCTCAATTCAAAAAATTCCAATTCATAATAAATCAAGTATATATTTGATTTTACACTTTCATCATCGATGTACCTGAAACTTTTCAGATAACATCATTCGTACTTTGCGAAGTTCACAAGAATTTAACGAAAACCAACATCACGCCTCAACAAATAACGAAGTCTTTAAGGGATTATTCAATTCTAGTTCCAACCGTATATCGAATGAGTTTAATTTAGTATTAACTCATTAAAATCTATGTTACATTTGAAGAGAATATATACATATATATTTTCATAAAGACTGTAATAAAAAAAATTCTTTTGTACACAATATTAATTGTGAAATTTTTTTTAACGGGTAGGTAATACCCGATAGATATATAAATTCACAATTAATATGTTACATTCTTCGAATCTGATTAAGCAAATTATCAACTATACTTCCTACTTTCACAATAATATACATTCTTGCATAGAAATCAAAACAACCATACTCATTTAAACTCAATTACATATTCTGATTTTGAAACCTCAGAATTCAATTCGAGATATAACCGGTACCATCACTTTTAGATTCCTACATCTTTCAGAGCTATACTTTGACTTCAAAACTGTGTTAGAACATCAAATGTATATTAACGATTACAATCTGTGTTCAAACCCTTTGAAAAATTTCTGAAGACATTTCAAATAATGAGCAATCAAGATGATGATCCAACCACATATTACTCACAGTTATGTACTTAAAAAGCTCTCGAAACCAAAGTCATAATTCAACACATATATGTGTCAGATCCTTTGGCATTTATTAGGAAAAATAACTTTGCAATTCCTTTTCAAAGTAGCAAATTCTATCACAGCTCCAGCAAGACAACTTCGATTTTTCATTCGGAGTAGCCTTATCATAATCTTGATATATATGATTACCCTTTTGTTACCAGAGAACCTTTCATGTTCCACCACATTAGCAATAAACTTATTCACAAATTCACTGATCTTTGATCTTTCGAAGAATCATTATACTTACCGAAACCCCATCATTTAATCATTCGCATCTTGTAATGAGAATTTCCATACGAATCATCGGGAATTAGCAATCAGTATTTTGAAATCCCGCAGCATGTCTACACCAACAGTTATATGTGTATATATAACGTCTATCTTCTGGACTTAATTTGAATGTGAAGTTTCTGAAAAACACTCCGAACTACGAATTGGTTCTCCGAAAATGGAAAAATGCTGATGAAACAGCAAGAACTATAAACGACTTTAACAGTAAAAGTTTGATGATAATAAATAAGTGTGCTGGCAAAGCGCAGAAAAAGAGAAGTCTTGGAACTAGAAACCGGATTGAGCAAAGTATGAAGGAGGCTGTGGACAAATCACAAAGACTGAACCTGACTTCAAGGAATTCAAATGATTCAGTACCTGCTGAAGTCATTAACGAATACCTTGCTCCTGACTCTAAACCCCTGCGAACAATATTCTTCATCATCCTCTGATATTAGAAATTCTAAGATATCATCGTATCTTTCATTATCAATATCCTCCATATTTCTGAAGATATTTTCATAATTATTCTTATCTGAAATCATTTACCTCTTCACGCTATCTGTATTACATCATAAAAGAAACTATTTTTGTTTCTAAATTTTGAAACATTCGAGTTTAACAAAGGAATACTTTTGAAGTAGTGTTGGGAGCTGAAGCATGAGTTAGTATAATATAATGACACTTGATCAACGTGATTATATTACAGTAAGTCATGCTGAGTTTTTAAATGGCACATGATGATTCATGTGACGACCCGGAAATTTCAGACCAAATTTAAACTTAATTCTTATTTGATTTCGACATGATAAGCAAAGTCTGTAAAGTTGAGTCTCAAAAATTTTGAACTATTTTTATGAATCCATTTGACCTTTGACTTTTCCCGACGACTCACAATACAATTACTTGTAAATAGATATGTATATAATTATATATATATATATATATATATATATATATATATATATATATATATATATATATATATATATATATATATATATATATATATATATATATGTAAATAATAAAATGAAATATTATATATTGTAATTCTTAGAATTAATTATGTAAATTATAATAATATATAATAAATATTATTTAGAAAGTATATATACATATAAATAAAGTGTATAGAATATATATTTATTGATTTCGAAGTTATTTAGTAAACAACAGTAACGCTCAATTGTCATTCAATTGATAGTAAACGAGTTAAAAAGGAACTTATGTGATTTTAAAATAAACGATGATCCGAAAATGAGTTTTATAAATTATAGGCTTATTAAAAATATAATAAATAATGAAACACACCAACTAGGTATGATGTCAAGAATTTTAAAAGGTTTAAAACAATATATATATATATATATATATATATATATATATATATATATATATATATATATATATATATATATATATATATATATATATATATATATATATATATAATTTTTATAAATATAAAATTAACCAATCATTGAATCATATTAAACTAAAATACATTGGGTTTTAGATAACAGATAAAAATTAAATACCAACCCGTGACTACACATTTAATACTCGAGTTTATTTAATTATTACACCGTGTTATATCTATACCCGTGATTAACCAGTAAAACACCCGTGACCTTATCTAATCTATCTATATTATTGCCCTTTCCAGATTCATTTTATCAAACACCAAATTTTTCTCTCAAGAACACCCACTACTATTCATCATCATCATCAATCTTTTATCACTCAAAGAACACCTTAAAAACTTGATGGATCATAAAATCGTTTATATATTTGGATTCCTCTCGAAGAGCTCTACACATCCATACCAACAATTTCATGATTTGTGTAAGTTTTAAAAACTCAAATTTTTGGGTTTTCATATTTTTGTTACATATTAGGGTAGATATAGTGTCTATTGCTCAAGTCTATATGATTATACATGATTGTATGTGTTATATTGCTCGTTTGATGTGTTTATGTTTAATCCCGAATTTGTTTTGTGTGGTTACAGAAACTTGGTTTTCTTGAATGTTAAATATTACGATATAATTAAAATCCTCTCGAAAAGTTAATAATTTTAGGCTTTAGATTCGCGTATTTTCATTACCGTATGCTTAAGATATGATTGATTGAAGTTTTTGTGATGAATATGTGATTATGTCGAATTCTGGAAAAATGGATATAGAATTGAATTTTAAACTGATCATAATTGTGTAGAGGATTTAAAAACACTCAAGTTAGACTAGGATATCATGCTATTTGGATTTGTAATACTCCCGTTATGCTTAATTGATCGTATATGAAAAACTGATTTGCTCAGTATTATAAAATTGACTTTTAAATTTATTTGAAGTATGATAGTGATTTAGGACTTTGAATATCTGAAAATTTTATATGTTTTATTTAACGTTTCATCTAGGCCTTGCATCATTTGGATTTGTGAAGCTTGAGTAATGTGCGTGTCGAAATGGTAACCTGCATTCTGTCCAAATCTGTAACGTATGCACCTATAGTTTTATAGTAAGAGTTATACACCTTTTGAGACCTTGGCCTTCTGGATTATCGAACGTTGTATGTTATGTGATAAATGTCTAGTTTATTGAAACCTATGAAACCAGATTCATTGTGCATACTAAGGCCCTAGATTTGGTAACTTCTGAATTGAGCTGAAACAGAATGTCCAATTTGATTGAATAAACTGTACCAATTGGCTAAACAAAAGTTTCTTATTTTTAGATATGTGGTAATTTGACTTATCCTTGAACTAGGACCACTGACCTAGCTTGATTTTCATGTCCCTAGCTCCGGTTATAGCCATTACGAGATTGGTGCGCAGTCAGAAACTGATTTAGCGAACCATAAAGGTACCTCTTCTGAAACCCGACTTGTAGACATTGTATGAGGCCCTGGCTGGACTTTTTGGAATCGATTTTGAGTCTACTTTTGATCTAGAGTTTTCCATATTACCATGTTTTATGTGTTATGAATTATGTCCGTTGTTTGTATGACGCGCGTGAAAATTTATGACAATACGTGTTAACTACAAACTAAATAGGCCAATATGTTTAATTAACTTAAGTTCTGGAAAATGTGGATTTTATATTTGAAAAGTTCATGATTAGTAGTTAAGTTTTCATATCAGTGTTGTATCTTAAAAGTTTCTAGATTTTGAGATAATTGCATGCGAAAATGGACACCCGAACTTGGACCGTCCATTTGGACACTTGACCCGTTTGAGTCTAAAAATGTCAAAATGGATAACGGTCAGCGTAAACAAATCCTATATGTTGATTTAAGTATGCCTGCAAGTTTTGGTGCTTTAAAAATGAGTTTTGGGTCTATTTTGGTTTAAAGAGAGATTTATGACCTATTCGAGTCAAACGTGAATAAATTGACCCATATGCATAATTTTGGAAAACGAAAGTCACCAACACATCTAAAATGTCATTTTTGAGCTGTGATACAAATTTGGTTAACTCAGGTCAGTCGGATTCAAATTTGGATCGTTAACCGAAAGTTTTAGCATTTTTAACAAAAGTGTCAAAAATGACTCTCGAGCCTACTTTGCGGACTCATAAGTTGAAATTGGTTAAGTTTGGATAAAAACCATTAATTGATATTGAAAGTATTTACGACAAGCTTTAAAACAATATGTTATATGTATGATTTTGTCGAGACTAAACTGGTCTAAAACGAGTACGAAAATGGAACATCAGGGCTGATCCAATGCTGTTAACAACAGCAAAACTCAGCATTTAGTGTTTTGAAGGACTGTTTTCGCGAGGTCATAACTTTCAAACTGTAACTTCGTCTTTGTCAAATAAACTGTCTATAGAAAGGTAGGATGACATACTTTCCAACGGTCATGACCCAAAGTATTATATCAGATTTGGTGGGACCCGAAATCAGCTGTAAAGTTACAACATATACATATATGTAAATAATATTGTTTTTACTAAATAAAAATGTATAACTTAAGTTTGACCTATGTTTGACTATTTGACCAACTTGAGTAATATTATGAGATTGTTGACTGGTGTTGACTATGTTGACTGTGTTTGACTTGCGTTTGACTTACATTTGACTTACTTTGACTTTTGTTGACTTTTGCTAAATTTTGCTAAATTTATGAGTAGGACTTGAGCAATAAGACTATACGAACCCTATAGACCGACCTAGCTAATTAGACACTTATTGACCAACATATGTTCTCTAGGTTGGGGTCTAAGGTTACTTGCATTCCAATTTTTGGTCACATCTCTGTGATTTATTTCTGAAGTTGTCAGGTGAGTTTCATTTGCCTTTTTACCCTTTATATTTTTGGGCTGAGAATACATGCGCAATTTTTATAAATGATTTACAAAATAGACACAAGTACGTGAAACTATATTCTATGGTTGAATTATCGAAATCGAATATGACCCTTTTTATTTAGTCTGGTAATCTAAGAATTAGGGAATAGACACCCTAATTGACGCGAATCCTAAAGATAGATCTACCGGGCCCAACAAGCCCCATCCAAAGTACCGGATTCTTTAGTACTTCGAAATTTATATCATGTCCGAAGGAGGATCCCGGAATGATGGGGATATTCTATATGCATATTGTTAATGTCGGTTACCAGGTGTTCAATCTATATGAATGATATTTTTGTCTCTATGCATGGGACGTTTATTTATGAGAATTGGAAATATGAAATCTTGTGGTCTATTAAAATTATGAAATGTTTGTTTATGATAAACTAATGAACTCACCAACCTTTTGGTTGACACTTTAAAGCATGTTTATTCTCAGGTATGAAAGAAATCTTCCGCTGTGCTTTTGCTCATCTTAGAGATATTAATTGGAGTCATTCATGACATATTTCAAAAGACGTTGCATTCGAGTCGTTGAGTTCATCAAGATTATTATTAAGTCAATTATAGTAAGATATATTATGAAATGGTATGCATGTCGTAAACCGTAGATGTAATGAAAGATTGTCTTTTCAAAAATGAATGCAATGTTTGTAAAATGTATTATATAGAGGTCAAGTACCTCGCGATGTAATCAACTATTGTGAATCGTTCATAATCGATGTGGACTTTGTCCGGATGGATTAGGACGGGTCCTTTCAATTCACAGATCATAACATCATCATGTGCCATGTTATACGACTCATGTATTCTAGTTAATCTCTAAAAATATCAAGAAAATATTTTCTTGATGATTCGATCTTTTCCGAGGTATTCTGATAATTTGACAAATCAAGATCGTGCCATTACGATTTCCTTCTTAGAACATTAACAATGTTTATTCCAAAATTTTTATCTGCGAATTATGGACCATTATAAGCGGTACTTACTAGCAAGAAGAAGAAACGAAAGGATAAAACTCTGAAGTAGAAATTAGGATATAAATCGCAGCAAATAAAAGAGAGCATTAATTGGAGATGACAATGATTATAGAAGACAGAAGCAAGGACATCGAAATATAAGGGAAGATATAAAACCCAACAACAACCCAGAAATTACAAACCATATATATCGATGCATATAGCAATATAAAGACACGGGAGAACTAAAAACACTATAAAACCAAGAATCAGAACTGGCGGCAGATGAAAAAGAAGAATGACAGATATGAAAGTTAGGAGTATATCAAGAATCAGAACTGGATGGAGCATATTAGCGAATGCTATAAAGTATGAATTGAGGGAGAAAGAATAAAAGGTGTAAGTTGTGGAAATAAGAAAACGAAGGGGGTGGATATATAGTAAAATATCTGACAGAGCAATCAAAACAGATTATCGCATTTAATCAAGCGGATCCTAACTTCCTTATTACCAAAGAACCAAACCTTAGTACGAAGATTTTCTCTAAATTCCTTGAATTTCAGAAATCAGCCGTGACTATGTCATTGGTTAAAAAGAACGTGCATTTACTCATTTCATTCTTTTGTGATAACTTCACTCATACTCTTCACAAAAATCAAATTGATTTATCTATATTACTTGATGATAATAAAACTCTAATTTTTAACTCGTATAGGTCATGAAAACATACTTATTGTCAGCCATGACCATCCCATTCAAATTTCGGGACGAAATTCCTTTAACGGGTAGGTACTGTGACAACCCGGAAATTTCCAACCAAATTTAAACTTTATCTTTATATTATTCTGACACGATAAGCAAAGTTTGTTAAGTTAAATCTCAAGAATTTTAAACTGTGTTCATACATTCATTATAACCTCGACCAAATTCTGACAATTCACGAACCGTTATATATAAATAGATATGTATATATATGTATATATATATATATATTATAACTTGAGAATATTAATAAAGTATTAAACGTATAATACTTTAAACAAACGTATTTGTTTCAATATGTTTATCGATGGAATTAGAAGATAATATCAAATGATTGAATTATCATATACATTGTAATATGATTACGGGTCTATGTTATGAGGTCCACTGTGATTTAAGGAATCTATTCTTTTTGACAACATTCGGAAAATGGTAAAGTGATTTATAAGTAAGAACAAATGTGTTAATTAACAGAAACTAGACAAGGGTTACTGGAGTTTCCTGTTCAATTTCCTATATAGGTGTTAACTAGTTAACTTTCATATTATTTAGGGTGAAAGTTAAATTTGGGAATATAGATAACTTAGGAAATAAATATCGAAAATTTAAGTAACTCGACATTTTTCATTAAGATGATTTCATACGTTTATTTAACCTTTGGACTTTATCCCATGCTTTACCAACAGACTGTAATTTAAAGACTTGAAACCTATTATGAATATATATGATTCTACTTTTCTAAAACGTTTTATGATATAACGATTTCCATTATTCTAACCTTTAAATAAGATAATTCTTAAATATATTTAGTTTTGGAAAACAAAATTATCATATTTATTTGATTTAGTTTCAAACGTACAAAAACGTTTTCAGTTTAAAAAGAACTTTATTATTAAAACGTATATAACTTTTATAAATATCTAGAACCACTTTTGACAACTCATTACTTAACTAGTATAATAAAGATAACGATATTTATATTTTATTAAATATATATAACGATTTAAATTAATATTATATATATTTATACGCGTATTATACGTACATAGTTTTATACTTTTACTATACTTAAACTTTACCTGTACTTTATTTTTACTTTACTTTAACTTTAATAATTCACTAATTCATACTTTAATAATTTACTTTAATAATTCATACTTTAATAATTCACTTTAATAATTCATGCTTTAATAATTCACTTTAATAATTCATACTTTAATAATTCAAAAATCTATTATAAATAGAATTCAATAGGTTTCATTATTTCATAGAAACTTGAAAATATTTTCTCTAAACTCTCTTAATCAATTTACATATATATATTTACTCTGCATTATTTCAAAATATTATTAGTATACATAAAATATTACGACGGAGTGCTGTCCGAGTGATTTTGAAAATATTTTTCGAGCGGGATAGAGCTAAGAAAATTATGGGTTATAGCTATGGAGGTTATGGGTATGGTTCGGGAGTATTGCTCGTAAGTCAAACTAGTGTTTATCATCTCTGTTGCGTCTACGTACTTTTTCTGCAATATTGAATCTCAATATTGATACGTGAGTACTCATAATTTAATTTTTATATATTAATAGTGTATCTCTGACTAGTGCTCGAGAATATAGGATTATGCATGCTTGTACTTTTGATATTGCCATTAGATAGGATATGTTGAATCCTGAATTAGTTACATATGCGGTTGAGATAAGGTATAAGATATGCATGTCGTTGGAAAGCTAGCGAAAAATTAAGAACTTTTCATTTAGATATCGAATGGTTTCGATGAACGGATTTGAAGTTATAGTCAATTGATTTTTTGTATTATTATTAAAAATGATTATTATTATCGTCGTTATTATCGTCGTTCTAGTTTTATATATTATTATTATTATTATTATTATCATTATCAATAAAAGGAACTATCATTAAAAAGTGTTATTTTTATTATTATTCCTATCGTTATTATCGTTAAAGTTATAATTAGTGCTATTATTATTATTATCTAATTATTATTATTATTATCATTAAAATAGTTATTAGTATTATTGTTAATAATATCATAGTAATTATCACTATTAGTATTATTGTAATTAAAACTAATATTAGTAACACCTAATTATTTTGATTACTATTATTATCATTATTATGAACACCATATAAAAGATGATTAAAAGCTATTAAACGAAACGATTAGGAAATAATGAGTATGAGTATCATGATGAAATTAAAATATTATAAGATATTGATTTAGATAAAATTATCGTTCTTATTATTTTTATCATTACTATTATTATTAAAAGTATCGTTAGTATTAAAAACTATCATTTTAACAAAAATTATCATTTTAATAGAAATGTCATTGTTATTATAAAATATCATTATTATTATCATTTTAAATAGAATTATTATTTTAAAGTTAATATTAAAAAGTATCGTAAATATTAAAGTTATCATAATTAGAATTATCATTTTATCATAATGTCATTTTTAGTAATTATAAATATTGATATTAATAGAATAATAATAATTATTATTACAAAATAATATAACTTTTACTTACTATTATTATAGATATTATTTTATCAAATAAATATGTGATACAAACATATTTTACTACGTGTAATAAAATTACTTTAATAATACCTATCATATTATCTTTATGATATTAAATGAACTCTATAAATTTTATTACTTAATATATATAAAAGTATATTTTATTATATAAATTTTAATATAAAATTTTATTTATTAATAAATGAATTATATTATTTACTCTAATAAATCTTTTAAAAATATTTAAAAATATAAAACGACGATATTTAAAATATATATTAATCATGTATAGATTTTGGAAATTATTTTGAGTCAAATTGACTTTTGTTGACCTTTACATATTATTCTCGAGCATTAGGATTGTGATACACTATGACTTGACCTAATTTGTTAGACAAATATTGACCAACACATAAATATATATATAATTAATTTAGGTTCATAAATCCGAGGCCAACCTTGCACTTGTTCAATAACGTTATATGTATTTTTTCTACGATATACATTATGGTGAGTTTCATTTGCCCTTTTACCCTTTATATTTTTGGGCAGAGAATACATGCGCAATTTTTAAAAATGTTTTACGAAATAGACACAAGTAATTGAAACTACATTATATGGGTGAATGATCGAAGCCGAATATGGCCCTTTTGCTTGGTAACCTAAGAATTAGTAAACCGATCTACTAATTGACGTAAATCCTAAAGATAGATCTATTGGGCCTAACGAACCCCATCCAAAGTACCAGATGCTTTAGTACTTCGATGTTGTTTTTATCATGTCCGAAGGATTTCCCGGGATGATAGGGGATATTCTTATATGCATCTTGTTAATTTCGGTTACCAGGTGTTCACCATATGAATGATTATTTTTCTCTCTATGTATGGGACGTATATTTAGGAGAAATGGAAATGAAATTCTTGTGGTCTATTAAAATGATGGAAATGAATGATTATGATAAACTAATAAACTCACCAACCTTTTGGTTGACACTTTAAAGCATGTTTATTCTCAGGTATTAAAGAAATCTTCCGTTGTGCATTAGCTCATTTTACAGATATTACTTGGAATCATTCATGGAATATTTCAAAAGACGTTGCATTCAAGTCGTTGAGTTCAGTAAATATTATGATTAAGTAAATGACAGATTAGATCATTTATAGATGGATATTACGAAATGGTATGCATGCCTGTCAACTTTTGATGTAATGAAATATTGTCTTTTAAAATGAATGCAATGTTTGTAAAATGTATCATATAGAGGTCAAATACCTCGCAATGCAAGTCACGAGAGAGATTAATATGGCTAGAGCAATTCTTCCAGAATCAACAACCTAAAATGAGAGGCCAAGCTCCCTATTTATAGGTTCAGGAGTTACGCAGAAGTAAGATGTGCGGGCACTTAGGCATTCCACACAAACACTGCGAGAATCCTTCGCACTCTTTAATATTCTGCGTAATCCTACCGCGTTCATTTGAGCTTTACCGCGGTTTCAGTGTCATGTGCTTTTGCCTTTAAATGCCTTTCCGCATTAAAAATATACATATACATATGTATGTATATGATCACCGACGAAGTAAAAATCTGTGAAAGTGAGTTATAGTCCCACTTTTTAAATCTAACATTTTTGGGATGAGAATACATGCAGTTTTATAAATGTTTTACAAAATAGACACAAGTACATGAAACTACATTCTATGGTTGAATTATTAAACCGAATATGCCCCTTTTTAGTCTAGTAATCTAAGAATTAGGGAACAGACACCCTAATTGATGCGAATCCTAAAGATAGATCTATTGGGTTCAACAAACCCCATCCAAAGTATCGGATTCTTTAGTACTTCAAATTTATCATGTTCGAAGGGAGTCCCGGAATGATAGGGGATATTCTATATGCATCTTGTTAAGGTCGGTTACCAGGTGTTCACCATATGAATGATTTTTATCTCTATGTATGGGATGTATATTGAAATATGAAAACTTGTGGTCTATTATTACTATTTGATAAATATATAGGTTAAACATATAACTCACCAACATTTTTGTTGACGTTTAAAGCATGTTTATTCTCAGGTAATTATTAAGAGCTTCCGCTGTTGCATGCTAAAATATGGACAAGATTTGGTGTCAGCATGCTTGTATAATATTGTTTAAAGCTGCATTCGAGATTTATTTTGTTGTAACATATTAATATTGTAAACCAATATGTATTGGTAGTGTGTAAGTGTGATATTTTTAGATTATCAATTCTGGATAATCTAGGTGGTGTCCTTTTAACCTTGTTGATAAAATAAAGGTTATGGTTTGTTTTTAAAAACGAATGCAGTCTTTGAAAAACGTCTCATATAGAGGTCAAAACCTCGCAACGAAATCAATTAATATGGAACGTTTATAATCAATATGAATGGGACATTTCAAAAAATACCAATCAGCCCATCCAACCTAATCAGGACTTAATAATAAACCCTACCAAGCAAGATGCTTCGGCATCTAAGGAAGTAAAGTCTTCCTCTGCAGTAAAGTCTGCGATGACTCAATCGATTGAGGAAACTCAATCATTGAAGTCCAGAACGACCGAAGGGGATCCGAAAAATCTTGAAAAGGCACCCTGCGTATTGGCAAGAAATCCTCTTGCGCCTCAACGTACAACAGGGTCTGGAAGTCCGAATTATATTGATGAGGGAGATCTGCCGCGTCCCATGGAAACGAATCAACCTGAAAATCCTTCGAGATATTTATTAGACTTCCAGCAGACTGTTCCTTTGGTTCAAGAAATTGACCCATTAGTTCAAACCACTTCTCTTTCGGATTCTGAATCTCAAAGTCTGGAGGATGAGTCTTTAACTGAAGGAGATGTGCCACCTCATGGTATATCAGTGACTTCAGGAGTCAGAGATAGTAATATCTCTGCGAGAGCTAAATCAATGGGTAGTTCTGCTACTCTGTCAGAATCCCATGAGACTAAATTCATGGAGGTGGGTGATTCGAAAGAATCTTCGCTGGCGACAACTCCGGTTGTTGCCCAACCTCCACCAGAAGGGGATATCACGAATCTGACTAGTAGTATGTATCGCCCTACATATAAGAATAATACCGCACGCTTATCCTCACCAGCCCTCACGACAACTCAAATAATTTCACCGACATCACCTTCAACAGTTGCTGCTGATGCTGATGATCTTCATGATTACACTGTTATTTCACCAACTTGATCACCTTCTCGTATTTCAAACAAATATGGATTCAAATATCTCTATGACAATGAGGTGGAGGAGCTATATCTTACTGAATTTGCTAACCGAACTGATCTTGATGAAGTTCGGGATACTATGATGATTTATCTTGAGCAAGCAATAGTAGTTTAACCTTTATCTCCTTGTAAGTCACCTGGACCAGTTCATATGCCTGACCATGATGATTTCAATCCCGATAATCATCATGAAGGGGAGAATAGACATGGTTATGGGTCCAGTGGTTTTCAACGATCAACTTATGAAGCTGGTTCCTCTAGTCAACATTGGGATCACGATGTAGATGAAATATCTTATTCTGAAAGTGATGAAATTGAGGAGATTCAATGTGACAGTTTTCTAGATGAATCGGTAGTTCAGAGAGAAGGTGACTCAGGGATGTTAATGATTATGGATTCAGCTGATCAAACAGAGAATAAGTCAGCTCCAGAGGATAATCGAAATTTTGACAACATTGAAATATTTTGAGGAGGTCTAGTGTTGCTAATGAATTTAATGAACATCAATTCGTCAACATGACATTTCCAACCGATGAATTTAGGATACATTTTGAGAAAAGAGATTTTCTCAAATCGCAAAGAAGATACTACGACTCCTTCTGATCTTAATGTTCAATTTCAAACTGCAGAAATTGTCCTGGAACGTGACGCTGATTATCAACTTGATGAGGATGAAGAGAAGCTGATTCTTCATTCATCATTCATAGAACAACAAGCTTACAAGATTTATGGTGACTCTGATCTTGTCCTTGATGCCTCAATGAGTGTTCTGGGTACATGGAAATATTATAAGAAACCGGAATATCTTAAAGCTTATCTGAATGTTCGCGATAAATTTAAATTGAAGAATGAAGAGAAACTTCAAGAACAGCGGAATTCAGAAATCAAAAGCATTAACAAGATTTTGATGATTAACAACGATGGAGTGAAGATGCCACTATTTTATGTGACAAGAACGGATGATGAGGTCTATCAGTTCTCTGAAGCGGATTTTGATAGATTAAAGATGGACGACATTATCTACATTTACAATTACTTGATAGATCTGAATGAATCTACGAGAATTTATCATGCTACTGTGATGAAGGCATTCTACAGATTTATTCTTGACTCAATGAGATGGATGTCTATTCACGACTTTCAGATGGGGTTGGAATCTAGACACAAAAAGCTCGGAATCAAACCGCCAAAACAAATGATTGAAGAGCTAAAATATATGTCCTTACTTGAAGTAAGTGACTGTCCATATGGGTTTGTGTTTGTGAATTCTCACTACACAAAGGTTTTCATTAGGGTTCCAGACTTCAGAAGATACTCAGATGAAACGTTGATGTATGCTTTCAAATACTTGAGATGGAGACTGATCAACAAATGCTATACATCTGAAGATAATGAAATTGTCAAATACATTCTCACGATATTGAAGAGTTGTCTCAAAACAATAGTGAACATAAGAAGATATGAGAGTCTCAAAGGATTAAAATCCAAAGTTGACTTCAGAGGAACAAATTCCTATAGATATCTCAATAGGATTACATTGTAATTTTCACATTTAACACTAAGGGGGAGATTGTTAGGACCAGGAAGTATGTATAGTGTTAATGTGAAATAAGCCTAATTGAAGGTTCCTTAGAAGAGGGCTATATAAGGAACCTAAGTAGCCTAACTAGATAGCCATTGTATTGTAACTGAGTTCTAGAAGCTGTGGAATGTAATTTTATCGATTCTCTCTAATACTGAATCTGTTCTTCACTTACCGAGTCTCACTCTAACTCATCACATCTTCTAATCTCACCATGATTTGACCTATCAACCGGGCATGTGACATGCTCGTTTTGTTTTAAGGTATTATTATTATTATTATTATTATTATTATTATTATTATTATTATTATTATTATTATTATTATTATTATTATTATTATTATTATTATTATTATTATTATTATTATTATCATTATTTTAGTATTAATATAATTATTATTTTAACAAACAAATGATATTTATATAAAAATATAATTAATACATATAACATAACTATATTGATGCTTTTTTATAAATATTAAGTATTTATTTAAAATATATAAAATAAATATAGTTAATTAATTATAGAAACATATAATTTATTAATATAACAATTATATCACTAATAATAATATATAAGTTTATTCGATTATAATTATATGTGTTAATTTGATATAGGTTCGTGAATCCGAGGCCAACCCTACAATTGTTCAGTTCAGTCGTATGCATATTTTTACTACAAAATATCGTATCGTGAGTTTCATTTGCTCCCTTTTCAAATGCTTTTGCAATATATATTTTTGGGCTGAGAATAAATGCGCTGTTTTATAAATGTTTGACGAAATAGACACAAGTACTCAAAACTACATTCTATCGTTGGATTATTAGACCGAATATCGCCCCTTTTAGCTTGGTAACCTAAGAATTAGAGAAATGGCCCCTAATTCACGCGAATCCTAAAGATAGATCTATGGGCTTTGACATGCCCCATTCGGAGATATGAACTGCTTTAATACTTCGATTTAAATATACTTATTGCGATTGCCGGTATATATGGCATACTGATTGCAAAGTGCCGGTATGCTGGGGGATATTCTATATGCATTATATTAATGTCGGTTACCAGGTGTTTATCATATGAATGATTTTTATACAGATTGCGAAATGCATGTATGTTGATTATGAAAAAAATGAAATCTTGTGGTCTATTAAAATTATGGAAATGATTGATTATGATAAACTAATGAACTCACCAACCTTTTGGTTGACACTTTTAAGCATGTTTATTCTCAGGTATGAAAGAAATCTTCCGTTGTGCATTTGCTCTTTTTAAAGATATTAATTGGAGTCATTCATGGCATATTTCAAAAGACGTTGCATTCAAGTCATTCGAGTTTAAAAATATTGTTATTAAATAAATGACAGATTAGTCATTTATAAATTAGGAAATATAGTTATATCATTGGTATAGAGTGGATGTGTTTTGAAATGGTATGCATACTTGTTAACTTTCTTTGAAATGAAAGTTTGTCTTTTGAAAATGAATGCAATGTTTACAAAACGTATCATATAGAGGTCAATACCTCGCAATGGAACCAACTAATGTGAATCATTTATAATCGGTATGAACGGGTCCTTTCAATCAAGCCGAGGCATCAAATAATGATGATGCTTTAGAACATTTAGAAGAAGAAACAACAAAAACACTAACAAACACTTCTATATCAGATCCCATTTCTACATCAAATCAAACCACAACATCAGAAACTACTCCTGCATTAGTCTCCATGAAGCTTATTTGTGATTTTTCATCTTTGATTAGTGTTAGTTTAACCTTGATTGGATAATTCACTTGTGTTTGCTTATTTATGAAACCCTAAATGTAAGGATTTGCCCCAAATCAATGAGTAAATGTTGTTTGAATGAAATAGATGAGTAATTGTTATTGAGTTAGCTATAGAACCATTGCTAGTTATTGTTTTGAATATAGTCTTGATTATATAAGTTGATAATCATTATTAAATGATTTCTAATGAGATTCTGTTAGGACCCCGAAGTTGTATAGTGTTAATGTGAAATAAGCTTAAATGACGGTTCCTTAGAAGAGGGCTATATAAGGAACCTAAGTAGTCTTAATTAGATAGCCATTACATTGTAACTGAGTTCTAGAAGCTGTGGAATGTAAATCTTGTTGATTCTCTCTTATACCGAATCTCCTTTACACTTACCAAATCTCATTCTAACTTATCTTTTCTTCTAATCTCAACATGATCTGACCTATCGTTTGGTATCAGAGCTTCCCGGGAGTGATATTACATCACTAGATCGATCCAGAGATTGAAGATTACAGAATCTGAGCACTCTCGGTATATTGAATCAGGTTCGATATAATCGAATCTGATAATCTGACATTCAGATTTTTGTGATAAGTTCAGCGAAGGTGTATTAGGTTGATTAGAAAGAGTTTCAATCATCATTACAGCTTTTTAACATCAATTATGAAGAATCAAGTTGATTTTTAGAGTTCGTGGCTAAAACTCTCGGTATTCATCATTTCCAGCTTGATTCTGTAGTTTAGTAAAGGTTTGAGGTTTCAGTTGTGATCGTGAGGTGTTTAATCACATTTCTGACGGTTTAATTTCATCAATTCTTCAAGTTTTGAAGATTTGATCTACATTCGGTATCGTAACTGCCATACCGAATCTGCTTCAAAGCTATTTATTCTCAATCAGTGTTGCAAATTGTGGTGTGTTTGTGATTCTATCACATTCGGTTTGGTCATACGCAACTAATTGGTGTGATTTGAGAAAGGATTCGTTTGAATTCTAAGTTTTCATACTTAGACTCGGTATTGTCACCTGCTACAGTTTTAACAATTGGTATCACTAAAGATTTGTACTTTGTACATAATTCAAAATTTTCTAAGTGCAAATCTTGTTTTATAAAATTCATAAAAATTGGAAAAGATAAAATCTAAAAAGATGTGAATTTTAAATAAATGCTAATTTTAGCATTATACCGAATCTTAAAACCAACAGTACAGATTCGGTAAGTTCTAAATTTTCATAAATTGTCTCAAAAATGTTTTTCATAAAAAAATGTGATAGTCCTGAATGATTTTTGATAAAGATTTGTCAAAATTTGAAGTCAATATGTTTAAATCTGAAATTGGACTGTATTCGGTATTTAAGGACCATTCGGTAAAGCTCATGTCTTCAAAACATTCGGTATCTATAAATAGAAGGGTCAAAGTCAAACTTTCTCTCACTTTACTCTAATTGCATACCGAATCTGAACTAATCTACCGAGTCTACCTAATCTACCGAATCCGTCTCTCTGTATCTTCAAATCTTTGGTATATTCTTGTTTTAATCAAATTTAAGTATCAGATGTTGTAGATCTGAGATGATTGAACATTTGTAAACCAGAAAATAATGCAAATAACATGATTGTGACACTTAATTTTGAAAAAGTGTTGATTATACCGAATCTGAGTTGATTTTCTTAATTCTTAGATTAAACTCATCTGATTTGGTTAATTAACATAAATTCTTGTCAAATCTATGTTAAATTAGTTGATTTATCAATTGACCGAGTCTGATTACATGTTTAATTGAGTATTTGATGGATTCTGTACATACCGAATGTGTTCTTACTACAGTACCGAGTCTGTTCAAATGATTAACATGCTTTTCTGCTTTGATTAAGTTGTTAACTGATTATGATCATATTTTTGCATGATATAAGACTGAATATGCATGTTTGGATGATTATGTGTGATTTTTGAAGATACCGAATCTGTTCTTGGCATTTTACCGAGTCTGTAATTTGGTACTTTAAAAATAATGTGTTTTTCAACTTGATAAATCTTGCATGGTTTATTTAAGTCTTTGGTATGAAAACTCAAGCTTATTTGGTTACAGAATCTCAAGTTTTCATGACTACCGAATCTGCTTGATTTTGCTTAAATTTGACTAAGTGTTGTTCTGATTCTTTATGCTATATAATTGGCTTTGCATGACGAATTTGTATAGTAATGAATATCATATGAATGTCATGTTTGTCAATCACTTGTTCATATTTGGAATAAATGATTTTTATAACTTAGAAAAACCATAAAAATTATAAAACTTGAAAATTACAAAGGATTTCAAAAGGCAAATAAGAATAGAGATATGTGCTTTATGTTAAACATCTTGTGGTATTCTATTTCTTATTTATACAGCTAAATGGCGAACAATCACTTTATCAACTCCGAAACCAACATTCCCTGCAATTAGTGGACTGCAATACTAGAGAGGCATACACTGTGGCCTGGTCTAAGCTTCGGTAGGCAAGAGAGCTAAACGCACGGATGGTAAAAAGACCAATAAGCCCATCCAATCTAAACATGACTTAATAATAAATCCTACACAGCAAGATGCTTTGGCATCTAAGGAAGTAAAGTCTTCCTCTGCAGTAAAGTATGCGTTGACTCAATCAATTGTGGAAACTTAATCATTGAAGTCCAGAATGGCCGAAGGGGAGCCGAAAAGTCTTGAAAAGGCACCCTGCGTATCGGATGGAAATCCTCCTGTGCCTCAACGTACAACAGGTCCTCGAGGTCTGGCTTATCTTGATGAGGGAGATCTGCTGCGTCCCATGGAAACGAGTCAACATGACAATCCTTCGGGATATTTATCAGACTTCCAGCAGACTGATCTCTTGGTTCATGAAAGTGATCCATTTGTTCAAACCACTTCTCTTCTGGATGCTGAATCTTAGGGTCTGGAGGAAGAGTCGTTAACTGAAAGAGATGTACCACCTCATGGTATATCAATGATTTCAGGATTCGGAGATAGCAATATCTCTGTGAGATTTAAACCGACGGGTAGTTCTACTACTTTGTCAGAGTGCCATGAGTCTAAAGTCATGGAGGTGGATGCTTCTAAAGAAACTTCACCGGAGACAACTCCGGTTGTTGCCCAACCTCCATCAGAAGGGGATATCACGAATCTGACTAGTAGTATGTACAGCCCTACATATAAGTATAAAACCGCACGTATATCCTTACCTGCCCTAACGGCAAATCAAACACTTCCACCGACATCGCCTCCAATCGATGCTGCTACTACTGTTCCTATTGTCACTTTACCACCATCGCCCTCGCATTCATCAAATTTCTATGATGCTTTGGAGCAAGAATATTTCAGTCGTATGTTTTCTCGAGTTAATCTTGATGTTCTTCGACGCACTTCGCTTCAAGCATTGTTTCGCGCTCGAGTATGATATCCACTTACTTCCTGCTCTTCTCCAATAAGTCCTCACTGTGATAATGAGCATTACGATTTTGATCCTCAGAATAGTCATGAAGGGGAGATAGGAGTAGATGGAAATTATCTAACGGTGAACATTTAAACTAAGGGTGGTGGTGTGAGGTCTTCATTAGCTTCTCAAGCTCAACAGGTTCAGACGGAATCGAAAATGATTTCCACTCATGATGAAATTGATGATAAGGAGCCTGAGCAAGTTATTATTCCAATTGTACATTCAGAGGCTGATGGTGGACCGTAGATGAGGATTTGAACTTAAGTGATTTTTATCTTGAAGAAACAGATGATGATGGGTTTGTCATTCGAAATTATCATCAGTATCTTCAATCCCAGAAAATGTAGAGATTATAGATGATGGGAATCCTGATCTAGTAACTGAAAGTGATGATGAAATGGATTCTTCTGATGATGATGGAAACAATCTTTATGTTAATCCAAATGATGATGATATCTTTGATCATATTGAAGATGATAATGTTCCAACTGATGATGCGACAAATCCTACTGATCATTCGTCGAATTCTACACCTTCATCGAGTTCAAATTAAACAAATGCTAATGAAAGCTCAACTTCTGGTACATCTACATCAAGTGAAACGGTGAATTCCAGATTCAAATACAACCATGGTATATTCTTTAAGAATCGGGAACAAAGATTGTTATTGGGAGTTAAACATGATTTCATTACTTTACGAAACACATTCATCGAGGAGAATGATTACAAGATCTTCCTCATTAACGAAATACCGAGGAGTAAAAGATTTACTTATATAGGTTCATGATTGCTTCCAGCAAGTGAAAGAAACTGGTATGAGTTTATGTGGAGGAAACACATCAACAAAGATGAAGATGATTTGTGGCTTCAAATAAAATACCGTATTTCAGAAGTGTTGAGTATTACTCGAGTCAGAGTAGAGATAAGCGAGAAAAAAGATGTCATCAGTCAGTTCCACGTTATTAGAGAAGATGAGAAGGAATACAAGTTCACAGAAGCAGATTTTCATAATCTAGATATGCTTGATATCATTCACATCTACAACTACCTTCGTATCATCACCATTCGACCTTTTGCTAAGGCTCAAGCTTTGGAAGCTGTGAAAACATACATGATGGAGACAATTGAACTGATGAGACGTGAAGATTTTCAAATTGGTCTCGAAGCAAATAGGAAAAAGATTCGAATTACCTGTCCGAATCAATACAGAGAGGGACTAAAGGATATGAGAATGTTTCAAATGCAATTCGAACCCGAAGGGTTTGTATTTGTGAATTCTCAGAAAGAAAAGGTGTTCATTCGCACTGAAGAGCTAAACAAATATTCAGATGGAACACTCAAGGCTGCACTGAAGTATCTTAAAATTCGTCAAAGCAAGTTTGATGACATTGACATGAAAATGGGTCTTGGAGAGTTTATAAAGCATATCAGAGATCGTTTGAAGCTCGGGATCCGTACAAGACAGTTTGAGATTCTTCGTGGCCAGAGAAAGAGAAGGTATTTCAAAGAAATGGATGAATATCCATTACATGAGGGAGATCCAAGAAAAGCGTGGGGCGTCTGGAAACCTTCTAAGCAGATTTTAGAAAATCAAGTAGAAGTTTCGAAACTATATGGCACACGATGGAAACTAACATTTGGACCTCTCAAGATTACTCAATAGGATTATATTGTAAAGTTCACATTTAACACTAAGGGGGAGATTTTTAGGACCCCGAAGTTGTATAGTGTTAATGTGAAATAAGTTTAAATGATGATTCCTTAGAAGAGGGCTATATAAGGAACCTAAGTAGTCCTAATTAGATTGCCATTACATTGTAACTGAGATCTAGAAGCTGTGGTATGTAAATCTTATTGATTCTCTCTTATACCGAATCTCCTTTACACTTATCGAATCTCATTCTAACTTGTCTTTTCTTCTAATCTCAACATGATCTGACCTATCCGATTCAATTTGTACTTCAACATGTTTGCATGATCTAGACAATCAATGAAGGGATTATAAGTGATTGTGTCCTCTAATTTCTTGGTTTTCAAGGTGTTCTTAGTCAAAACTAGTGGTGCTTGGTTTTCTTTAGTGATTTTGATTACTAAGGGGTTTTAAGTGATTTTAATCCAAGCATAATCTCAATGACTACTCATGATTCAACTTGGTCATGTAATTCAATGCTTATGTGAGTTTGCATAGTGTAACTAGATTAAGGTTTACTAGTGATGCTAAACATCTAATAGTTCAACGACGAATGTGATAGTAATTTGGGTAAAATGGGGGCAATCCAAGCATAAGGGTGGATTAGATAAGTGAACACTACTTAGTTAATTGATTTATATATCGATATTTAGTTATTTGCTTATTGTTGTAATTATTAGTTGTTATTTCAAAACGTTTCAAAATGCAAACCCCCCAACCAAACAAACCCTAGGATAATTATTAGTTTTTCATTAATCCAGTTATCATCAATGCTCTCTTGAGATGAATCTTAAACGAAAAACTTACTAATACAAGGACCGAGTCATTGTTTCTCGAATCTTGTCACTTTAGCCGAGTCCATGTTTATTACAAATCATTATTCAAAAGAAGCAAGTGTTATGACAAGCATATCAAACTTTTTGGCGCCGCTACCGGGGTGCGGTAGTTAGTTGGATTTTTGAGTCAAGCTTTTAATTGTTCGATCCTTTTGTGAAAATTTATCATTACAAAAGTTACTTTTCTTGTTTATTATATTATTGTGTTTGGGAAACCCGTGTTTTGTTTGTGATTGTATTCAAAGGTAGGGTACCACGATTTATGAAAAGGAGATCCCAAAAGGATCAAGAGTTTGAACATCCGTATTCTAATCCGGAGAGATAAGTTAAAGGGGTTTATAAGAGACGGGAAGTAAGGTTTTTAAAGAAGAATTTTGACGTGTTACCTTTTTGTATTGATGAAATGGAAGGAAGTGATGGACCACCTGAACATAACCCAATTGGTGGTGTTCCCAACAATGGACCACCCGTGGGTCAAGGTCAAAATGTAGACCCAAATGATACGCCTATGTGGAATGCACGTTTGATTGCACCTACGATGGTGCCACTGGCTATTACTAAACCGTCCATCAGCGCTAAATATTGGAAAGTGGAGGGAAATTTCTTCACCATGCTTAAGGATGTCCAATTTCACAGTTTAATGAAAGACAATCCTTTTGAGCATCTTCAATCTTTCAATGATATTTGTGATCTTTACAAGCATAAGTATGTTGGTGAGGATGCGTACAAGTTAAGGGTAATCCCCTTTCCTCATCAAGGTGATGGGAAAATTTGGTGAAGAGATCTACCTTCCAACACCATTCGAACTTTTCAATATTTGAGTGACACTTTCCTCAATCATTTCTTTCCACCATCAAAGGTGGAAAGACTTAAAATGGAAATCAATGCTTTTGCTCAAATGGGTGATGAATCGTTGTACGCTATTTGGATTCGTTTCAAAAAGATGTTAAGGGCATGTCCACCACACAGTTTATCGAAGAGGGAGTACTTTAACACTTTTTAGCGGGGTAAAAATGATAAGATAAGGAAAATTCTTGACTCCTCCGTGGGAGGTATGTTCATGTACAAGTCACCAAACAATGCCGAGAAACTACTAGAAGATTTTTCGATCCACACCTATGAATAGAATCCCTCACATAGGGATTACACAAGAAAGAATGTATCTCAAGTAGAAAATGACGACGGTCAAGTTACACTTTCATGTTTAAACAACAAATTTCAATCCTATGGTAAAGAGTTGAAGAAGATCCAACTATCCCTTATTGCTATGAAAGTCGAATGCGAGAAGTGTGATGGACCTCACCTTAAAAAGAATTGTCCCCAAATCAACCTATGTAATCAACTCGATTTGGACAATATCCCAATGAACTCAGATGCGCAAGTTAACATGTGGGTAATCAAAACTATCAAAGAGGCGGTTCATCTTACCAAAACAACAACTCCTACCAAGATAACCAAGGTTACTACCAACAAAACTAAAAACAAGTTTCTTTCAACACCCAAAATAACCCACCACCCGGATTCAATAACCAAAACCGAAACCAAGGCTATAACCAAAGCTACAACCAAATCCAGAACAACAACTATCAAACACAAAACCAATAATCCTACAATAACCAACCTTATAACAACCAAAGTCACAACAACTAAAGCAACCAAAACTACAATCAAAGCAATCAAGGATATTGATATCGGCCAAAAAGTTACGTTTTTACCCCCGATATTAAGCTCTAAATCAATAAAGTTCCTAACTTTATCGCCAAAATAATCACTTTGTCAGTTAAACTTGTAGATTAAGTAATTACAAAGGTGATGCAAAAAGAATCAAGTAAATCAGAGCTAAAACGAAGTTTCTAGAGCGAAAACGGTGAAAGACAAGTTACGACCCCGAAAACCAAGTTATGATCCTGGGAACGAGCAAAACGATCCAACCAAACAGCAAGATCAGGGGCTTGCCAGCCGGCCTGCCCCCCGACCTGCCATCCGGCCTGCCAGCCGGCCTGCTCATCGGCCTGCCCGGCGGCTTGCCAATTGAATTGTCACCGGCCAACGAAAACGGCTTTCCCAGGCACCGGCCATCAAAAACGGCATGTCAGCCCACCTGTCAGCCGGCCTGCCAGACACCCCCATTCAAAATACTTCCTGTCGCAGCCCCTGCCCCACTTATTTGCTTAGGGTTTTTAGCCCGTTTATTTATAAATTTTCCATCAAGCTTTCATATAAATGGGTGGCACATCCTACCATTTCAACACACACCTTCTTCACTTCTCTCTCTAAAACATCTCTCTATTGTCGCTCTCTTTTCTCTCTACTTT